>NC_081542.1:41553437-41566371 GCF_901000735.1 Corylus avellana | reverse complement strand
AATCGGGTAGACCCGATTACGACCCGAACCCGATTAGCCCAAACCCAATACCTGTTTTTTCGTGTCGTGTTCGTGTCGGATTTGCGGGTCGTGTCAAAATTGCCGGCCCTATATATATTGTTCCTGTTTTGTTGATATATATAGTTAGATCCAACTATCTCTATTTGTGGTAATATAAATAGTTTGATTGTTTGTTGAAACTGGATTGTTTGTCTTGGAACTTGTATATTTGTGTTGTGTTGCATGTGTACGTTGGAACTTGTATATTTGTGTTGAAACTTTTTTTTATGGATAGTTGTTTTGTAGTAGATATGTAACTTGTGTATCAGGTGTGGTAACTCTAAGATTTAGGCATAATCTTGAAAAAATTCAAAAAATGTATATATGGGGAGTGAAAAAAAAAATTAATAAATTACCTATTTTATTGACGTGGCAAGTTCTGACACATCACTAAATAGTGACGTGGCAGAACGTCTAACATGTCACCAAAAAATGACGAGTCATACTTTGACATGTCACCTTTTAGTGATGTGTTAACTATTGCCATGTCAAAAATTTATTGACGTGGCAATAATTGACAAATCAATAAATTTTTGACATGGCAATTATTGACATGTCAATAACTTTATTGACGTTGCAATATTGACACGTCAATAAATTTTTTGACGTGTCAATTATTGCTACGTCAAAAAATCCCCATTAGTGACACCGCTATTTAGAACGTTGGATACACGTCAAAACTGACACGTCACTAAACTTTAGTGACGTGTCAGGAGGCTTGACACGTCATAAATGGGTTGTCAAGAAAAAATTGTATTTTTGTAGTGTATGCTTTATGAATTGAGTCTAATAGAATCATAAGAAACGTACATCTTCATGATTTATGCTTGAAGAAAATGAATATGATGATGAGAAGCAGATCACCCTTTCAAATTTACACGTTAAAAGTGTGTCCCAATGGTTGGAGGTGCACTTAACATTGAAGATGAGAAACCTAACCCCTCTATATATGTCTTAAAATAGGCTTCCAAATATCAAAAAAAAAAAAATCCTAGGTATTTTTGTCCCACAATAACTCAATGTATCTATTACTTAGGGCTAGTACAAAATACATCTTGATATTCAAAGATGGCATTAAAATTCGACGTTTTCATACAATAGTTGCTTTCAAACCTAGTCTTCATTGTTCGCAATATGACTCCAATAAGACATCATAAAAATTGACCTACCATCTTCTCTCACCGACCTTGAAGATTTATAATCTCAGAGAAATCTTGTTCACCAATCGCAGTACTACTACACATGTCACTGATTGCAGTACTACTACACATGTCATTGGGCACGACAACTTCCTCCTCAAGCCTGACATCTTTGTCTGCACTCTCCTGTAGCTGCAATGCGAGTTCAAGGTCCCGCACCACATCATTCATTGATGGCCGGTTGCTTCCATTGTCGTGCAAACAGTTAACTGCAATCTCAGCAAATGTCTTCAAACACTCAGATGCTATTTCACCCTTCAACAGTAGATCAATGATCTGATCAACCTCTCCATTGCGATACAATTCCGAAGCCCAATCTGCTAGGATGACTGCTTGCATCTCTCCAGTACGAATTATGGGTGGCTTCGCAGACAATGTTTCGCACAAAACTACACCAAACGAGTATACATCAGATTTTTGAGACAACTGTTGACGCCGGTAATACTCCGGGTCTAAATACCCAACTGTACCCTTAACAACTGTGCTGACGTGGGCTTCAGACTTCCCTATTTTGGACAATCCGAAATCAGACACCTTTGCTTCCCATTTCTCATCCAATAAGATATTTGTCGTCTTCACATCACGATGAATGATTGTGTGGTTCGCGCCTGTGTGAAGGTAGTTCAACCCACGTGCCGCACCGATACAAATCTCTAGCCGTTGCTTCCAACAAAGAGGAGGATTATCGGTGGTGTTGAAGAGATGATCACGGAGGGTCCCGCGAGCCATAAAATCATAGACGAGGATCATCTCCTTGCCATCGTTACAATATCCAATAAGAGAAACGAGATGGCGGTGGCGAAGTTGGGAGAGCATCTCGATTTCGGTCTCGAACTCGTGGGCCCCTTGTTGAGAACCAGGTGTCAACCGCTTGATCGCAACTGGGTTGGCCTCACCATCAATGTTTATATACCCTTTGTACACATTACCAAAACCTCCAGTACCAATTATGAGAACTTCGTCAAAGTTGTTGGTGGCTGCTCTAATCCTAGCCAATGAAAAGTGACGACACTGATCGGATGGTTGAGATGACATGCGAGTCTTTGTTGAATTGATCGTTGAGAAAGAAAACGGACCCCAGCAAGTCGTCCTATCACTGAAGCCAGAGTGCTCGACTCTCTTGCACTGCCGGAGAATCAAGAACCCAACAATGGACAGCACAATAAAGCCGGAAACTCCACCACCAACGACGGCAACTATTGTTGTTATGTTATTCTTCGATGGTGTTGGTGGCCCAACGGCGAGACTGCCACTAGAGGAGCTTACTTTAAATATTTCGACACCGTTCAAGATTGGATCACGATAAGAAGAATTCAAGTCTTGTGGGTTTGCTTCTAATGAGAGAGAGAGGTTCATTTTCTTATCGCCTTCTTTGCCAAGCTTGGGAATGACGTAGTCTTTATATACCGGAAAACCATTTCCGCCACTCCATTTTATCACGTCGGCTGCTATCTCTGCGGTTTTGTCTGCTATGAAAATTAGGAACCTTCTGTCGTTTACTTGAGTAACCTCTGGTTGAAACTCGCAGAAGTGTAGCCTAACCTCATAGACGAACCCAGAATCTACGGGGAATTCCCAGGTGAGATTGTATTTCTTGTTGATAGTATTGTCCGTCCCCATAGTCCGGGCAGTCCGATAGACGTCTTCTGGTGCAGTGTACGTAGGCATCACTGAAAAGTTTAGTTCAATAGTTGAGTTAAAAACTTTTGTATATTCTGTCAAGCAGTACTCGTCGTCCTGACTCCAGCGCCGGAACATGCCAGTGTCTTCAGAGGGTGAGATGAAGCGGCCTCCAACATTAAGTCTGTATACCAGCTCGAGAGCAGTGCTGTTCTCCTCGCCGATAAAAGAAAACTCTTTATTGCCAGAAGGACTATTATAGAGATTGGGAGGCTTCGACAACATTTCTATTCCGTTGATAAAAGCATATGCATTTGCAACGTCAGGAGTGAAGGTTATGTTCAACTACGTCTGATCGTCCTCGATGTGTAGACAGTATTCTCTATCTATGGTATCCCCGGGATCATGATCGGCATCTGCTGTAAGTGAAGCGTTGAAGTTGCTAAGAAGAGTAAAACGCCCAGCTTTGACAGAGAATAGGGCTTTAGAGCGGTCAAAGTTGGGGTACGAAGCCGGGTAGAAGTATAGTCGAAAAAAATAACGGCCCGTAGTGACTGGAAATGTGTATGTGAATTCTGAGAGAGAGAGCCGGGCATTAGCATAGTGTACTTTATCGGCGGAGGAGGACTGTTGAACTGCCCTGGCGATTAGAGAGGCCTGGTTTTGTGATTGTTCAATGGGGAAGAATTTTGAATCCACGTCTCCAATCCAGGTCCGACCGTCTAATGCAGTCGAATTGCCAGATGAGCCACAGTTGAGGGGAATATTAACGACCGGTGTGTAAGGAGACGGCGAGCCACCGGCGACGGTACTAGTCAGGTGGTACAGCAAGAAGGCTACGTAGAGAGGTGTAAGACATGGTAAGATGGTGGTCCAAAGACGTATTCTGCTTCGGTTCCCCATTGGAGAGAGGGCAAAAGGAGGAGGTGATAGATTAGAAAGACTGTTCAGGGCTATCTTTCAGTGGATGACTGAAATATTATCTACTTGTTGATCAGCTCTCCGGAAGAAATCCAAAACAATATCATTCATGAAAAGTATTCAATGCCAGAAAAGATAATAAAGAACAACATATAATAAACAAAACAAACAAAAAGGAAAAAAATTCCCCTAGGGAAGAAAAGTCCATCTGCGAACGCGCTGAGGTGACTGCATTTGAGAAAATTGCAGTGCATGAGTGGTACATACTGGGAACGAAGAAATTTGGCGTGTAGTATTGGTTGGATTGGATTTTTCTGTATACGATATTTTTGCTATTCTGTTGTTATCCTCGTGCAAGTGGACGACATTATTGATCATGAGCAGAAGCGAAACCCTTGAAATTTGCAGGACTATGTCCAATGCTAATTTTTAGTAGCAGAATCTCAACATCGTTGAGATTTTTATGATATACAAGTTGAAAACCAAAGAGCATTCACTTAACAAATTAGCCAAAAGTTTGCTGACGAGCTACACAGCACTATAAATCAATAATGTATAATTTTATTAATAAAAAGTCATTTCATTTTCTCTCCTCTAATTAAAAATTATTTAAATTTCTCAATTCTCTCTCGTAGAACTACATAAAGAATAAAAATTAATAAAAATAATAAACTTTAAATAAAATATTAAAAGTTAATAATTAAAATGTTAAGCTGAATGTATATACTTTAAAAAAATTAATAACTAAAAAAAATATATATATATATATATATTATTTTTTCACTTAGCTGAATGTAAATGCTCTTAATGCGCTGATCTTACTCACCATGTAACCGGTGGCGGAGCCACATATCAACCAAAGGTGGCTGCAGCCCCTACAAGGAATTTTTTTAAAATGAAAAGAGAAAAATTTCTAAACAGGCCCCACCAAGCTATTGAAAAAAAAAAAAAAAAAAAAATCTAAACAGAGCTCCTCCAAGCTATTTTGCCTTTGTCCATTTGCAGAGAGTGACGGAGAGTGTGAGACGATGAGAGAGAGACGCAACTCCAAGCTATTGCCTTTGTCCATATTTGCAGAGAGTGTGAGACGATGAGAGAGACGCAACTCCAAGCTATTGCATTTGTCCATATTTGCAGAGAGTGTGAGACGATGAGAGAGACGCAACTCCAAGCTATTGCATTTGTCCATATATATTATCTACTTCTTCCAGTCTTCGGAAGAAACTCGGAACAATAGCATAAAAAGTATTTAATGCCCGAAAAGATAATAAAAGAACAACATATATACTAAATAAACTTTACTTATTAAAAAAAATAAATAAAATAAAAAAAGCTCTCCCTTCGGGCAGAAAAAGTCTATCTGCTAACGCGCCGATGTGACCAGATACAGTGCATTCGAGAAAATTCCAGTGCATGAATGGCCCTGGGAACGAAGAAATTTGGACTGTAATATTGGTTGGGTTGAATTTTGCTGTGTGCGATCTTTTATGGCCGCCTCTCGCTCCTGTTGTTCTTCTTTTTTTTTTTTTTTTTTGACTTCTGTTGTTCATGGTTAGGTCTCTTCCCTGTATTTACGTGGTTCTTTCAAGTCCCATCTGTTGAAAAATAGCTTGAACTAATCAAGCCGTGGAATCCGCATGTTTTGTCTGTCCTGCACATCTATATTTAATGGCTCAAAGTCAAAAGTGGTGGCTTTGAAAAAGAAGAAAACATGGAGTTTTCTGTGGGAGGGGTGTAGACTAGTAGAGCGGAGCGAGTTTTTTTTGTTCAGATTTGATTCATTTAAATTTTACTTGAACTGGAACCGAGCTCAAAGACAAGTCAAAAAATGAAGTTCGAACTCATAATAAGTTGAGTCGAATCAAGCTAGTTCGTGAGTTGGCTCTTATATTTATTTATTTTTTCTTTTTTTTTTTTAATAAATTTAGATTTTAAGTACTCTTAAACTGCGAAGCCAGTTTATATATGAACATTTACTTAGCCTGACTAGCCGAGTATGGACCTTTAGTCAATACAGTAAAGCATTTGGTTTTAAAGAGAGAGGATATGCATCCTTTTATAGATAAGCAGACTTGAGAATTAATATTTTCTTAGCAATGTAGGACAAGTTAACAGGTTATATTCAGACTGAATTGGGATAACGCCTGTAATACCCCGAAATTTATACCTAGAATAAAGGTGATCTTAATATCAAGGATAAGGAGGATTTGCAATTTTATTAAGATTTATATGGAGTTAGGTAAATAGACTTAATGTGAAAAATGATGAAAAATTGCTAGTTATAATTTTAGTGGGCTATTGAAAGAAAAGTCACATTGTTTTGGACACCAAAAATTCTATGAGTGACCTTAAATAAAACTGTTTTAAGACCTTATAGAATGATGAGAAAGGAAGATTTTAAAAGTGTTTTCATGATTTTTGGACACTTGTAGAAGGAGTTATGATTTTTAGAAAATTCAAGTGTCAAAATAGGAATTTCAGTCAAACAGAGGCATGGAATTTCGAGGGACTTTGACGTACCAAACTATTATGGGTTGCTATGATTTTTGGATATGTTTTGGATCTTTGAATGAGGAAAATTTCAAGCAAAATTTCGTGTCATTTGGAGTTAAATGAAAGAGTTATGATTTTTCCAAGTTTAATAGGTCAAGCTGTCGAATAGTTGAAATACTTGCAACATGGAAAATTAATTGGATGGGTTAATGATGTCCGTAAGCCACGATTTTTCGGTATGTGGTACTCAAAAGGTTTAGGTTCATTGAGGATTAATTGTATATTTTTATGATCACATTTTAATGTAAATGCATGAGGATTTTAAAGCTTGACAAGTTACCAAGTTCAAAAATTACACGTGGCTTTGCATGAGAAGTTGCTTGGGAGCTAAGTTTAAATTCCTTGGTTGACACCTAAACTTACACAGATGGCATACAGCATGCTCCCACTGCTTTCTCGGTGAACACCTGGGCAGCAAATGTGTCAATCTTACTTGACACTTGTACTGGTTCAGCAAGTGGCTAGAGTACATGTGGGACAAATGTCCCACATGCGGCCAGCTTTTACATCTTATAAAGGGGAGCAATTTTCTCCCCATTTGCTCACAGCTCAAGTGAGCGTGAGATGAGGGAGAGAACCGAAAGAAGAGAAGAAAGAAAGAGGAAGAAAAGAAAGGAAAGAGAGGAGAAAAGAAAGAGAGAAGGGAAAAGAGAAGAAAAGAGAGAAAAGAGAGAAGAGAGAAGAAAAAAAAAAAAAGAGGAGGATGAAGAAATAAAAAATTTGAGAACTCTCCAAGGAATTGTGAGTTGAATGCAGATTCAAAATAAGGGCATGCAATGCCAGGTAAGGGGACACAACACCAAAAACCCCAACATATTTTATTATAAATCTTTTAGAAAAATGTTGGGGATTTTATAAATCATTCACATGATTTTCAATTGCACTTCCTTCCATATTTTAATGACAAGTTTTATTTATTCATATGTCATTGTTTAAGAATTTTCATGTTACAGTTACCATATTTCATGATCTATGCATAACTGCAATTATGAATTAAAAGAGCTCTCAAAATTCATGGCACAGATGAATTTACAGATTATATAAAATGTTATATGTGCATTCATGGCATAGCATACAGTTACAGATGAGCTTACAGATCATATGAAATGTTATATGCGCATTCATGGTTTTAAATGTTTAACCTGAGACACGATTATAGTGACGATCGGTACCGCATAGGGTAGCATTGCAAGCACACCAAGGGATGGTTATGAAAAGGTGTGTGCTACCGGCCAGGTGGCCTTCACCTAGGGAAGTTCCCAACCTGGTAGCTCTCCCCTGTGACGACAGGATGAGCTTATAGGTCCTTCGGGACAAGCCAACGTGCGCTGTTCACGGTAAAAATTGTGGCGTCGGGTCAAAAGGGTAAAACAGCAGTTTTGAAAGAAAGAAAAAGGAAGTGCTTGTACATCTCATAAGTCACCTAATATTCTTATATTAATTGTCATTTATTTTATTAATTGTGCATAATTGATATTATAGCATAATATCTGCATTGCATATTTTATAGCATCTAGGTTTTGTGGCTACTTACTGAGTTGTCGAACTCACCCCTTCTCCCTATACATCTTTTTCAGATTGCTCTATATATATATCGTAATATTGAAAACATGGGTACCAGTGGGCCTCTTAGTTGTTAAAGATCCTATCGCTGCTTTATGAACTAGCAGGAGAAGTAGCAGTAGAAGTGTCTGGGACTCCATTCTATAGACTAGACGGCTTGGGCTAAGCATAGACGGTGTAATTTTATTGCTTATGAGATTATTGAATACTAGCACATTATGTGTTTGCGATTTTATAAACGAAAAATTATAGTACTTTGGTGACGTTATGATCTTATATTAGGAGAATTATTTTTTATTTTGTTTAAATATGAATATGTTACAATTGCTCTCAATCGCTTTACCTCTAGAACTTGGAGCATTACAACGCCCCCTACAAAAAAAATATTTTTTCAACGTCTCTCTCTCTCTCAATCTCCCTCACCAGTCACAACGCATCTTCCTCCCCAACTCTCATTTCCCACTCTCACTCTCGCTCACCAGACAGGCACTGATCCAAAGTGTTTGGGTCTGTTTGATTCTTCAATAGTTTCTGCCTTTCGCAATCTCCCTCAATAGTTTCTGCTTGATTCTTCTTTCTTTCATTTGGGTCTGCTCTAATTGAATTTGGTCTTTTTAATGATTGCTCTCTCTCTGATCACGAAGGGTCTGAAATTTTTCACTTTCTAAAGCTTAAACATAAATGCAATTTTAAGATTTTAAAAATTTTGAGATTTATAGTTAATTATGTGTTTTATATATATATATATAAGAGCTTGCTCACGAGCCTAACCGAGTCGAGCCGAGCTTACTTCGTTTAATATTCGAGGTAGGATTCGAGCATGAGCCGAGCTTATACGAGCCGATCCCAAGCTCGCTCGCAAGCAGCTTGCTCACTTAACACCCTACATAAGATACATCTTTTTATAGCTATTGATTTCTTTTTTTGCTTATTTCGTTATGTTAAAGGCCATTTGTCCTTAACGCATGGTCATTTGTCTTTAATACATGAGCCACATGTAATGAGCTTTCAAAGAAATTGCCTACCACGTTTGTAGAAGGAAGGTTTCCAGCTTTGAAAAAAATATATATATGATCAATTCTTTTCTTTCATATATTGTAGAGAGTGTTGAAAAACATTTGTTTTCAAGGCATAAAAGCCATATACAATATTATTAGCTTTCCAACAAAATAATACTTGAAGTTCCTCATTTACTTTGTCAAAATAGTTGTTATATTAGTCTTTATTATTGGAAGTGCGTCATTAACGAAGGTAAACACTATAGTCTAATTCTGGGAGGTTGCGTGTCAAGAGATTCGATCGCACCAAATTACATACTCCGGGAGGGATGAATCAACATTTAAGGACAACACTCTTAAGTGATTCTATAACATTGTGAGATCTTTGCAGACTCTACTTTCATCTCTTGTAATTTATTTATTTTATTGTTAATTTTCATATTTGTATTAGTTTATTCTAATAAGAATTTTGTACACCATCCAAATTATTTCCAACAGAGAGAAGCTGAGAGAGGCAGTGGCATAGCACTAGGGTGCTAGGGACAGTGCCAGAGCACCAGAGTGCTAAGCTTCAGAGAGAAGGAAAAAGCAAGAGAATGAGTGATAGAAAATCCAAAAGAGCAAGTGAGTTGAATCACTATTTGTATCTCTCTTATTGCTTTCCATAATAAAGAATCTTGATCTGTCTTCTCCAGCGGACATAGGCCGAGTCGGGGAGAACCACTTTAATCCTTGTGTTTATATTGGTATAGTTTGTTTCTTGTTTATTTATTCTCAATTGTATTCATATTTGGTGGGTATGTTGGAATATTGTAATCTAGATAGTGGATCACACCTTTTGTCACCACTATTTATGAATAGCATCAACATGTCGCCGCTAATGTGGTCGATGCTAATGGTCCGACTCTAATGTGGTCAATGCTAATGGTTTGACGCTAATGATCAATAACGGCAACTTGTGTAGGTCACCGCTAATGATCACACTCAATAGCAGCGACAATCAATGATTACTTAATAGTGGCAACAAATGTCGCCTCTAATGATATATTTTATCGATGCAAAAATGGATCAAATCATAGCACATGTCGTCGCTATGGTCACTATTAGCGGCGACACAGCAAATGCATAGCATTAGGGGAGACCCTGGATGTCCCAATAGCAGCGACATATGTGACTTTTGAGTCGTCGCTAATATACTACCATTATCTACGACTTTTTGTACTAATAATCTGAATGCTAATGAGCCAGATACTTGTAGTGCCACTTAACCAAATCACTATTTTATGGCATTAATTCTCCTCCTATCACAATGAACTTTTATTTTTGGACTGTCCCAAAATAAATGAAAATTTTCAATTATAACATGTATTCATTTAACTTACCCTCTATTTCTTCTTCTTTTTTAAAAAAAAATAAAAAATAAAAAACCAGTTTTTTCAAACTTGAACCAGCCTTTATTGGTTCATCTAAGTATATTCTAGAAGCGATGTGATAGGGGCTCTATCTAATACTCAACTTTTAGAAGAGATACTTACATGACACAAAGCTACATAAGAGTTGTGTCAAGTTCAAAATTGAAATTTAAAAAAAGAGACAAAAATCAAAACGTATATCTACAAAAGTTGGGTCTTAGATGGGATTCAGTTAAGCCCCTATCATATCTCATTTTAAAAGGATGTTTGTTTCATTAAAATGTGTATTATTCGTCAATTTTCATTTATTATGGGACGAAGTGAGAGAGTAATAGTTACCTTTTTTGTTTCTCTAAGCAAATGAGGAAATGGCTACAAGGGAGAGTCTTCCACATTCTTGATCCGAATGGAAGTAAAAATGGGAGACCAATTGGGAATATTTCTGAACATTAGGTTGGAAGCGGCTCATCTAACTAATAAGTGTGCTATAACATTAGCACTTTTAGAAACTTTTTTAGTTTTTAAGCATAAAAAGAGCAAGAAAAAGTTGATATCAGATATAATAGAAGCAAAGTTATCCTTGAAGAGATCCGGCTCTTGAATGGTAAGAATGATGTTAATGACATCCCCTTCTAGAATGAGAGAGTACATTCCAAGGGAAGCTGCTGATTGGATAGCTAAAAGAGCCCCCTTGAGCTTCACCTAAGGCAGCATTTGTGGAGGAGAGGCGTTTACTAACCGCCCGTATGATATTACCATTAGAATCACTAAGGACCATGGCAGCAACAGCAAAATCAGACTTCACCGCAACATCAAAGTTGGCTATGACGGTTCTCAAAAGAGGAGGACTCCAAAGAGAAGATGACTTAGCATCAGCCCAAGCGAGATTTTGATTTTTCACAGCAATCAAAATATGTTGAAGATGTTAACCCATCTCCACCTGTCGACAAGATTACACCTCATCAAGATGCAACTTTCCATCCAGAACAAGACAACACTAAGTCTGCCGAAGATCATGGATATTATCCCATGACTGCAGTCACATCAAGCTACAATAAGGAAGGATCCACAAATATCAATTCCTTCCATACTCCTTCCATACTCCTACCATACTGGAAGACAAGTATACAAGGAAAGGATAATCAAGCAGTAAAGACAATTTGGTTGTTGAAGGAAAATAGTCAATCAGTTATATGAGGAAATTTATCATTCATTGCCATTCCCTTGTAAAGTCACACACACGTTGTGTATATATAGCCATGTATATTGCAGAAATATATCATTGAAAATACAATTATTTCATGGTATCAAAGCCCTGAATCAAGTTCACACTTGTCTCTGTTTCCTGTCCTGTTTCTTACTCTCTTTTTTTCTTTTCCCCTTCATTCCCTTTACTCAATGGCCTCAAACACTGCTGCCTCTACCTTTCCCAATATCACTACGTTTGTCTCTGTCAAACTTGATGGGCCCAATTACCTTATGTGGCTCAACCAATTTCTCCCTGTTTTACGAAGCAATGATCTTTTGGGCATCGTGGATGGTTCTGAACCGTGCCCCAACCAGTTTCTTCCTGATGATCAAGGAAAAGATACAAGTACTGTCAATCTTGCCTTTGTCATATGGACAAAGAAGGATCAAAGCCTCTTGAGTTGGATTAATGCCACTCTTATCGAGAAAGTTCTGGCGACTGTGTATGGTGTAAATACCTCCCGCCAGGCTTGGGTCTCCCTTGCCACAAAATTTGCTTCGCAATCCCCATGTTGGGTTGCTCAACTCAAACGGCAACTTCAACACCTTCATCAAGGGTCGAAGTCCTACTCTGAATATCTCCAATCTGCCAAAGAGTATGCTGACCAACTTGCCATTTCAGGCAAGCCTATTGACGACCAAGACCTGATCTCATATGTGATTAATGGTCTTAATGCCTCATACGGCCCATTTGTCATATCTCTCTCATTTGCCACTCGAAAAGATAAGATCTCCTTTGAAGAATTCCAAGCTGAACTGCTGTCCCATGAGATTTTCTTGGAAAATCAACACAGTTCTATTCCACCAAGTAACACTTCATTTGCTCTTTTTTCTAACAAAAGGCAATCTCCTCAATTTTTCACAAGAAAATCACGTGGCTCACTCTCCTCTTCCCCAAGAAGACATACTCGTCCCCCACATCACATGCAGCAGCCCCGCAAATCATTTTCCTCTAGATCACCACCATCTGGAGCTCCTCAGTCGAACTCTGCTACTCCACGTGCTGCTTGCCAGATATGTGGCAAATCCAGTCATCAGGCACTGGATTGCTTCCATCGTATGGACTACACATATCAAGGACGCCACCCACCGCCCCAGTTAGCAGCCATGGTTGCTCAGAACAATGCTCTTGTGGATGATGACTGGTATGCTGACAGTGGGGCAAATGCTCATCTCACGGCTAATCTGGAGAACTTGGCAATACTGCACCCATTCACCGGCAAAGATACGGTGGCAGTAGGTAATGGGTCTGGACTCCAGATTCAAAACACAGGTTCCACTCTTCTTCGCACTCCTCAATCCAAATTTCTCTTAACCCATGTTCTTCATTGTCCTAACGTTGCAGCCAATCTCCTCTCTA
>NC_081542.1:41532814-41553337 GCF_901000735.1 Corylus avellana | reverse complement strand
GATAATGTTTTGGTAGTTTAGGAAGACATTATCGCAATTGAAAATTTGAGAAGACATTGTCAATTGTGTGGTAGTTTGAAGGGGTACGTAGACTTTACTTTTTTTTTTTTTTTTTCCTCGGTAAATAATAGGATAATCCATTTGTGATCTCTCTCTTTTGAAGGCAATATTTGAAAATTTACAACGCATGATTCTCCCCATGTCCGGATTCTCTTTCTCTCTCTTGCTTTTTTTTTTTCGCCAATCCAAAAATATATAAAATCAAAATGAATAAAATTCAGCATAAGTTTTAATTCGAGCAAAAGCGTACATCAAAAACATGGCGTCTATCACTATGTAGCACCAACGCTATCACCAATTTAATCGATGGTAGATCGATGCATCCGGGGCCCATCAAGAAATCACAAGGAATGCATTTTTATCCTCTAGGGATTTGCTAAGGAAGGAGTAAGTTCTTCTTCATTTTATATAAATTTTATGGTCTAATAATATATTACGCTAATGTTGGCAAATTATTTTGTAGTTAATTTATACAAATATATATAATAAATTGACATATGTTCAATAACTATTCACATGTTATTAAAAAAAAATATATTTCTCGCATGTTACTAATTTATTAGATGAGTTTGTATGAATTAGGTACAAACTAGTTTTCAACAAATTTTTGTCCAATTGTCACGTATTTTACAAAATTTAGATGTTGTGGCATCATATATAGCGTTAAATACATCAACTTTCATTTCAAAAAAAAAAAAAATCAACTTTAAATCCTTACCATTAAATGGATACTATATATATGTTTCATTTAAAATGAAGAGAATAAAGTCACATTCAATGCAATGCTGAACATAATTGTATGATTATATGAAATCTGGAGATTCCCCTTATTTACTTGTTCACAATCTAAACCAGAAGGCAAACATAACATAAATCAACTTAATACGCAGCACTTAATAAGCCACAAATGTTCAGCACCATATAACCACATAAGTTTGCAGAGCAAAAAGTTGAAATAAATGCCAACTATATATGTTGTCTACTACTTTGGTATAAAACTAGATTTTAATTAAATATGCAAGAACCAAAAGAGAACAGTTCTTTTCAGCTCATAACATATATCATACCGGGGGGGAATCAAAGAGAGGGCTCATATAATTAATTTCAAGAATAAAATAACTTCCACACAAGCCAAGCCATGCAGGCATCAGTTACCAACAAGTAGTCCATTTCAATTATTATTTATTGGATAAAAAGAGAAGAGGATGCAAACTAATTGTTAATTTAGAAATTGATGATTGCGAAGGAGGCATTGCATTGGAAGCACTAGTACCTGCGTCTGGTTTATTCCTGGTCATTTTCTCTTGAAAAATTCACGAGTACGAAAATTATGAATTGTATTAAAATTTCCTTTTCATATGTTATGTATTAAACTAAAAAAAAACCTTTTAATTAAAGAGCTTGCCAATGAGCAAAAATTTGTTTGAAACTAATTCTTTTACATTTTTAAATAAAAACATCTTTTGCGCTCTAACAATCAATGCTGATTAAAATTTTTTATTTAAAAAATTTATCTTATAAAATGATTGACAAATTACAGGCCAATTGAAACATACAGCATTCTCATCCGTGTTATTTTCGCTAGCCAAGAAGCTAAAATATGAGACCAAAATGAACAATATCCGGCTTAGCAAAATTCTAAAACATTTGGTAAGTTGCTACAAATTGGTGAGCACTATTTACACACCAAATATGAAAAAAGCATTAATAAATCTTTAACATTCTCCCTTCTTTTAAGAAATAATTTTAAATTGAATATATATATTTTTTTTGAATGGAAATATGAGGATTTCATAAATTAAAGATCACGAGCATGAAACTCTTATAGACCAGGGCAAAAAGCTCTTACAGCATAAAACATAAAGTTTTGCAAAAATCATAGCTACGTGCTATGAGGTTACAAAGTCATAAATACAAACAAAAATTCTTACAATCAGGTGCTACCTATGACTTCAATCTTCCACTAACCCATGTACAAATACAGTTAAAGAGCAGATCTGCTTCGAGCAGACTAGATCTAAGACATGGGTAGCCAAATTTCCTAACAAAATTTATTTAAACCGACCGTGAGAGATAACCCCTCACACCTAATTATCTAGGCCATGAAAAATAATCTCTCACACCTAATTATTCATCCTCACGTATGAGGGCAAATCTAGAGAAATGAAACATCTTACTCAAAACAAAAAACACAAACAAACAACCAGCCAGCAGCAGCAGCAGCCGGGACGAGATGAATGGCACAACGCGGTCGAAGGTGGACGGATGCATAGCGGATTGGCCGGAGTTGTTGATCTGGTCAGAAAATACCTACAAACATAAAAATAAAAAAATTTTTAAAAAAAAACAGAAGGGGAGGGGGAGGGTAGGAGCGGAGAGTAAAAGGGGCTCCTCTCTCGAGAATTTTAAATTGAATATTTATTTATTTGACATGTCCAAACAAGAGGGGGAAGGGGGATTCGAACTAGTGTCCTCCTCTTCATGAAGCGTGATCTCCAGCCGATTGAGCTATCCCTTAGGGACTTTAAATTGAATAATTAAACTAGAGAGAATGTAGGTCCTTTCAAAAGAGTGGATAATTAAAATAGGGAATAGATTTGCTGGGGTAAATGTGACGGTTGTTAATACTTAAATTATTATAAAATTAAAAATAAAAATCGTTCCATCTGCATGTGGTTTTTCCCCGATCTAAGTATATATGTGTTCTTTTTTCGATTGGGATTGCTTTTTAAGGTTGTTTGATGGTGTTATTGAGCTTAAGCTATATACGTTTGATGAGAGGAAATTTTGCCGTTGTTTGATCTAAAAGTTTGTGTTGTTTGATGAGATAAAATTTACTTTCCCGTAAAACCATGACAATAATTTGTTATAAACTGGTTTATAGCTATTTTATAAGAACACATCTAATAAAGTGACATGTGTCTTATAACTATTAAAAAATTTGGTTAATAATTATCAAATAATCGAGAAAATTGATATGTAATCTAATTGATCTAAGATAACTCTATTCGTCTATTATATTTTCATGTAAATCGGGGCACAAGCAGCAGCTAGATAGCTCAGGACTTCATTTACCAGCGATGGGGATTGTAACTTCCCATGAACTTCCCATAAAAAATAAAAAAAAATAAAAACATTAAAAAAATAATAATAATAATTTTCGCATGTTAAAGGACACGTGTCACATTATTAGATGCGTTTGCATGAAATAGCTCAGTTTGTAGTAAATTTCCGTAGGTTAAATCAGACTAGACCACATAAATCCCCTACTTCACACCCTTCTCTTTCAGACTTCTTGTTGGAGAGAATAATTAACACTAATTTTCGCTCATCAAACAAAATTTTCCTCTCGTCAGTTATATAGGAATTGAAAATTGTTCAAACAGTTTGCCACTATGCTGCTAACATCAAGTAATTTCCGCCTATGGATCCCTAATGAATCTCACTCGATTGAACTTTGAAGAAAATTGGCCACTGCTAGCGTGCTTTTCATTCTCTTTTTTCGCGTTATCATTGTCTTGAATTGGGAAAGTGGGGACTGTCGAAAAGAACAACACAGAATTGAAAAAAATGGGAGAGACTAAATAATTGTATTTCTGTCTTTTTCAGTTTTAGTATTCAAAGTTAATGTGTTATTTTTTTACTGGAGAAAAAAAAAAAACTCTGATTTGTACCATGTCTCTCTCTTACCTTAAACGCGCGCATCATGTGTCATCATGTTGTCAACATATGTTTTTTTTTTTTTTTAAAGTAACACTAGAAAAAAAAAAAATTATATACTGTAATTTCTATATTTTTCTTTTTGTCTTAAAAAATGGATGACCACCCAATTTTATTTTTTTTTATTTTTTTTTTATTTTTTTTTTCTGAATTTGCTTCTTAAGTAATGTGTCATAATCTCCTATATAATAAATTATAAAATTTGTTTTTAAAAAGTATAGCATTTGTCTTAATGAAAACAAAGGGGTCAATACTTTAAAAAAGTTAATTAGTGAACCCTGAAAATTAGTGTTGCCGACACACTAAAAGTTACGCATGATCCATGGAAGATTTCCAATACATGGAAAGCTTATCTGGAAAGAAGCATGTGGATCTTGGTTGCCTCTGCAATGTCCATTTCGACTCACTAGCGACACATCAATTTCGTTTACTCCTTTTAATTTTCAGAAAATGAAATGAAGTGACTTCAGTTTAACCTCCGTTGAGTCCGTTGATATAGGAGGGAAACTTCGTTAACACCCTTCAATTTTTATTATACAAAAATTCTTAATTTACAACGCATGATTCTCCCCCATGTCTGGATTCTCTTTCTCCCTCTTGCTTTTTTCTTTTTTTGCCAATCCAAAAATATATAAAATCAAAATGAGTAAAATTCAGCATAAGTTTTAATTTGAGCAAAAGCGTACATAAAAAACATGGCGTCTATCACTATGTAGCACCAACGCTATCACCAATTTAATCGATGGGTAGATCGATGCATCCGGGGCCCATCAAGAAACCTCAAGGAATGCAATTTTATCCTCTAGGGATTTGCTAAGGAAGGAGTTAGATCTTCTTCATTTTATATAAATTTTATGGTCTAATAATATATTAGACTAATGTTGGCAAATTAGTTTGTAGTTAATTGATACAAACTTATATAATAAATTGACATATGTTCAATAACTATTCACATGTTACTAAAAAAAATGTATTTCTCATATGTTACTAAATTATTATATGAGTTTGTATGAATTAGGTACAAATTAATTTGCAACAAATTTTTGTCTGATTGTCACGTATTTTACAAAATTTAGATGTTGTGGCAGCGTTAAATGCATCAACTTCCATTTCAATTAAAAAAAAAAAAAAAAAAAAAAAAAAGCACCAACAGCTTTAAATCCTTACCATTATATATATAATGAAGAGAATAAGGTCACATTCAATGCAATGCTGAACATAATTGTATGATTATATGAAATCTGGAGATTCCCCTTATTTACTTGTTCACAATATAAACCAGAAGGCAAACATAACATAAATCAGCTTAATACGCAGCACTAATAAGCCACAAACATTCAGCACCATATAACCCCACTTAAGTTTGCAGAGCAAAAAGTTGAAATAAATGCCTACTATGTTGTCTACTTTGGTATAAAATTAGTTTTTTTTTTTTTTAATAAAACTACATTTTAATTAAATATGCAAGAAACAAAAGAGAACAGTTCTTCTCAGCTCATAACATCATACGGGGGGAATCAAAGAGATGGCTCATATAATTTCAAAAATAAAATAACTTCTACACAAGCCATGCAGGCATCAGTTACCAAAGAATGTGCATGGACTCCGATTTTACCACTACGAACAAGTAGTCCATTTCAATTATTATTTATTGGATAGAAAAAGAAGAGGATGCAAACTAATTGTTAATTTAGAAATTGATGATTGCGAAGGAGGCATTGCATTGGAAGCACTAGTACTGCGTCTGGTTTATTCCTGGTCATTTTCTCTTGAAAAATTCATAAGGACGAAAATTATGAATTGTATTAAAATTTCCTTTTTATATATTATGTATTATACTAAAAAAAAAAAAAAAAAACTTTTAATTAAAGAGGTTGCCAATGAGCAAAAATTTGTTTGAAACTAATTCTTTTACTTTTTAAAATAAAAACATCTTTTGCGCTCTAACAATCAATGCTGATTAGAATTTTTTATTGAAAAAATTTATCTTATAAAATGATTGATGTTATGATTGCATTCATGCATTTGGTGGATGACCATTTAGTTCCATCTCTTGGAATTCTACTCATTCATGTCATCTTTTAGAATTCCTATAACATTCATGTAATACATTGATGTACCATCTTGTTTCATATTCCCCTTTTCATATTCCTTAACCTCCCATTATGATTCCATGCCTATAAAATGAAGTATTGAGTTGTATGTAAAATACACAATAATAGAGAAGAATCATACATAGTTCCTGAAGAACTAGTTTCACATATTGCAATCTCTTTATCTTGTCTTGTCATTTTCTTTAATTTTACAACACGTTATCAGCACGAAACTCTAGCAAATTGTTGTGTTCTTTTGATCTTCAACATCAAAAGCTATCCGTGAGGTATAGGTCATATTGATGGAATGATTAATTCCAAGAAGATTAGTGAAGATTTGTGTCTAGCAGACAGTTGTACAACGCACATAATTTTTAGAGATAAGAAATATTTTCAATACTTGATATTAAACAAAGCTAGTGTCAATACAATATCAGGTTTATCAAACTTTATCGAAGGCTCTAGAAGAGCGAATATTATATTGTCAAAAGGAACAAAATTTTGTATTGACGATGCTTTGTATTCTTCTAAATCTAGAAGAAATTTAATTAGTTTTACGGATATTCGTCTAAATGGTTATCATGTTGAAACCACTAATGAAGGCAGTGACGAATATCTTTATATTACTTCAATAATTTCGGGCCAGAAGCTCATATTGGAAAAACTGCTTCCTTTCTCTTCCGGGTTGTATTATACAACAATAAGAACAATTGAATCACATGTTGTGATGCACCAGAAGTGCTCTAATCCAAAGATGTTTATGCTTTAGCATGATCGTCTTGGACATCCGGGAACAATTATGATGCATCGAATAATTGAGAACTCTCATGGGCATCCCTTAAAGAACCAGAAGATTCTTTTACCAAGTGATTATCCTTGTGCTGTATGTTCTTAAGGTAAACTTGTTTTCAAACCATCTCCTTCTAAAGTAATTGTTGAGTCTCCATCATTTTTACAAAGAATTCAAGGGGATATATGCGGGCCGATTCACCCTTCATGTGGGCCATTTAGATATTTTATGGTTTTGATAGATTCATCATCCAGCTGGTCACATGTTTGCTTGCTTTCTACTCGTAATATTGCATTTGCTAGACTTCTTGCTCAAATAATTAGATTACGAGCACAATTTCCTGATTATCCAATTCAATCTATTCGGATGGATAATGCGGGTGAATTTACATCTCAAGCATTTTATGACTATTGCATGTCAATTGGAATCAATATTGAACATCCTATTGCACATACTCATACTCAAAATGGTTTAGCTGAATCGTTTCTTAAACGACTTCAATTAATTGCTAGACCTTTGCTTATGAAAACAAAAATACCTGTTTCTGCTTGGGGACATGCAATATTACATGCTGCATCATTAGTTCGAGTCAGACCAACAGCTTACCAAAAATAATCCCCTTTGCAACTTGCATTTGGTCAACCACCAAATATTTTTCATTTTCGAATTTTTGGTTGTGCTGTATATGTTCCAATTGCGCCACCTCAACGCACTAAGATGGGACCTCAACGTAGACTTGGAATTTATGTTGGTTTTGATTCTCCTTCTATCATTAGATATCTTGAGCCTTTAACTTGTGATGTTTTTAAAGCACGTTTTGAAGATTGTCATTTTGATGAAAACATATTCCAATCACTAGGGAGAGAAAAGTCGTTGCCAGAAGCATTACAAGAAATCACTTGGAATAATTCGACGTTATCTCATTTTGATCCTCGTACAAATCAATGTGAACTAGAAGTTCAGAAGATCATTCATTTGCAGAGTATTGCAAATCAATTGCCGGATGCATTTACTAACAACAAGAAAATAATTAAGTCTTACATTCCAGTTGCTAATACTCCAGCGAAGATAGAAGTCCCTGTCGGACAATCAATTAATACAGCAGCAAATGAGTCTAAGGCACGCCTGAAGCGTGGAAGACCTATTGGTGCAAATGATAAGATTCCCCAGAAGAGAAAAGCACAAGGAAATGAAATCGGCGCTCCTGAAGAGGCCTTACTCATAAAACAGGCAACCAAAATTGATCCATCTAAACTTTCTGTACAAAATTCTCCTGGAAAGGAATCCCCCGAAGAGGAACCTCTTGAAGAGGAATCTCCTGAAGAGTTACTTCCTGAAGAGGAATAGGTACCTGAAAATAATGAGATCTCAATAAATTATGTAAGTACAGGAGAAATATTGGATATAGACAAAATTGTTGTAGACAACATATTTTCATTTAAAGTTGCATTTAACATTACCAGAAGTAATGATGATATTGAACCACAAACCGTCGAAGAATGTCGACGTAGAAATGATTGGCCAATGTGGAAGGAAGCAATTCATGCAGAATTGAACTCACTAGCAAAACATGAAGTATTTGGACATGTAGTCCAAACACCTGAAGGTGTATCACCTGTTGAGAAAAATGAAATTGTGAGTAGGCCTGGGTATCGGTCAAAACGGTCTGGTTAAGGACCTTATCGGTTATTAACCGATAATTTTCGGTTAAACGGTTTATTAACTGATAATTTCGGTTAAAACGGTACACGGTTAAACGGTCCGGTTAAACCGGTTAACCGATTTAACCGAGAGCTTTATATTGATTTATTTTGTTGGGCCAAAAACCAAAAATGAGTTTTTTTGACTTTTGAGAGCCCAAATACTTTTTGTTGGGATAAAATAATTTATTAAAAATGAGTTGTTTTAGGGACCAAATACTTTTTGTTGGGACCCAAATATTTGTTTTTTGAGCTAAAAATTGAAACTTTTTTATATTGATCCACTTCAATTTTTTTTTTTTTTTTTAATATTATAAAATACATTTTTCCAAAGCAAATGGACTAATTAACATAATGAATGCTAATTAGACTAGCAAAACTAGTTAATGAAAAATACTTTTACCAAAGGCAAAGAAATC
This sequence comes from Corylus avellana, assembly GCF_901000735.1. Taxonomy (NCBI): domain Eukaryota; kingdom Viridiplantae; phylum Streptophyta; class Magnoliopsida; order Fagales; family Betulaceae; genus Corylus; species Corylus avellana. The sequence continues at coordinate 41,544,555 of NC_081542.1, read as the reverse complement.
TCATCAAATGCCATCACTTAAAAAAAAAACATCAAACCTACCCAAACCCAAATTAAAATAAAATTCATTAATGAATAATAAACAAAGTATTAACTAATTAAAGTCACTTAGCAAAAGGAAAATAAGTCATGGGCAACACCATTACACAAATTCGGAAACCTGTGTCACTTGTGGGAATTTGGAAACCTCTCTAAAAGACTAAACGGCGCCGTTTTGGGACTAGGACTTAAAAAAAAAAAAAAAAATTCCGGTTTCTTATCGGTTAACCGGTTAACCGATAAGAACCGCTTAACCGGACCAGACCGGACCGGACCGAATTCCGGAATACTTTTTTTAACCGATAAGGATATCGGCATATCGGCTACGGTTTATATCGGTTCGGTCGAAGCCGGTAGACGGCCGGTTAAACGGTAACGGTTAATTTGCCCACCCCTAATTGTGAGATACAAAGCAAGACTTGTTGCACAAGGTTTCCTGCAGAAACCGGGTATTGATTATGAAGAAACATATTCTCCTATAGTGGATGCAATTACATTTAGATTTTTTATCAGTTTGGTAGTTACAGAAAGTTTGGATATGCGTTTAATGGATGTGGTTACAGCATATTTATATGGATCACTTGATAATGATATATACATGAAAATTCCTGAAGGATACAAAATGCCTGAAGCATATAATTCAAAATCCCGAAGTATTTATTCTATCAAGCTGCAAAGAAAATATACGGGTTAAAGCAATCCAGACGCATGTGGTACAATCGTCTCAGTGAATATCTATTGAAAGAAGGATTTGAGAATAATCCAATTTGTCCATGCTTTTTCATTAAGAAATCAAAATTTGGATTTGCTATCATTGCAGTTTATGTAGATGATTTAAATCTTGTTGGGACTCCAGAAGAGCTCATAAAAATTGCCATGTATTTAAAAAATGAGTTTGAGATGAAAGATCTTGGAAAGACAAAATTTTGCCTTGGCTTATAGATTGAACATTTTCCAAATGGAATTCTTGTTCATCAGTCAACATACACAGAAAAAGTCTTGAAGCACTTTTACATGGAGAAAGCTCATCCTTTGAGCACTCCAATGGTTGTTCGGTTACTTGATGTGAAAAAAGACCCTTTTCGCCCTCGAGAAGATGATGAAGAAATTCTTAATCCTGAAGTACCATATCTTAGTGCAATTAGTGCTCTGATGTATCTTGCAAATTGCACACGACTTGATATAGCATTTTCAGTTAATTTACTAGCAAGATACAGCTCTGCACCAACTCGAAGGCATTGGAATGGGGTCAAACATGTTCTACGTTATCTTCGTGGAACAGCTAACATGGGATTATTTTATTCAAAATGTTCAAATTCACAATTAGTTGGATATGCAGATGTGGGTTTTCTTTCTGATCCGCATAAAGGTAGATCTCAAACAGGATATCTATTTACATGTGGAAGTACTGCTATTTCATGGAGATCTGTCAAGCAAACACTTGTTGCTACTTCTTCAAATCACTCGGATATTATTGCAATTCATGAAGCAAGTTGGGAATGCATATGGCTAAGATCAGTAATTCAACACATTCGAGAAAAGTGTGGTTTATCTACAATCAAAGATAGCCCAACAATATTATATGAAGATAATGCCGCTTGTATCACATAGATCAGAGGAGGATATATTAAGGGTGATAGAACCAAACACATTTTACTAAAGTTCTTTTATACACATGAGCTCCAGAAGAGTGGTGATATTGATGTTAAACAGATACGATCAAGTGACAATTTGGAGATTTATTTACCAAAGCATTACCAACTGCAACTTTTAAGAAGTTGGTGAATAACATTGGAATGCGCCGACTGAAGGATCTTTCATCATAAACAATTGAAGCTCTTCATGCTAATGAGGGGGAGTAAAATGATTATGCTGATTGTACTCTTTTTCCTTCGCTAAGGTTTTTCCGACTGGGTTTTCCTTTGCAAGGTTTTAATGAGGCAATCTTAAAGCATACGAAGGAACACAAGAATATTGTACTCTTTTTCCTTCGCCACAGGTTTTTTTCCCACTGGGTTTTCCTTGGCAAGGTTTTAACGAGGCATATTCTTAGTGTATGGTTATCCAAGGGGGAGTGTTATGAATGCATTCATGCATTTGGTGGATGAACATTTAGTTCCATCTCTTGGAATTCTACTCATTCATGTCATCTTTTAGAATTCCTATAACATCCATGTAATACATTGATGTACCCTCTTGTTTCATATTCCCCTTTTCATATTCCTTAACCTCCCATTATGATTCCATGCCTATAAAAGGAAGTATTGAGTTGTATGTAAAATACACAATAATAGAGAAGAATCATACATAGTTCCTGAAGAACTAGTTTCACATATTGCAATCTCTTTATCTTGTCTTGTTATTTTCTTTAATTTTACAACAATTGATAAATTACAGGCCAATTGAAACATATTGGTAACACTACAAGCCAAAATGAACAATATCTGGCTTAACAAAATTCTAAAACATTTGGTAACACTACAAGAAAAACCCTTATTAGCGACCAAACGAATAGTGGAGACCTAAAAGTAAAGTCGCCCCTAATGGCCCCTCACTAGCGGCGACTTTTAGGTTGCCGCTAATAGTGGCCACTAATGATGAGTAAATAGCAGCAACCCCAGAGGTCGCTGCTATTTAGAAGAGAAAAATAAATAAATAAATTCAAAAGTTTATTAACGGCAACATTTAGTTGCTGCTATTTGGTCCAAAACAGCGGCAACTACGAAAGTCACCGCTAATGAGGGGTCAATAGCAGCGACTTCCAGGGTCGCTTCTATTTAGAAGAGAAAAATAAATTAAAAAAATTCAACAGGTCATTAGCGGCGACGATGGGTCGCCGCTATTTAGTCCAAAACAGCAGCGACATCGAAAGTCGCCGTTGATGAGGGGTCAATAGCGGCGACCCCAGAGTCGTCGCTATTTAGAAGAGAAAAATAAATATAAAAATTTCAAAAGCTCATTAGCGGCGACTCTGGGGTCACCACTATTTGGTCCAAAATAGCGGAGACTTCAGGGTCTCCGCTATTTAGAAGAGAAAAAAAAAAAAAAAAAATTCAAAAGCTCATTAGTGGAGACTATGGGTTGCCGCTATTTGGTCCAAAACAGCGGCGATACTAAGAGTCGCCGTTGATGAGATGTCAATAGCGGCGACTCTGTGGTTGCCGCTATTGACCCCTGAAAAATAATAATAAACAAAAATAACAAAAAGTAACAAAATAAATAAATTTTGGGCCGATGCTATTGACCCTACGTATATAACGGAAAAAATTTATTTCCCAACAATTCACCTCCGAAAATATCTCATTATTTCTTTTATATTAATTATGGGTGATTTTTTTTTTCTATTCTTATTTAATATAAAAAATAATATATATTTTTTCTTTTAAATAAAACAAATTTTCCTGTAAAAACAATTTTTTTTTAATATTATTATTGAAGTTTTTCTATTTCTTATTCTTATTTTTATTTAAATGTTTGATTGATCATAATAAGACCAAATGTTCGATTGAACATCCGATCGATCAAACATCCAATCGATCCTAGTGAATTAGTTCGATTGATCGTGATAGGATCAAATGATCGATCAAATGTTCGATCGAATATCCGATCGATCAAACATCCAATCTATCCTAATGAATTAGTTCGATTGATCGTGATAAGATCAAATGTTCGATCGAACATCCGATTGATCCTAGTGAATTAGTTCGATTGATTGTGATATGATCAAATGATCGATAAAATGTTCTATCGAATATCCAATTGATCAAACATCCAATCTATCATAGTGAATTAGTTTGAAAAATCGTGATATGATCGATCTGATTGATCCTAGTGAATTAGTTCGATTGATCGTGATAGGATCAAATGAACGATCAAATGTTCGATCGAATATCCAATCAATCATCCAATCGATCTTAGTAAATTAGTTCGATTGATCGTGATAGGATCCATTGATCAATCAAATATCCGATCGATCTTAGTGAATTAGTTCAATTGATCGTGATAGAATTAATTGATCGATCAAACATCATATTCTAGCAATAATAGAATTGTCTTTCTTGAGTGCCTGTTCTAAAATATATATTTTTATATACATGACACAATCCTTTTCTTTCCAACAAAATCATTGATGCTCCTCTAGTTTATGATATCTTTGCTGATCAATCCAATTTTGGCTTGGTTGATGCCCCTCAACCATATTATCAGGTTCTTTATATGTGCATCTATTTTCTATATGATGTAGTGGTTTGAGCTGCTCTGAGAGATACTTATGTTTGAGTTTTCCCAAATGATGTTTACTGCCTAGGAAACAGCACCATTGACCCTGTGGCCAAGTGTTGCTAGCTGTCCCTATGGTGGAAATTATCAACATCCTTCTAGTTATCCTTAGATAGGAGCATATGGTGCTACCTAATATATTCTTTCCATCCCAGACACCAGGTATGTAACATCCCCAGCCCGTTAAGGCTGAGTTTGCCACTTTTCTTCTTTTTCAATAAACATTTTGCAAAGATCTATAAGGTTTATCAGAGTACTTGATTTTAAAGGATACGAAAAATGTATAAAACATTATTCAAGAGATTTTATTACAAGCGAAATTAGAAAACATTAAACTTTAGTTGCGGAATATCATATTATTACAATCATTGATATGAAAAGACTTTGAAAATTAATAATTATTTCCATCCCCATTCCGGCCTCCTATTCCAGCGTCCTTTCTACCTGAAAACAAGAAATAAAACTGAATGAGCCCAAAGGGGCCCAGCAAGTAAAATCCACAACCATAAATATTTTTACTCCTTGTTCTCAGTTTTGAAAATCGTTTTCACAAATAAATATACATCCAGCCATAATAATATATGTATGTACGGTTGCATCTCCCGTAACATATACATACTATTACCTCTAGTAATAGATCATCGTTGTAAATCATCTTTATAAATCATCATCATAATGCATCATTATAAATCATCATTGTAAATCATCTCTGTAAATCATCATAGCATATCATCGTTGAAAATATAGTATCATTTTCTCATAATAAGGCCCATGTACACTATTACCCCTGTGCACGAGGGTTGCGGGTCCTGTGACCATGGCACTGAACTGTGGCCACAGCCATGCCCGACCGTCAATTAACTCTTTCTTGGTGCACTCAACGGTCTAGTTGATGGAATACCACCTTCTGGCATAGCCTCCTTCAGTGGTTTCGCCTCCATCCGAGTATCGGTACCGAACTCTTTCTCATTCTTACTTATCTTGGGGCCAAAAATACTCTCCTCCATACATGTGCCCTCATTTCATAAACATTTATCTCATCTCTTGTACTTTTCTTTGTACTTCTTTTGATGCATCTTAGGGCAACATGCAGGAGGGTTTATCATCATTTTTCTTTCTTATAATCATCATCATTTCTCAACTTTCTTTTCTCAAAATGGAAACCTTTTCAAATATAAACTTTTTGTACTTAGAAAGCGTTTAAAGAAATAGAAACTTTCTAGATAATTCATTTAGAAATCCTTCATGCATGCAACATAACTTCATAATACGTAAATAAAATAATCATTTACAATTTACTAAAGAATGAATAAATAGCATGACATGAAGTAACTTTAGAAGGGTAGTGAATTTACTTACCTCTAGACTGAAGCTAAAAGTGGTATGAAGGAATCTAGTTGCTCCAATATGACTAACACCACTAGTATATCTTTTGAAACTAATTTCTAAAGTCCGCTATCTCTTGTGTTCTTTCTTTCTTGTAGCGCTTGGTCTCGCCCTTTCTCTCTCTGTTCTGAGTAAACACTCTTAGAAAGAAGAAAGACCGAGTAAAAAGCGGAAGAAGGAAGAATATATGCAAGAGATGGGAGAGGAGATGAGTGGTGAAAATTGTGAAGGAGAAGAGATCTATTTATAGGAGAAAATCAAATACTATTCTACCTTCAATTTACAATTATACCCTTCATTTACTATTTCACTCACCAAATACTATTCTACCTACCCTATACTATTCTACCTACCCTATACTATTCTACCTTCCAATTACTATCCTATTATTTCACCAATTACCATTCTCTAATTACCACTCTCATAAATTTCCCAAGAATTAAAATCCTTAGCTACAATGGATATTAAAATAACATCATTATCAAAATAATCTATTTAAATAGCTTTGAAAATTCTGGGGCACTACAAGGTACTTTGATTTAAAGGGTTCATCTAGTACTATTAATTTTATAATGTTGCTTGCTACACAGACTTTCTTAGTAACTCTATGGACTATATTCATGTAGTACTATTGATTTAAAATATGTTTAGTTTGTACTGTATTTATCTGCCCTATTGTTATGTGAATCAAACCCTCAGAACCAAAAGTTGCTCACTTATAAATCTTATGAATCAAACTTGATTTCTCTATCATCTGTCTATTATAATTTGTCAACATTGTTCTAGATTTCATTTAAGAAGTTTCTAGTTTTCTACGTGTTGATGCTATTTAATCATCAAACTATAGCCATAACTTCACATAGATTTCATATTAAAATTTTACTTGTCACGGAATATTAATAATCCTGTTGGAGATAAGCTTTATGGCCTTTTTTCTCTCCCTGTCTTCTAGCCAAATGTTACTGCACCTTCTGTAACTACTCAACCTGTCCCAAGGCCCTTTATTCTTACAACTCTTGCCCTGTCTATATATGTTTACATTATCATAAGCAAACCACTGTGGGCATAATCATTATGATTAGTACAAATAGCTTTGTGATTACTTGTTAACGGGATAGATCTAAGATGTTTGTAAATTTTTTATTTATTGGTTTTCTAGGCTTTGGGAAAGGGTGGGACTTTTCGTTTCTTCTAGTGTAGTCTTGTCATTGAGCTGTCATGGTTATGTGAACAAGATTGCCTAGTTCATTTCTATTGTGCAGTTCCCATAAGCGTTTTTATTTTTTTTTTTATTTTGCTAATATAATTAGCGGTGACAAAAAGTCGACGCTAATGATGTTTAAATAGCGGCGACCACCATGTTGTCGCCATTGATAGATGAATAGCAGCAACTGTAGGTCGCCGCTATTTTTTTTTAATTTTTTTTCTTTAATATAATTAGTGGTGACAACTGAGTCGCTGCTAATGGACTGCTATTAGCAGCGACTCAGGGGTCGCCGCTAATGACCCCTCATTAGCAGCAACACACGGCACATTTCAAATTATTTTTGCGGCTACAAAAAAAGTCATTAGCGGTGACACAAAGCCGCCACTAATGAGGCGACCCAAAAAGTCGCCACTATTTGGAATTGCTGTCAACTTACTACCAACCAACAAATAGTCGCCGCTATTTGTAAATAGCAACAACTTTACCCTCATTAGTGGCGACCCACCAAATATGAAAAAAACATTAATAAATCTATAACATTCTTTCTTCTTTTAAGAAATAATTTTAAATTGAATATATATATTTTTTTTTGAACGGAAATATGAGGATTTCATTGATGAAATACAAACAAAAATTCTTTCAATCAAGTGCTATCTATGACTTTAATCTTCTAATAACCCATGTACAAATATAGTTAAAGAGCATATCTGCTCCGAGTAGACTAGATCTAAGACATGGGTAGCCAAATTTCCTAACAAAATTTATTTAAACCGGCCGTAAAAGATAGCCCCTCACACCTAATTATCCTGGCCGTGAAAAATAACCTCTCACACCTAACTCATGAGGGCAGATCTAGAGAGAAGAAACCTCTTATTCAAAAAATAAAAAATAAAAAAAATACAAACAAACAACCAGCAAGTAGCAGCAATAGTCGGGGAGGAGATGAATGACACAACACGGTGGAAGGTGAATATCCTCCTGATTGGTACTGCTAATAGGACTTCTTGGATCATTCGGACCTCCTCTTTGGAAAAAAGATTTTCCAAAAGAGGAATATTTCACAATTTCGAATCTTCATCTATGAGCTCAACAACAGTTGCATCCGGATCCAGTAATGTAGCGGAGGAGAAGACTCTATAGGTAGATGGGTTTGGAAGCCACCTGTCCATCCAAACCGAGTCTTGCCACCATTACCCACTCGCCATACTAATCCTTCCCGAAGCAAGTCACAAGAGCTAAAGATACTCCTTTAAGCAAAAGACGGTCTCCGTCCAATATTAGCCTCCACAACTAAGCTTCCGGAATAATACTTCGCCCTCATAATTTGTGCCATCAAGCTATCCAGTTGAGACCACAATCGCCAAGCTTGTTTTGCCAACAAAGCCTTATTAAATGTTGTGACCCAAACAATTAAATAAGCTTAGATAGTTTAGTTAGGGGGTTAATTTAGGCTTTGGGTTACTAAGAACACTAGAAGGGTAATTCGTACTTTTGGACCGCACGTACGCTTCTGTTTGTAGCTCAGACGTACACAGGAGACCACCGTACGTAAGCTCTGCAAATAGTACACGGACGTACGCTGGACCATACGAACATACGCTACTTTTTAGAATACTCTTTGGATAATACCTGGACATACGAGGCAGCCTTTGGATTGTTGTAAAAATAGTACCGAACGTACGTTAGGGTTGGCAGATGTCTGCTGCTTTTCTGGAGAGTTTGTAGAGTCCCTCATCTATAAATACCCCCTACCCCTTCAATTTTTTACACCTCTCTCTCGCCCCCAGGTTGCCAGAAACCATTTTGTGAGTGTTTTGTGAGTATTTTGTGAGATTGTGAGCGTTTGGTGCTAACGGAAGGGAAGTTCTTGAAGTTTCGCTTCAAGGAGGTAACGCTCTTCAGCCTATCTCGTTTTTACATCGTTATGCTACTTAAACATTGTCTTAGTTGTTGTTTGAGTTGTTAGTTTAGCTTTAGCTTTAGTTATGCTTTAAATCTTGTTTAGAATAGCATTGTTTTGGCTTAGCATGATTTCGTTTGCTTGGAGGCGATGTTTTGAGTTAGGAGACCTTAGGAAGCCCTTTGATAGCCTTAGAATTTGGTTATGGAGAAAAGGATGACGAGTAGACAAAATGAGGTTCTCCCAGAAAACCTCGAAGCGGACGTACGGTCACACAGGATGTACGGTCCAGAGTGTGACAGGGAAACTTTCTTTTTTCCAGCCATCCAATAGCTCATATTTTCTTGTTTTATAGTCTTTTTAATAGAAATAGGACTAATAGAAGGTTTTCCACAGATTTGGAGAACTCGGATCATTTGGAATACTCGGAGACGTTATACGACCCAGGTGAGTTTTAACTCACATAATGCTCATTGTTATTTTCCATGCACTGCACAACTATTTTGTGTACCAAAAACATGCATATTTGCAACTCTCATGGTTTATATTTGCTGCACATGGACTCTAGGATTTTTGAGAAAAACGTTGTCCTAAATATGTTAAGAAAGTAAGACTTGTAAGAGCATGCATATAAAATACAGACAAGATAATTTGTATTATATGACATGGCACACCGATACGTGCTGTAATGGCCATAGGCTTACTATACATGTTAACTTTATAGTCAAATGTATGGGTGTCATGTGGGTTTTGAATCCAATGGTTTTGTGACATGGTGCAGCCATTCCTAAATGGCTAGGTTACTACCGGATGGACATAATTAGCGGTGTGGGCCACCCGAGGTCAGACTCGGTCGTACCGTTAGTGTTATGTATGGTAGCGTACAATGGCTAGGGCACCGGCATTGTATTACAGGTCCCTTAGGACAGCACGAACCCTGCTAGGAAGGGTTAATATCTCAGGTAGACCATACTGTTTAACTATGAATGTCACTCTATATCATATGCATATATATATCATATATCTATATCACATTCTCGATAAAAACTGTCAGATGGAACTGTTTCTTGCTTTATAAAAATGGAGTTCATTATTAAACTCGCATTGGCATTATTTGCGTTAATAGTCACTAAGTCTTAGACTTACCCCCCTCCCTCCCTTTTATTTATGTTTTTCCCTATCATTACGAATATCTGCACGGTTTAGCTATCCTAGAAGAGGGTGCTGTCGGAGCCAACTTGGGTGATAGCTCAGGACTTGATTCAGGTCATTTTTGAGGACATGACCTAATTTAGTTGAAGTCTATGTGGAAGGATGGAGGAACTGCCCGTGACGATATGATTGAGATTTTAGTCTTGTTAGCCCTACTTAAGCTTAGATCTAGGATTTGATTTGTTGATCTTTTGTTGGAACAATGTTATGATATTATGTTATGGATTATAATCCTATTTTGATGATGGTTTGATGACTAGTACATTTGATGGTTATCTATATTATGAGGTTTTATATTTACTCTGGTGCATGTTGTGTGAATTTTAAATCTACTGCTTTCTATTTCCTATAGCTTTCGAAAGTCTTTCACTGAGGTTTTCTCATTTCGACGAGAAAGGATGAAATCCATGAGTCTTGTCCCGCAAGGAATATGGCTGTGAGACGAACTATGGGGTCAATTACTAGTTAATTGATTTGCCCATCGGGGTCGTTATAGCTGGTATCAGAACCTTGTGCTCTAAAAAGACTATAGGATAATGGAAAATAGAACTTAGGCCACGATCACACAAGAGTTTAGATTAGATAGGCTGTTAGGACTGAGCCTCTAGATTTGGACTTGGTCCAGGGAGGAATGTCGGTGATTGAGTATGCCGCGAAGTTTCTGCAACTGTCGCTCTTCGACATGTATCTCATCCCAAATGACGAAAAGAAGGCGAAGAAGTTTGAGTGAGGTCTGAACTCTCGCATTCGGATTATGATGAGTTGCTTTGACATCCGAGATTTCTCTCAGTTGGTGGATCTGGCTTTGATTTACGAAGAGAGCCTAAAGGAGAATGCGGCTGAGTACACAGATCATAAGAGGAGGGCTCAAGGACCTAGAACTTCGGCAGAAGGAGCCAGGCCAGCTAAAAGGATGGCAGTAGGGAGTTTTCCACCGCAGAGGTCACAAGGACGTACCACTAGTAACCCTCCAGTTCCGCCACAGAAGAGTCAAATATCGGAACTGTGTAGGAAGTGTAACCAAGTTATTGGGGACAATGTAGTATGGCGACCGGGACTTGCTATCGGTGCGGCTAGTTTGGTCACTTTAGCAAGGACTGTGTGGGCAAGGGAGGAACCCAGAAACCTTTGGCACCAATTCGGGTTTATGCGCTTGTTCTAGGAGAACTGAAAGGAGGATCAGAAGTAGTGACAGGTACTGTCCCTATACTTGGATTTGAAGCTTTAGTCTTGTTTGATTCAGAGGCTACCCACTCTTTCGTATCTTTTATGTTCGTAAAACTGTCTAAACTTATAGTAAGAACTTTGGAACCTGGTCTAGCTGTAACTACCCCGGTAGAGGAAAACTGTAATATGTAAGCGTGTAGTTTGCAGATGCCCTATCAGCAGTTGTGGTAGAGTACTTCCTACAAACTTAGTTGTTCTCCCTATGATTAGTTACAACGTTATTCTCATAATGGATTGGCCGGAGAAGCATCGGGCGATTATTGGCTGTGCTTGGAAGCAAGTTAGGCTTAGGCCGTGGGGAGAAGGAGAAGTGACGTACATTGGATAGCGAGTGAGGTCTTTACCTCCGACGATTTCGGTTGTTCGTGCCCGAAAGCTTATTCTCGGAGGAGGACAGGCATTTTTGGCATTCGTTGTTGCACTAGTTAAGGAAGAGAAGAAGGACCTGCAAGACATTCCTGTGGTGTGAGATTATCCAGATGTCTTTTCAACA
>NC_081542.1:41527313-41532714 GCF_901000735.1 Corylus avellana | reverse complement strand
TGGATTCTGCACACGTCTCAGTATTTTGACCATAACTTCCAGGTCAAATATTCAATTGAGGTGATTCAAGTGGGCTTGGAAAGCTAACTCAAAATTATACAAATCATTATGAAATAGCATTTTCCTATTTCGGAGCGCCGCTATGCCAAAATCACCCTGCAAGATAGGAACACAATTTTGGACGGATCCTATTCCGATTTGGACTTAGGTTTTCTTTATCCTAATTGGGCTAGGACTTAAATCTCCGAATTTCCTAGGATTACTAGGGCTTCTAAGACTCTCCTAAGCCCTATAAATAGACCTCTAAGCCTCACAATTCAATACACAATTTCAAGAAGACAACTTTGGGGAGAGGAATTAAAGGCTACTTCTAGGAGCGGTTTTCGGTTCTTTCTTTCCCTTTTCCTTTTCTTTTATTTTAATTATGTATAACAAACTCTTAAGGAGGGCTAGATTGAAGCCCTAATTATGTTTATTTAATATTTAATATTGGCGCCTTTGTGATAATCTTATTGTGTTGTTTAACTTGATTAATTCCCGTTTTCTTGAATTCCTCATATGTATGTGATTGGCCATTATATGCATGTGGTATGAACTAGTTAATTAAATCAATTTTGATGATCAAGTCTTGGGTTTAATAATAGTAACAAAAGAAATCCACACCGGGTTCTTGGGTTAATCAACTTGGGGAACTGGGAGTAGACACCCATGCCCTAGGCCTCATGTGTTTGTCGATTTTCACAGATTTATGCTTTCTTAAAGAATAACTTAGTAAACACCAATGTTAAATCATTTAAGAAAGAAAAGAATTAAAGTAGATACACATGCCTAATTCGTTGCTTAGGAAAATCAATAGCTTAAGGAGTAGATACTCATACCCTTGGTTGACAAACATTAAGTATTCATAATATAATTGGATCATTGGCATATTGTTATATTATCTAAGTATGATTAGTGGTGGATATCAAAGCCTTACTTTTAGCTTTTCATTAATCTTTATATCTTTTTATTTCTTTTTCACAATATCAATTTAGTGACAATTTGATAATTTTATCAATTCTAAAACAAAATCAACAATCTCCGTGGGATCGATCTTGTACTTGCTGCACTATACTATCGTTTGATCTTGTGCACTTACGAGTAAAACATACTAAATATTATCTATTAATTTAGGTAGGATTTGACACAACAATATATCATATTTTTGATAAAAACTGTCATATGGAACTGTTTCTTACTTTATAAAAGTGGAGTTCATTACTAAACTAACATGGGCATTATTTGTGTTAATATTCACTAAGTCTTAGACTTACCCCCCTTTTATTTATCTTTTCCCCCTTATCATTACGAATATCTATGCGGTTTAGCTATCCTAGAAGAGGATGCCGTCGATGTCGACTTGGGTGATAGCTCAGGACTTGATTCGGGTAATTTTTTATGACATAGACCCGGTTTGGTTGAAGTCTATGTGGAAGGATGGAGAAACTACTTGTGAAAATATGATCGTGATTTTAATCTCGTTAGCCCTACTTAAGCTTAGATCTAGGATTTGATATGTTGATCTTTTGTTGGAACCAATGTTATGACAATATGTTATTGATTGTAATCTTATTTTGATGATGGTCTGATGACTAGTACATTTGATGGTTATCTATATTATGAGGTTTTATATTTTCTCTAGTGCATGTTGTGTGGATGTTAAATTTATTGCTCTCTATTTCCTATAGTTTTTGAAAGTCTTCTGCTAAGGTTTTCTCGTTTTGACAAGAAAGGTTAAAATTCCTGAGTCTTGTCCTGCGAGGGATATGGCTGGGAGACGAACAATGGGGTCAATTACCAGTTAATTGATTTGCCCATCGGGGTCGTTACATTAAAACTAGTAAAATCACGAAATCCCATCCCACCAAATTCTTTTGGGAGACTTGTCCGCCCCCAGCTCATCCAATGCACTCGGGATTTATTCTCTTGATGACCCCACCAAAATTTTTGCATTTGTAAATTTATCTCCAAACATAGAGCATGCGGGAGACGAAAAACACTCATACAATAGGTGGGTATTGCCAGTACCACTGCCTTTAGGAGGACCTTTTTACTAGCTTGAGATAAAAATTTTATCTTCTAATCCTGTAGCTTCTTCCACACCCGGTCAGTAATGGCCTTGAAAGCTGCCATTCAGGACTTGCCCACCAAAGTGGGAAGCCCCAAATACGTATCATATCGTTGTTATGATGGTATCCTGGCTATCTCTAAAACCACTCCCCTCACCTCCATTGGAGTATTGCCACTAAAAAATATTGATGTCTTGTTGTTATTAAGTCGTTGGTCGAAAGCTGCTTCATGAAGCCTCAGAATATTGGTAAGAGCATCCCATTGAGATAGACTAGATCTGCAGAACAAAAAGCTATCATTCGCAAAAAATATATGACTTATCCGAGGACCCCCTCTTGAAGTAGGAACCCCCGTCAAAATCCCGTCACCATTAGCCTTTGTCACCATTGCACTCAAAGCCTTTACACATATCAGAAACAAGTAAGGTGATATTGGATCACCTTGCCTCAAACCCCTTTCCGGTTCACCAAGACTGCATATTGAGCCGAGGTAACACACATCATAATGAGTTGTACCCACCGTGGAGCAAAACCCAAACGACACATTATCGCCTCAAGAAACCTCCACTCCACCCGATCATAGGCTTTGCTCATGTCCAATTTGACAGCCATAAAACCCTTCTTCCCCTTCATCCGTGTATGCATTGTATAAAGAGTTTCATACGCAGCGAACACATTATCTGTGATTAGTCTCCCTAGGTTAAAAGCACTTCAGATAGGCGAAATAATAATTGGCAATATTTTTTTCAATCTATTCGCAAGAATCTTTGAAATCAACTTGTACATAACATTGCAGAGGCTTATTGGCCTAAAATCAGTGACACAAGTAGGATCCTTCACTTTGGGAATAAGTGCAACATTTGTCAAATTTAAAAAAGAGGGCATACTACCAGAGTTGAGGGTACCAATGATAGCTTGACAAATATCCTCCCCCACAATACTCCAATTCTTCTGAAAAAACCTGACAGTAAACCCATTCGGACCTGGAGCTTTTAGTAGGGCCATATTATGAAGAGCATTGGAAACCTCCTCAACAGAAAACGCTTGCAGCAAAGCATTATTCATTTCCTCCGTAACACGCCTATCCAGTGGTTGTAAACATGGAGACATATCACCTGCATGTTCATAAGTAAATAAGCTTTTAAAATAATTGATAAAAGCCAATTGTACCTCCTCTATGGAAGAAAATTGCTGCCCCTCTATATCCGAAATACTAGAAACAAAATTGGATTTTCTGCGAGAATTTGCATAGGCATGATAGAACTTTGTATTCCGATCTCCACCCCGCAGCCATTCAGTTTTTTCCCGCTGCCTCCAAATCAGGACCGATTGGAGGCAGCCATTCTGATCTCCAATTTTGACTTCACGGCCTTAGTCTCCACACTTACCTCCATGCCTTCTCTGCCTTGTAAATCAAGTAGTTGCTTTTTTAAAGCAGCAACATGATCCTGCAGTGAACCATCGCAGCCCCTTTGCCAAAGTAATAAATCATTTTGACAACGTGCTACTTTAGTTTCACTTTCCAACCAGCCAATTCCACCATCCATACCACCTCCCTAGGCCTGCTGTATATTTTAGGTATACTCCTCCTCCAGAATCATTCTCTCCTCATATCTAAATCTTTTCTGACCACGCCCGCTCACTCCATGTCCAGACATACACAAAATAAGTGGGGCATGATTGGAACATATTATTGCTTCTACCATCACCTCAGCTTTTGGAAAAAGATCCCTCCATTTGGAATTAGCCACCCCTCTATCCAACCGTTCCTTAATAAAATTCAAACCATCCCGACAATTACTCCAAGTAAACTTTAGACCTTGATAACCAAGATCAGAAAATTTGCAAGTCTCTAGAGCTTGTCGGAAAGCTGCCATTTGACTATTCAGACGTCCACCCCCACCCCATTTTTCCGAAGTTGTCACAATTTCATTAAAATCTCCTATGCAAACCCACGGAATAGGATTCATTTGGGCTAGATGTTTAAGTAAAGCACATCCTTCAACTCATTTTGACACGTCGGGATGACCGTAGAAACCGGTAAATTTCCATGGTACTCCATCACTCAAACTTTTTACCAATCCATTTATGTGACGTTGCCTAAAATTCTGGATATTCATGAGAATTTCATCACCCCAAAACAAGGCCAAACCACCACTCCTACCCATACTATCAACCACAAATCTGCTAGAGAAACTTAGCTTGCATTGAATCACTTCCATTTTTTCTTTCTGTAACTTGGTTTCCATTAAGAAAACCATTATGGGCTGCTTTTGCTTCACTATCCGGCAAAGCTCCCGAACTGTCCGAAGGTTCCTAAGCCTTCGGCAGTTCCAGGATATATGGTCCCCCAATTCAAGAGAATGGAATAGAATCCAGTGGCATATCTTCTTCAAGGTCCAGTCTGATTCGCCCCCTTCTTCTTGCATTTTGAAAATATAGAGAAGAACATGAGGGAGGAAAAAAAAAAACAAAAAAAACAAAAATCGTTCCATTTGCATGAGGTTGTTCCCCGATCCAAGTATGTGTTCTTTTTTCGATTGGGTTCGCTTTTAAGGTTGTTTGATGGTGTTATTCAGCGCTTAAGCTATGTTTGATGAGAGGAAATTTTGACGTTGTTTGATCGAAAAGTTTGTGTTGTTTGATGAGATGAAATTTTTCAAAACCATGCCAATAATTTGCTACAAATTGGTTTGTAGCTTTTATACAAACGCATCTAATAAAGTGACATGTATCTCATACCTATTAAACAAACATGTGAGAATTATATGTTTGGTTAATAATTATCGAATAATCGATAAAATTGATATGTAATCTAATTGCTACAAGACAACTCTATTCATCTATTGTATTTTCATGTAGAGCACAAGTGGCAGCTAGCTTAGGACTCCATTTACCAGTCGTGGGGATTGTAACTTCCCATGAATTTTCTATAAAAAATAAAAATAAATAAATAAAAATGTGATTTTCGTATGCTCAGGGACACATGTTACTTTATTGGATGTGTTTGTTTGAAATAGTTACAAGTAAATTTCTTTCCGTAGGTTAAATCATAGCAGACCACATAAATCCCTTACTTAACACCCTTCTCTTTCAGACTTCTTGTTGGAGAGAATAATTAACCCTAATTTTCGCTCATCAAACAAAATTTTCCCCTCATCGCTTTTGTTCAAACCGTTTGCCACTATGCTGCTAGCATCAAGTAATTTCCGCCTCTGGATTCCTAATGAATCTCACTCTATTGAACTTTGAAGAAAATTTGCCACTAGCTTCCTTTTGTTTTGTTTTGTTTT
>NC_081542.1:41525851-41527180 GCF_901000735.1 Corylus avellana | reverse complement strand
CATTGTCTTGAATTGGGAGAGTGGGGGCCGTCGAAAAGAACAACACAGAATTGAAAAAAAAATGGGAGAGAACAAATAATTGTATTTTTGTCTTTTTCAGTTTAATATTCAAAGTTAATGCGTTATTTTTAATTTTATTCGAGGAAAAAAAAAATCTGATTTCTACCATATATATCTCTCTCTTACTTTAAACGCATCATATATGTGTCATGTTGTCAACATATGATTTTTTTTTTTTTTTTTAAGTAACTTGAAAAAAAAAAAAAATTATTATAAAATGTAATTTCTATATTTTTCCTTTTGTCTTAAAAAATGGATGACTACTCTTTTTTTTTTTTTTTTTGAATTTACTTCTTAAGTAATGTGTCATAATTCTCATATAGAATAAATTTAAAAATTTGTTTTTGAAAAGGATAACGTACATTTGTCTCAATGAAAACAAAGATGTCGATACTTTGAAAAAATTAGTGGACCCTGAAAGTTAGTGTTGCGGACCACTAAAAGTGACACATGATCATGGAAGATTTCCAATGCAAAATAATACACGGAAAGCTTATCTTCAAAGATGTGGTTCTCTGTTGCCTCTGCGATGTCCATTTCGACTCACTAGCAGCACATTAATGACGACAGAGAATATACAGGGAAACTTGCTAACTACTCCCTTCAATTTTTATTATACAAAAAATCTTAATTTATGGCATTGAATTTATAATTTTTTTTAATTAAATAAAAAAATGCAAGATTTAAATGTGAGTATTTTTATATATTTCGTTAAATTCTGACCAACTTTGTTAAGATTTAACAAAAAAACATAATAAATAAATGTCATTGTAAAAAATTGAAAGTTCAAATTGAATTGATTACAAAAATAATGAAAGTTTCAGACTAAGTGAAGTTTATCTTATAATATATATATTTTTATTTTTTATTTTATAAAGAATTTTTTTTTTATTAATTATTTATACTTTAGTAACGTGTCAGAATTGACACATTACTAAATATTTTTTAAGTAACATCCAAATTAGTAACATGCCGCACACATTTATTAACCAAATTAGTAAATTGTCATTACTAATCAAAAGGTTTTTTGTAGTAGCCATGGCCCCAAACCGCGAAGCCACCCCTAGACTTAACTAGGGTGGCCGACCACCCCAATTTTTTTTATTTTATTTTAATTTTTCATTATTTTAATTTTTATTCTTTTAAAAAAAATTAATTAATATTTTATTATTTAATTTAAGTGGGACACATGATAATTGTTGGATAAAATTAAATGGCCAACATTAAAAATTGGAGAATCTCCGATCCCCCATAATGGGAGGGGATTGA
>NC_081542.1:41524334-41525751 GCF_901000735.1 Corylus avellana | reverse complement strand
AATAATAAAATATTATTTTATATTAAAAAAATAAAAATAAATAAAAATAAAGGGTACTTGGCGACCCCATTAGGGGTGGCCGAATCACCCCAGTTGGAGGTTGGGGTGGCTTTCCCATGATCCTTGAAAGTGTGCCAAATCTTAAAAATTAAAAATAAAAAAATAAATAAAAAATAAAAAATCGTTTAGCCATTGGGGGTGGTTGCATGGGGTGGCACCGCACCACCCCAGGCCCAACGGGGGTCCAAGGGCCAAAAGAAAAAATAAAAAAAAATTGTTTGGCCCTTGGCCCCACCCCTTATTTTATTTTATATATTTTTTTAATATAAAATAATATTTTATTATTATTTTTTATTAGTTGGACATGTGTCTCATTTGTGGACCTAAAATTTCAAAGAAGAAATCTTAGCCATGAATTGGATATTCTCTAGTCCAAAATGGACCGAAAATGATCATGTTCCCTTGTCATCGCTAGATTGTTAGTGAGTCAACCTGGAAGTCTCAGAGGACCAGATCCCCTAAAATTCTTTCCAAATTCCAGTTTTTCAATTTTTCAAATCCTAACCGTTCCTTACATCTAAACGTCCAAAACAAGCAACGTGTTCACAATTTCAAAATCAAATTTTAAACTCATTCCGACAAAATCTAAGAAAAAAAAAGACATTTAATTGAATGGGTCAGGAACGTTCCAAATGAGAAAGGGAGAGTGGAGTGGTGGTTTTGGGTTGCCATCGACAGCACCGGTCCACATCTTTCGAGATAAGCTTTCCATGTATTATAAAGCCTCGTTTGGTTCACGGAATGTCTAGTCCATTGTAAAAGGATTAGCTACTACTTGGAGTAGAAGAGTGTGTAATAGATTAGCTATTCCTATTTCTTTGTTTGGTTGTAACGCTGGAATAAACTAGCTAATCTTATTCTTACGTTTGGTACAATTTATATTATTAAGGACTTTCATATATATATATTTTGCAATTATGCTACAAAATTATTTATATAAAAAAAATATAGTTGGAGAAAACATAATCAAACTTAATCTTGAAATAAAAAAATATAGTTAGAGAATGTACAGAAAATCAAAAAGAAATAATAAAAAAAAAGATTATATATATATATATATATATATATATATGCATATTTTGTTTTTCCGTCAAATAAATTAAAAAAAAAAAGAAGAAGAAGGAAAATATATTATAAGTTCCTAAGTCAACGCGCCAAAATTAAAAACTCCTTAGGTGTATTTTTTTTTTTGACAATTTACTCCCTAGGTCAATCGAAACTACAATAAACTTTATACCGTCAAAATTTTTTAACAACAGTTAAGGCCACTCAAAACGCCTCGTTTTACATGATTAAAATATTAATTTTTTTTATTAATTTAATTTTAAAAAATAAATCTAAAAAGAAAAATTAAAAA
>NC_081542.1:41506453-41523977 GCF_901000735.1 Corylus avellana | reverse complement strand
TAATTAAAAAAAAAAAAAAAGTTAGAGAAATTAAAAAAAGAAAAAGAAAAAAAAAAAAGAGATGAAGAGAAGAAATCAAAGAGAAATGGTACAGAGAATAAAAAGAAATCAGAAATCAGAATTAAAAAAAAAATAAAAAATAAAAACTGAGAAACCTTGCAGAGAAGAGAGACGGTACAGAGAGGGAGACGGCACAGAGAAATTTTTTTTTTTTTTTTCGTTTGCACTTATAAAAAAACTGTATTAGAAAAATCAAAGAAAAAAGAGAAAGATAGAGAACAAAATATAGAGACGTTGAAAAGAGAAACAGAGAGATAGAAAAAGAGAGAGAGAAAGAAATATGGAAGAATCTGAGAGAGAGAACGAAATCTAATGCCACAAGTGGATTTTTATTTATTTTTTGTGGCAATTTATACGATTAATTTAATCCCACAAGAAAGAATTAGCTAAGCCACTCATTTTGGAGTGGCTTAGCTAATCTTGTGTGTATGAGATTAGTATTCTCATGGGAATAGATTATTCCAAGGAATAAAGTGTTACCAAACAAATGACTAGTTATACTTAATGTTAGCTAGTCCAATACAAAGGTCTATTCTGCAAACTAAACGAGACCTAAGTGTTCAAAATCTGTTGCTGAAAGAAGTCTTCCGAAGATTTTTTCAAGTCTTCCATGCAGTGGCGGAGTCAGAAATTTACAATTGTAGGGGTCAAATAAAAAATATAATAAACACAATTTAAAATAGAATATAAATATTTTTTATTTGCAACCCTTAGGTTCCGACAACTAGAATCTTAGAATGATGTTCTTTAGATTTCTCATGTCATTAAAATCTAACGGTGTATTACTTTTTGGAATATCAACTTCTTTTCTTTTGAATAAATAGTTTTAAATTTTAACGTTGTGATTCAAAAACTTAAAATTTTGAAGTTAAATTATAATTACATAAGAGACAACCAAATTGATAAACAATCATAGAGTATATATATATATGGAATAAATTATATACAGCTAAAGTGATTATTTTTTTGCTCTATTATGAGCACTTCCCAACTTTTTTTTAAACATATATCTCTCGAAATTTTCTATAAGCTAATTTTATATAAATATTATAATATTCTCTAAGAAGCAAATAATGCCTGACGGCAAATAATGCTTGGCTGCTGATGCAACGAAAACAAATATTATTTTTACCTTATTTGCTCAATAGAAAAAAGAAAATGATTACCAATAATTCAATAAAAAGCTTTAGAGTTTAAAAATAATAAAGACACTGATTTTCAAGAGAGCAAGCAAGCCTCTCTTTCAAGTATTTTTTTTTTAAAAAAATGACAAATATATAAGATTCATTTTCAAAATTTTTCTTATATATATAAAAAAAAAAAATAGAAAGCTTGGGGCCACAAGCCACAACATGACTCCGCCACTGCTTCCATGGACCATGCATCACTTCTTGTGGGTCTACGGCACTAATTTTGAGGGTCCCACTGTCCCAAATTTCTGTCTTTTACAAGTCAAACTTATTCTAAGTATTGACCCATTTGTTTTCATACAACATAACGTGTGATGCGTATGTTGAGGAAAATCGAGTATAAACAATAATCAGAAAAATTAATGCGACTTTGAGGCGTGTGTAAACGCTATCTTTAAGGTGATAATTGCCCCCACTCGAAACAATTTGTCACTAGGTTGCAAGCAATTCACCTCTAGAATAACAAAGTCACCAACTGGAGACAACAATTTTGAAGTAAAGTCTGCTAAGCAGTTGGCCCAACTGTTCAATGGTGCCTCTTCGGTTCGAAGGGGCCCCTTTATTTGAGATGGAACTGGTTCGACTCCACACTGCAATTTATTTTTATTGATTGCCACACTGCGATTTGGGCTGCTGGGTGTGCATGTGGGCCCGCAAACATGACCAAGCCCAAATTAAAAAACAGTGATTTTGCCCCTGAACCACACATTCTCATTCGTAATATTGCAATCTAGACAATATTTATAACAATCCCCCACTTAGATTGTGATATTAACTATTCAATTAAATACAGATATCGTCAATTAGATTCTTTCATGCATACAAGAAAGTATCTTTCGATTTAAACTTTTAATTATGTTAAGCATTTCAAATTTCTAACAAAGTCAATGGTGGCCTAAGCTTAAACCAAGCCTTTATATGTTAGGAACGGAAATACCACACACATGATTCTATCCAATTTTAGCGAAAAACTCACAAATTTTATTGCACTTATCCATGTGCCCCATCCTGGTTTTCATAAACATTTACAAAAGCAAACCTTAAACTTTTGCTAGAAGTTGTCTCACTTCTTATGTTCATATAGTTAAAGTTCCTTTATTGTCTCTGTTACTTTTGACACTTAAATAATTATTGAACTTCATTAAGAGTATAATACTCATCCTTCATTTATCGTAACAGCCAACACTGAACAATCTAGAATGTGTTTATCATAAAAAATATATATATTTCAGTGCTTTGCAGCCACTTAACTGTAACTTCTTATTATCCTTTAAACCTTAAACTATTTGTAAATAGTGTAAGGTTGGGTTCCTATTACAGGTGACTTTTTTAAATAAAAGGTTTTAAACCCATTCCACTAGATGTGCTTTTCACTAAATCTCTCAAGAGTCCCTTAGTAAATGGATATGCCAAGTTTTTACTTGACCGCACATACACAATAGTAATAATACCATCGATTATCAAATGTTTGACATATTCATGTTTCAAGCTTATATGTCTAGATTTTTCATTATAAACATTACTATATGCCCTAGACATAGTAGCTTCACTATCACAGCACAAAGAAATGGATGGCATCCGTTGTGGCCACAACTTTATATTTAATAACAAATTCTGTAGCCATTCTACCTCTTAGCCCGTTGTTGCCAAAGCTATAAATTCGGATTCCATTGTGGAATGTGAAATACACGTATGTTTCTTTGAAGCCCATGAAACCGCTCCACCACCAAGGGTAAAAACCCACCCAGATGTAGCCTTGTTATCACTCGCACTAGTTATCCAACTAGCATCAGTGTATCCTTCTAGTACTGACTGAAAATTGGTATAATATAGTCTTAATCCAATTGTTCTTTTAAGGTACCCAAGGACTCTACCAATTGCTTTCAAATGTTCCGTACTAGGATTGTTCGTATATCTAAAAGGTTTACAAACTACAAAGGAAATATCTGGCCTAGTGCAATCCATTGCGTACATTAAGCTACCAATTGCACTAGCATATTCTAACTGAGCAATTGCCCTACCAGAATTCTCAATTAATTTAAATGCAGAATCATATGGGGTACTTGCTTCTTGAATTCCTAAGTGTTGAAATTTAAGAAGCATTTTCTCAATGTAGTGAGACTGACATAGAGCATAGCGCCCACTATATTTCTTTATTTTGATACCTAAGAGAGTATCAACTTCCTTAAGATCTTTCATTTTGAACTTTGAAGTTAGATACTTCTTAGTTTCAGATATTCCTTCCATATTTATTCCAAATATCAACAAGTCATCCACATAAAGACAAATAATAACACCATAACAATCAGTGAATTTAGAATAAATACATTTATCAGCATTGTTATGTTTAAATCCATGAGATAAAATAACAGAGTCAAATTTCTCATGCCATTGTTTTGGTGCTTGCTTTAATCCACATAATGTCTTAACTAATTTGCAAACTTTCTTTTCATTTCTAGACATAACAAATCCTTATGGTTGTTCCATGTACACCTCTTCATCTAAATCATCATTTAGAAAAACAATCTTAACATCCATTTGATGTACATATAAATCAAAAATAGAAGCTAGTGCCATAAGCACTCTAATGGATGTTATTCTAGCTACCGGTGCATAGGTATCAAAATAATCTATGCCTTCTTTTTGTTTAAATCCTTTAGCTACCAATCTGACTTTAAATGTTTGAAGAGGCCCATCTGTATTGTATTTCCTTCTAAATATCCATTTACATCCTATAGGTTTAGATCCACGAGGCAAATCAACTAAAACCCAAGTATTATTTGACTATATTGAGTCCATTTCATCATTAATTGCTTCTCTCCAAAATGCAACATCTCTTGAAGCCATAGCTTCTTTATATGTTTTAGGATCTTCTTCTATATTTAATAAAATCAGGATCCAAGTTCTTTTCTTTTATATCTCTTTGACTTCTCCTAGGTTCAGTTAAAGCCTCAGGATTTTTTCTTTTATTTTCCTGAGATAAACTAGGATTTAAGTCAATTTCTGGCGTTTGAGTAGGATTTGAAACAGTTTTCTACATCCTTTGATTCTACTATGATATTAGAATACAAATTCAAAAGCATGTAGGCTTTTGAATTTTCAGCATATCCTACAAAAACACTCTTCAAAGCCCTTGGTCCTAATTTTGTTCTTTTTGGGTCTGGAACTCTATACAAGGCTAAACAACCCCATACCCGAAGGTATTCCAGATTTGGTTTTCTACCTTTCCACAATTCATATGGTGAAACTTTAAAAATCTTAGAAGGTATTCTGTTATACACATGGCATGCTGTAAGCAAAGCTTCTCCCCACAAATTAAAATTTAACTTTGCATTCAAAAATCGTAGCATTTACCATGTCAACTAGTGTCCTATTTTTCCTTTCTGCTAAACCATTTTGCTGTGGGGTATATGGTGCACTAGTTTGATGTATAATGCCATTTTCTTCACAATATAGAGAAAATTCGGTAGGAAAGTATTCACCACCTCTATCACTAAGTATCTTAATTTTCTTTTCCCTTTGATTTTCAACAACAGACTTATAACATTTAAACATACTGCAGGCCTCATCTTTACTTTTCATTAAATATACATATGTATATCTTGAAAAATCGTCAATGAAAGTAATGAAATATCTATTGCCTCTTCTAGTTAAAATGCCATTATGTTCACAAACATCAGAATGCACAAGTTCTAATAATTATGAATTTCTATTTGTTTTTGGGAAAGGTTTCTTTGTCTTTTTCGCTTGAATGCAAATTTCACATTTAGCACTATGATCGTGATTATATGAAATTAAACCATGCTTAGACATCAATTTTAAAGATCTAAAATTTAAATGTGCTAAACGATTATGTCACAAAATTGAAGACTCAACAATATAAGCACAACCATAGTTTATTTTATTAGTACTTAATTTATACATGCCATCACAAGAGTATCATTTTCCAACAAACACTCCTCCCTTGGACATAATGAGACTATCATACTCAATTACAGCCTTAACATCTTTCTTACAAAGAAGATTTGCAGACACAAGATTTTTTCTAATTTCCAGAACATGAAGAACATTGACAAGAATAAGTCTCTTCCCAGATGTAAACTGAAGTTCAAAGTTCCTTTTCCCATTACTTTTGCAGTGTTGTCATTTCCCATTAGCACTTTTTGTCCATGCATTGCATCTTCATAATTCTTGAATTGAGATTTCTCATTGCAAACATGAACAGTAGCACCTTAATCATACCACCAATCAGAAGACTTGGTTGATGCAGCCATGTGTAACTCTGTAATTATGTTAATATGCATTTCAGAGACCATGGCTACAATTTCAGAAGTCTCCTTTTCAGTTATATTTGCACTATTGGGAATTTTTGTGTCCTTCTTTTGGTTCTTCATGTATCTACATTCACGCTTCAGATGTCCATTCTTTCCGCAATTGTTACAAGTTTTCTTTTTCTTATACTTGTTATAAATACACGATTTTGCATAGAAAACTCTGAAAAACAAACTTCAGAATTATTGTCTGCAATTGGTGACTTTGTTGTGTCCTGCAGGTGAATTGCTTGCAACCCGACAACAAACTCTTTCGAGTGTGGGCAATTATCATTTTAAAGATAGTGTTTATACACGCCTCAAAGTCGCATTGATTTTTCTGATTATTGTTTATACTTGATTTTCCTCAACAATTTTCAGGTGATAATTCGCAATGGGATAAGAATCTGATATGACAACTTTCAAGATGATGAATCAAGACATCGTGAAATTGGACAGATTTGATGGGACAAATTTCACTCGTTGGAAAGACAAATTGATGTTCTTGCTCACGACATTAAAGATTTCATACATTTTGGATCCAGATTTACCAAAACTTGAAGAACCTAAGCCTGATGAAGATGCTCAGATAAAGGCAGAACACAAGAAGCTCTGCAAGTTCATGAATTTCAAGTTCTAGTGAATAAACTTCGAGACCTTAAGGTTGAAGTTTCAGAACCTCTGCAAGTTGGAGCCATAATTGCTAAACTTCCTCCAAATTGGAATAATTATAGAAAGAAACTTATTCACACAACTGAAGATTTCACCATAGAGCAAATTCAGAAACATTTACGAATTGAGGAGGAAAATCAAATTCGTGATAAAAACATATTTTCTCCAAGTAACTCTAAAGTGAACTTTGTTGATGAGAAAAATAAGTTTCAAAATAATTATGGAGGAAAGAAGAGGAATTATAGCGATCTCAACAACAACTCCAGCAATGGTTATTAATAACTGCCATCAAATTTTGGATTCTTGCATATCGAATTAAAATGTAGTTTTACATGCTTAGAAAAAATATCATAGTTTTACACCGTTGTAGGCATTTGTTTCAACCTTTTGCTCTGGAACTTATGTGGTGTTGAACATTTGCGGCTTATTGAGACAAGAGTTATAGTAACTCAAGAGTTAACAGTTACAAATAATAAATTAAATTTGTTGTTATTAATTTACAAGTAAAAAAGACTTGTAACATTTAGACTATTTTTCTATCAATAGAGTCTTCTATACAATGAAATGATCAAGAAAAAAAATGTAGCGGTGAAAAAGCTTTGATGTGTAGACATAGGCGATAACCGAACCACTTAAATTCTCAGAGTCTCTAGCTCTTCCTTGTTTTCATTTCTCTTCACTAGATTATAAGTTCTAATATGGTATCAGAGCTATTTTGGCTAACGCCATTTATTGATCCTAATTTTTTTTTCTTTCTATTCCATTGGTTCATGGATGGAATGACAAATGGATTGGATATGATAGCAAGTCTGTTAAGTCTCTATTTGTTGTCTCTATTTGTTTGTTGTGAAGCAACTTTTGTTTTTTTGTTTTTTGTTTTGTTTTGTTTTGTTTTGTTTTGTTTTTTTCATTGGTTCAAACCATCTAGCCAAGCTTGTGAGAATTGAGGAAAATGGTATCCCTTTGGGAACAATTGGCTCCAAGATCCCCAACCCTTTCTGCGCTCACTTCTACAAGTCCATAGCCGATGAGGTAACAAGCAGCTGCTAAAAGAAGTCAACAAGCGTAAAAAATCCCTTCAACAATCAAATCGGTTGGGTTATTCTCATTGTAAATGCTTGATATTCCAAGCCCGATTGCGACTTCCATTGGGGTTGCGAGAAAAAAGAAAGAGATAAAAAAAAGAGGCATATGTTTGGCCCATGTGGTAAATTTCAGGCCCATAGTTGGGCCCATTCAGGCCATAATAGCCGATGTTGGCCAAAAGATTGCCGATGTCAAATACCAGTCAAAGTAACTGATATCGGCCAAAAACTTGCTGATGTTCAAGTACAGCTATAGCAGCCGATGTTCCACTTCAGGCCATAGAACCCATTTTTCATCCTTTTGATGTTCAAGATTGATCTACTGTTGAGTTTGCGGGAGCGTATTGAGACAAGAGTTATAATAACTCAAGAGACAATGAACTCAAGAGTTAACAAGTACAAATGATAAATTAAATTTGTTGTTGTTAATGTACAAGTAGAAAATACTTGTAACGTTTAGACTCTTTTTCTGTAAATAAAGTCTTGTATACAATGAAATGATCAAGGAAAAAATGTAGCCAAGAAAAAACTTTGATGTGTAGACATAGGCAATAGCCGAACCACCTTAATTCTCTGAGTCTCTCTTCCTTGTTTTAATTATAAGTTCTAATATGGCTTATCAGTGCTGCGTATTAAGTTGATTTATGTTGTGTCTGCCTTTTGGTTGCCATTAATTGGGATGGTTCCTCTGCTTAGGTTGTGACTTGTGAACAAGTAAATAAGGGGAATCTCCATTTTATGTTGTTCTATAGCGAATTAGGATCTTCTTCATTTTAAATGAAACGGATAATATCTATTTCTTATAAAGATTTAAAATTTGTGCATTTATCGGTATATAAAATGCCACATCATTTAAATGTTTTAAAAGACATGCCCACATTGACTTTATAAACACCATTAGATGTACAAACATTAAATCATGATAATGAAATTTAAAGTGAAGAAGATCTTATTCCTTCCATAGTGAATCCCAAGTAGATTACAATGCATTCCTTGTGGTTTCTTGACGGGCCCTGAATCCGTCTACCCGTCGATTAAATGGGTGATAGCTTTGGTGATTGGCAGCAAGCTAAAAGGGCATGAGGAGAAAAAGAGGTCTGGACATGGGGGAGAATCATGCGTCGTACATTTTCAAATATTTCCTTCAAAAGAAAGATGGCAAATGGATTGTCCTATTATTTACCAAGAAAAGAACAAAAAAAAAAAAAAAAACGTATCCTATTATCCTTGGGGCAGTTATTTTTTCTTTTGATTGATTTCCTTTGATTCAGATTACAGACAATTGCTAATTTGCAATCCTCTCATGTTGTGAGTGAAAATAATGAATCACTTTTTCTGTCACAAGTCACAAAAGCTTCACAGGGAGTTAACACAATATGTGATTAAATATGTTATAATTATGCATATACTTGGAACTGCTCATATTCAGGCAGACTTGCTTTGATGATTGATAGTTCTGATCATAAGTATATTGATTGTGAAATATAGGGCATTTGTTTAGGTCTTGATTGAGATCACATGCAATACTTAGGATACTGACGTACACAGTGTAATAGCTTTAATTTAAGCCATTTATTTTAAAATAAAAAATTTCTTCAATTCATTCTAATAAATTGTATAATGTGAGAAGCACATGACTTGTTAGTATAATTAACATACTACCTACACGGTTAACGCTCTTTACTGTAATGTTAATTCTTCTTCTTCTGACACTCAAACACAGCTGAAACACGAAGCAGTCCAATGGCTCTCTCCTAAACAAATTCGTCTCCCTTCTCAGTTTTCTCTGATTTTTTTATTTTATTTTAAGAATTTGATCCAAGTATAGGCAGTCATCTCCAAAGAGTTTAAAGAAGTCTAATTTGTATTTAGGTGAGAATTCGTGTTGTGGCCGTGTGGTGAGAGTCCAAGGCGAAAACATGTTGAAATGTCTTCTTAATTATAAGAGAAACTATGTAATGGTAGAATTGGTTCTCTGTATCTTATTGATTTGACACAATATGCATTGTTGTACTTCCTTCAACAACTATGCTGACTTTTATCAGATTGCTTCGATTAAGAGATTGAGGTTGATTTGGATTCTGCAATGGAAACTGGTTTGGATTCTGCAGGTGTTGTTCTTACATTAACAAAG
The DNA here is from genome assembly GCF_901000735.1 of Corylus avellana. Taxonomy (NCBI): domain Eukaryota; kingdom Viridiplantae; phylum Streptophyta; class Magnoliopsida; order Fagales; family Betulaceae; genus Corylus; species Corylus avellana. The sequence goes on along the minus strand of NC_081542.1, from coordinate 41,514,526 downwards.
CCAGGTGCAACACCAAATACTGGATTGTCCAAACGGTTCTTGTTTCCTCCATTCTTCAAGCCTTCATTAACGTACACAGAAAGAATTTTAGCACATACTATACCTTCATTAACATCCATTCTGCGAGCCTTCATTTACGTTCAACCCCAGCTGCAAATTTTTCAGTCGTGTATATCAGAGAGAAAACTGAGAAAGGAGATCGATGAACGGCTTAAGGAGAGACTTTTGGATTGCTTTCTATGTTTGAGAATATGAAAGAAGACACATGGCAAATTATTAGACTGGGTTAGAGAAAATTTTTTCCAAAATAGTTTGGAGGAACGTATCTCTCCACGATTGTTATTTGAAGAAAACAATTTTGACATGAGAAGCACATCACATTTTTAACTTTACACCTTAAAAGTGCCTCCTGATAGTTGGAGGTGAACGTTAATGTTGAAGATGAGAACCTAACCCTCTCTTATCTTAATAGGCTTTGAAACCAGTAAGACAAAAAATCCTAGAGGTATTTTTGTCCCACAATAATTCATATGTATCTATTAGTTAGGCTAGTGTAAAACACATGTTGCATACACGTACGTGGTTGTGTAGGACACCTCAATAAAGTGAAAACTTTAACATTACACCCATCCTACATTAAAACTTTTAGAATAGATTTCCTTGATATTCAAAGATTGCATTAAAATTTGACGTTTTCATACAATAGTTGCTCCACTTGCCATATAAAATGACTATATTTCAAACCTGCTCCTCGTGGTCGGCAATGTGACTCTAATAAGACATCCTAAAAATTGATCAGCTACTATCTTCTTTCACCGACCTTGAAGATTTACAATCTCGGAAAAATCTTGTCCACTGATCGTACTACTACTACATATGTCATTGGGTAGGACAACTTCCTTCTCAAGCCTGGCATCTTTGTCCGCACTCTCCTGCAACTGCAACGCTAGCTCAAGGTCCCGCACCACATCATTCATTGATGGCCGGTTGATTCCATTGTCGTGCAAACAATTAACCGCAATCTCAGCAAATGTCTTCAAACACTCAGTTGCTATTTCACCCTTCAATGATGGATCAATGATCTGGTCAACCTCTCCATCGCTATAGCATTTTGGAGCCCACTCTCCTAGGCATACCACTTGCATCTCTCCATTACGTATTATGGGCGGCTTCGCAGACAATACTTCGAACAAAACTACACCAAACGAGTATACATCAGACTTCTGAGACAATTGTTGACGTCGGTAATATTCTGGATCTAAATACCCAAAAGTACCCTTTACATTTGTGCTGACGTGGGCTTCTGACTTTCCTATTTTGGATAACCCAAAATCAGACACCTTTGCCTCCCATTTCTCATCCAATAAGATATTTGTTGTCTTCACATCACGATGAATGATTGTGTGGTTCGCGCCCATGTGAAGATAGTTCAACCCACGTGCTGCACCGATACATATCTCCAACCGTTGCTTCCAACAAAGAGGAGGATTATTGGTGGTTTTGTAGAGATGATCACGAAGGGTCCCACGAGCCATAAAATCATAGACGAGGATCATCTCATTGCCATCGTTACAGTAGCCTATTAAAGAAACGAGGTGACGGTGGCGAAGCTGGGAGAGCATCTCAATTTCGGTCTCGAACTCATGAGCCCCTTGTTGAGAACCGGGTGTCAACCGCTTGATCGCAACTAGGTTGGCCCCACTGTCAATGTTTATGTACCCTTTGTACACGTTACCAAACCCACCAACCCCAATTATGAGAGCTTCGTCGAAGTTGTGGGTAGCTGCTTTAATCTTAGCCAGTGAAAAGTGACGACACTGATCAGACGGCAAAGATGACCTGTGAGTCTTTGATGACTTGTTTGTAGAGCTGGAGTAGAGCTGGACTCCTTGTCTCTTTTGCGCCGCCGGAGAATGAAGAATCCGAGAATGGATAGCACAATAAAGCCGAAAAGTCCACCACCACCGACGGCACCTATTATTGTAGTAGTGTTATTCTTTTACTTGGTCGGTGCTGGTGACGGAGCTATTATTGTAGTGTTATTCTTGGACTTCGTTGGAGGGGTCAAAGCAACTTGGCCGGGATTGGATATGCCATTAGAGGTGCCTGCTTTAATGATTTCGACACCGTTCAAGATTGCATCATTGTAAGCAGTCTGCCATTCTTGTGGGTTTGCTTCTAATGCGAGAGAGAGATTCATTTTCTTCTCGCCTTCTTTGCCAAACATGGAAACCACGTAGTCTCTATATACCGGAACTCCATTTCCACCACTCCAAGCTATCACGTCGGCTGCTCTCTGTGCGGTCATATTTGCTATGAAAATTAGAAACACTCTATCTCCTACCTGAGTGATCTCTGGTTGAAACTCGCAGAAGTGTAGCCTAACGAGATAGACAAACCCAGAATCTACGGGGAATTCCCAGGTGAGATTGTAGCTCTTGTTGATAGTTGTGTTCGCCCCCATTGTCCGGGCAGTGCGATAGACGTCTTCTGGCGCAGTGTACGGAAGTATCGTGGTAAACTTCAGTTCAATAGTTTTGTTAGCAGCTACAACAGATTGTTCATACGCTATGAAGTACTTATCGTCCTGACTCCAGCCTCGGAACATGCTTGTGTCTTCAGAGGGTGGAATGGAGCGGCCACCAACATTTACTCTGTATAACGTCTCCATAGCAGTGCTGTTATCGATGCGGTACAGGTTCAGCTGGCCGATAAAAGAAACCCCTCCCTCATCAGCAGACGGGGTTGAATAGAGATTGGTAGGCATCGACAAGATTTCAATTCCATTGATAAAAGCGTGTGAATTAGAAACGCTGGGAGTGAAGGTGAAGTTCAGCATCTCATCTTCCACGATGCTGATTAAGTATTCTCTCAATATGGTATCCTCTTTAAGTGAAGGGCTGAAATTGTCAAGAAGAGTAAAGCGTCCCGCTTTGACAGAGAATTGGGGTTTAGAGCGATCAAATTTGGGGTACGAAGCCGGGTTGAAGTATAGTCGAATGAATTTTTGGCCGGCTTTGACCGGGAACATGTAGGTGAATTCGGAGAGAGAGACCCGGGCTGTGGTATAGGGTGTTTGAACATCAGAGAAGCGTGGAACTGAGCTGGCGCCAAAAGATGTCTGGTTTAGAGAGTTTTCAATAGGGAAGAATTTTGAAGACACGTCTCCAATCCAGATTCGCCCGTCTGGAGAAGTTGAATTGCCAGAGGAACCACAGGTTACGAGAATCATATCGATCGGTGTGTAAGGATACGGCGAGCCACCGGCGACGGTGCTTGTCAGGTGGTATAGCAAGAAGGCTATGTAGAGAGGTGTAAAACGTGGTAACAGGTTGGTCCAGAGACGTGTTTTGCTTCTGTTCCACATCGATCGTAGCGCACAGAGACGCAGAGAGAGAGAGAGAGAGACAGAGAGAGAGAGAGAGGGTAATTGAAGCTCAGTACGTAATTGCAAAGTCATCTACTCATTATGTTTTATGGTTAAATCTTAACTATGCTGGTTAACGAAATTTGTAAAAATACTCGCATTTAAATCTTTGTATTTTATTTTTTTAATTTAATTAAAAAAATTATAAATTCAATACCATAAATTAAGAATTTTTGTATAATAAAATTTTTTGATGGGAGTTAAGGAAGTTTCCCTATATGAACGGACTCAACGGAGGTTAAACTGAAGTCACGTCATTTCATTTTCTGGAAATTGAAGGGAGTAGTTAACGAAATTGATGCGATGCTAGTGAGTCGAAATGGACATTGCAGAGGCAACCGAGATCCACACGCATCTTTCCAGATAAGCTTTCCATGTAGTGGAAATCTTCCATGGATCATGCGTAACGTTTAGTGGGTTGGCAACACTAATTTAATTTTCAGGATTTACTAACTTTTTCAAAGTATTGACCCCTTCGTTTTGATTGAGACAAATGTTATACTTTTCAAAAACAAATTTTATAATTTATTCTATAGGAGATTATGACACATTATTTAAGAAGCAAATTCAGAAAAAAAAAAAAAAAATTTGGGTGGTCATCCATTTTTTAAGACAAAAAGAAAAATATAGAAATTACAGTATATAATTTTTTTTTTTTTTTTTCTAGTGTTACTTTAAAAAAAAAAAAAAAAACATATGTTGACAACATGATGACACATGATGCGTTTAAAGTAAGAGGGAGACATGGTACAAATCAGAGTTTTTTTTTTTTTTTTCTCCAATAAAAAAATAACACATTAGCTTTGAATACTAAAACTGAAAAAGACAGAAATACAATTATTTAGTCTCTCCCATTTTTTTCAATTCTGTGTTGTTCTTTTCGACAGTCCCCACTTTCCCAATTCAAGACAATGATAACGCGAAAAAAGAGAATGAAAAGCACGCTAGCAGTGGCCAATTTTCTTCAAAGTTCAATCGAGTGAGATTCATTAGGGATCCATAGGCGGAAATTACTTGATGTTGGCAGCATAGTGGCAAACCGTTTGAACAATTTTCAATTCCTATATAACTGACGAGAGGAAAATTTTGTTTGATGAGCGAAAATTAATGTTAATTATTCTCTCCAACAAGAAGTCTGAAAGAGAAGGGTGTGAAGTAGGGGATTTATGTGGTCTAGTCTGATTTAACCTACGGAAATTTACTACAAATTGAGTTATTTCATGCAAACGCATCCAATAAAGTGATATGTGTCCTTTAATATGTGAAAATTAATTTTATTTTTTTTTATTTTTTTATTTTTTTTTATTTTTTATGGGAAGTTGTTGGGAAGTTACAATCCCCACCGTGGGTAAATGGAGTCCTAAGCTAGCTGCCGCTTGTGCCTTGATTTACATGAAAATACAATAGATGAATAGAGTTATCTTAGAGCAATTAGATTACGAATAAATTTTTTCGATTATTTGATAATTATTAACCAAACATGTGATTCTCACATTTTTTTTAATAGTTATTAGACTCATGTCACTTTATTATATGCATTTTTATAAAATAGTTACAAACTAGTTTGTAACTGTTAGAGATAATATGTAGGTTGTCCTACATTGCCCAAGTGAGAAGAGACTTTGGTCATTGGCTTGTATAAAAGCCTCCTCCTATTGTCTCACATTGCTAAGATACAAGGAGTTCTTAAGGTAGTTTGGTTTAAGACTTACATCCACACACTAAAGTCCTATTGGCATATCTTATTTTATTGAGTGATTTGATTGTGCATAATAGGTGAAGGGAAATGAGCTCCTTGTATCTTAGCAATGTGGGACAAGATGAGTAGGTTTTTATACAAGCCAATGACCAAAGTCTCTCATCACTTGATCAATGTGAGACAACCCCATATTATCTCTAACAAAAACAAATTATTTGTCATGGTTTTACGGGAAAGTAAAATTTTATCTCATCAAACAACACAAACTTTTAGATCAAACAACGTCAAAATTTCCTCTCATCAAACATATATAGCTTAAGCTCAACAACACCATCACTTAAAAAGCAAACCCAATCGAAAAAAGAACACATACTTAATTAGATCGGGGAAAAACCACATGCAGATGGAACGATTTTAGTTTTTTTTTTTTTTTCCCTCATGTTCTTCTCTATATTTTTAAAATGCAAGAACAAGGGGGCGAATCGGGCTGGACCTTGAAAATATGCCACTGGATTCTATTCCATTCTCTTGAATTGGGGGACCATATATCGATCGAAGAGAACAGCAAAATGGGGGACTGGGGAGAACAACAAATAATCTTGTGTTTTTTGTCTTTTTCAATTTTATGTTTCAAGTGAGGCACCTTTGCAAAATTTTGTTTAAAATTTTAAAATGAGGCATAAAAATTTTAAAATTCTGAGAAAAAAAAAAAATTGAGGCACCTTTGAAAAACTTTGTTTAAAATTTTAAACTGGGGAGACATAAAAAATGAGGCACCTCTGCAAAGCTTTGTTTAAAATTTTAAAATTCTTCGTCATCTTCTTTGATCATATGTTTTGCTTTCCTAAGAATAATTCTAACCAACAAGGTATAATGATGATGTTTGTGTTAAAATTTAGAGAAAAATACATTTTACCTTCCAAAGTTTTATCCGATTTGCAATTTGGCCTCTGGCCAATGTTTAAAAATTTAAGGACGTAATAAGTCTCATTTAATTTTATAATAATTTAAGTATTAACAACCGTCACATTTACCCCAGCAAATCTATTCCCTATTTTAATTATCCACTCTTCAAAAGGACCTACATTCTCTCTAGTTTAATTATTCAATTTAAAGTCCCTAAGGGGTAGCTCAATCGGCTGGAGATCATGCCTCATGAAGAGGAAGTCACTAGCTCGAATCTCCCCTTCCCCCTCTTGTGTGAACATGTCAAAAAACAAATAAAAATTATTCAATTTAAAATTCTCCAGAGAGGAGCCCCTTTTACTCTCCGCTCCTACTCTCCTCCTCCCCTTCTGGTTTTTATTTTTTTATTTTTATGTTTGCAGGTATTCTCTGACCAGATCAACAACTCTGGCCAATCCGCTATGCGTCCGTCCACTTTCTACCGTGTTGTGCCATTCATCTCATCCCCGGCTTCTGCTGCTGTTGGCTGGATGTTTGTTTGTGTTTTTTGTTTTGAATAAGAGATTTCTTTTCTCTGGATCTGCCCTCATACGTGAGGAGGAATAATTAACTGTGAGAGGTTATTTTTCACGACCTAGATAATTAGGTGTGAGGGGTTATCTCTCACGGCCGGTTTAAATAAATTTTGTTAGGAAATTTGGCTACCCATGTCTTAGATCTAATCTGCTCAAAATATATCTGCTTTTTAACTGTATTTGTACATGGGTTAACGGAATATTGAATTCATAGGTAGCACCTGTTTGTAAGAATTTTTGTTTGTATCTATGACTTTGTCTTAAGTTATTTGTTTCAGGAAAAAAGAATTGCTTTTAGTCTTAGTTAATTCTCCACATTTATTTATTTTTTTATTTTTGTTTTAGTTTGTTCATGTGAATGTTTGTTTCAGATCAGTGAGCTATACCCAGCTTGTAGTTAGATCTAACAACTAGTTTGACACCCCAAGAAGGTCTCATTTGGATGGTCTTTTTTTAAATTTTTGTCTGTTTTCTGGTGAATTTTATTTTCAACATTTGTTTGTTCCACCGTTATGTGAGTTGCTCTTCTTTTTATAAGAATTTGCAAGCATGTAAATAGCAAATACTAGAAGCATTTGAATAAAAGATAGTGTTATTCCTTTGCTTGATGAGATGAAGTCCTTTATTATTTTTTGGACATAGTTTGTGCTCATAGGTGAAGACTCAAACCCTTCAATATATGTAAGGTTTGTTGCTCTTAGGGTCCACAATTCAAAGGCAAGCCTTGGATTGGGTGGTTTAGTTTGATTGACTTGGCATGAGTTTACTATTGATTATAACCTTATTGTCCGGACGTCCCCAACATGTCATTATTTTGTGTTGTTGTTTCCCTCTTTTCACTTTTTGTTTCATGATAAGAAGTGAATCCTTGAATCCACTTGTCCTTCCATATGCAATGCTTGCACCAACTTGTTTTAATGGCTTACCTATTAATCCTTTGCTTGATGAGATGAAGTCCTTTATTTTTTTTTGGACATAGTTTGTGCTCATAGGTGACGACTCAAATCCTTCAATATATGTAAGGTTTGTTGCTCTTAGGGTCCACAATTCAAAGGCAAGCCTTGGATTGGGTGGTTTAGTTTGATTGACTTGGCATGAGTTTACTATTGATTATAACCTTATTGTCCGGACGTCCCCAACATGTCATTATTTTGTGTTGTTGTTTCCCACTTTTCACTTTTTGTTTCATGATACGAAGTGAATCCTTGAATCCACTTGTCCTTCCATATGCAATGCTTGCACCAACTTGTTTTAATGGTTTACCTATTAATCCTTTGCTTGATGAGATGAAGTCCTTTATTTTTTTTTGGACATAGTTTGTGCTCATAGGTGAGGACTCAAACCCTTCAATATATGTAAGGTTTGTTGCTCTTGGGGTCCACAATTCAAAGGCAAGCCTTGGATTGGGTGGTTTAATTTGATTGACTTGGCATGAGTTTACTTTTGATTATAACCTTATTGTCCGG
>NC_081542.1:41488110-41506353 GCF_901000735.1 Corylus avellana | reverse complement strand
TTTTGTTTACATCATCTTTAGAGTCAAAACATGTGCCTTTTATGGGCGATAAAGTGGATGCTAAAAGTGATCATTAGGGTCAACTCTAAGTAGACGCTGATAGTTAAATTTTTTTTTTTTTTTTTTTTTAATTTTTTATGACCATTAGGGTCCACTTTGTGGACGCTATTGGTTAACTATTAGCGTCCACTTTGGTTTGGACACTAATAGTTATTTTTTTATTTTTTATTTTTAGGACCATTAGGGTCCACTTTTGTGGACCCTAATGGTTAACTAAAAGTAGACGCTAATGGTTGACTAATAGCGTCAACTATAGCTTTCGTTTACATCATTTTTAGGGTCAAAACATTGCCACTTTTAGGGTCGATAAAGTGGACGATAAAAGTGATCATTAGGGTCGACTTTAAGTGGACGCTAATAATCGTGCATTTGATCATTAGGGTTGAACTATTAGCGTCGACACCTTTAGGGTCGAAAAGTCGACGCTGTTGTCAACATCGTCCACTTTAGGATGAGATAATCCAGGAGGTGGCTGCATATAAACTTCTTCACTTAAATCACCATTAAGGAAGGCATTTTTGACATCCATTTGACAAAGTGACCAATGCCGAGAGGCTGCAACAGCCAAAAGAGCACGCACAGAAGAAAGGCGAGCAACTGAAGCAAAAGTCTCCTCATAATCCACACCATATTCCTGAGTAAAACCTCTGGCCACAAGTCGAGCCTTGTACCTGTCAATAGTACCATCGGAACAAGTCTTGATTTTGTAAACCCACTTACACCCGACCGCAGATTTTCCAAGAGGTAAGTCAACCAGATCCCATGTATTGTTCTTGTGTAAAGCATCAAGTTCCTCTTTCATTGCAGCCTGCCAAAGAGGGTTAGTGGAGGCCTCACGAAAAGAGTGAGGCTCGTGCAAGGTAGCTAAGGCATGAAAGCAATGAAAATCCTGTAAATGGGAAGGAAGAGATCTTACTCGGGTGGATCGACGAATGTCAGGTGATGGAGTGCAGACTGGATCCTCAGATGGAACAGAACCTGGGGAGACAGGCGAAGAACTTGGGGACGCAGGCAAAGAACTTGGGGACACAGGCGAAGCACCCTCGAGGGCATCAGATGACTGCAGTTCTAGCGAGAGAGACTCAGGCAAGACATCGGTGGTGGGAGTAGGAGAAAGAGGAAACTCAAAAAGGGTAGTAAAGGGAGGGGATGATGGCATGCTGAATTTGCCGACGTCGTGGAATAGTCAATGCTCCCAAAACACTACATGACGGGAGATGCGAAGACGACGAGACACAGGATCATAACACCGGTAGCCCTTGTGTTCCACTCCATATCCAAGAAAACAACACAACCGAGAACGAGGCCCAAGTTTGGTGCGCTCATGAGGCTGGAGTAAAACAAAACAGGCAGAACCAAAGACACGGAGATGATGATATGAAGGGATAGAGCCAAACAACCGCTCATGAGGAGTGCAATTATCAAGGATAGGGGTAGGCAACCTATTGATTGTGTAGACAGCCGTGAGAGTGGCTTCACCCCAAAACGGGGTAGGAACAGATGTGGAAATGAGAAGAGCACAGACAGTGTCTAAAATGTGCCTAAGTTTACGTTCAGCTCGACCATTTTGTTGTGAGGTGCCTGGACATGACAAGTGAGAAACAGTGCCATAATGTTTTAGAATGGCTTGAAAATCATGTTGAGTATATTCTAAAGCATTATCAGAACGAAAAGCCTTAATGGGTTTTGAAAATTGGGTTTCAACCATTTTGGCAAAAGTACGATAAATATCCAATAATTCAGAACGAGATTTCATTAAAAACACCCAAGTGTAACGAGAGAAATCATCAACAAAAATAACAAAATAACGTGAGCCACTCATACTAGCAACAAGAGAAGGTCCCCAAACATCAGAATGAATTAAATCAAAAGAAGCAGTAGCATGAGAGTCACTATTATTAAATGGCAAAGCCGGTTGTTTACCAAGTTGACATGAACTACAATCAAAAGAATTATTGGAAACTGAACCTAACAAACCCTTGGAAGCTAAAAATTGAACGCGAGAGGCAGATGCATGACCAAGACGCGAATGCCAAAGTGCAAGAGATGGTGATGATGAAGAGGCTGCAGCAGAGATGCCTGTGACAGGGAGATGTAAGGATGATAGTTCAAACATACGCCCAATTCTACGCCCGGTCCCAATGGTCTGATTCGTACGAGGATCCTGTACATGCACACCAGAAAAGTCAAAAACAAGTCTATATCCAAGTTCACACAGTTGGCCAACAGAAAGAAGATTGAAGGATAATCCAGGCACATGAAAAACTTCAAGAACAGAAAGGGAAGGTGTATTGATAGTGCCTATATTTTTAACAGTCATAATGGAGCCATCAGCTATGCGAATGAATGAAGAATGAGGGGAAGGTACAGATGTGGTAGAGGAAGTAGGGTGAGGTGTCATGTGATTGCAACAAGCAAAGTCAAAGAGCCAAGAGGAAGAGGTACCTGGCAAAATTGAGAGGACAGAGGAAGATGCATTACCAGAACGAGTTAGGACGACCTGGTTGACTATTGTCTCGAAGTCAGCTGCAGATAAGGTGACACTGGATCCTGATGCGTGGCCAGAGGGGGTAACTGAAGAGGGAGCAGCTGGAGATGAAGCAGCTGGAGATGAACCACTCTCAGTATGAGCAACTGCTGCTGTGGGTGCATTAGATCTTCCCTTACGCCAACACTTGTCAATAGTGTGCCCTCGACGTCAACAATAGCGACAGTAATTATTATCGCGAGACTTAGGAGGGAGTCGAGAAGTACCTGACCTGTCATAATACTTTCGCTGGAATGACGAGGAGCCAGAGGATGGTGCAGCCAACACTGTATGACTAGGCTGAGAGCGCATAGTCTGTGATCTAGTCTCGGCACGGACAAGTTCGAAGATGGCAATGTCCAAAGTGGGAAGAGGAGAACGATGTAATAGTTGCACACGAACAGGCTCAAAATCATCACGCAAAGCCATCAAAAATTGGTGAAGGCGATGTTGATCTCTACGGGTAATATACATCTGAGCATCAGTGGGATCCTTCCAAATAGGATCAGAAACATCAATTTGGTTCCACAAGAATTGCATGCGGGCAAGAAAATCATTAATACTCTGACCAGATTCCTGTCTGAGATGGAAAAGTTCAAACAAAAGCTGATACTCGTGAGCACCATCTACAGAAGAATAACGAGAAGCAAGCATATCCCAAGCACCCTTTGCTTCATCAAAGCTGCCAAAGAGTGCAGAAATAGATGGGATAGTGGTATTACGGAACCATGTAAGAATCTGATGATGTTTGCTATCCCAATCAATAAGACGAGTGGTAAAAGCCTCATCTGCCTCAGAATCCTTTTTAACTGGCTTTTGGATCTCCCCAGTGACATAAAACCAAAGCTTGCGGCCTTTAAGAAAGCTGCGCATAGATTGAGACCACAACATATAGTTTGTTCCATCCAATACAGTCTGAACATGATGAAAAATCTCGTTTTGTGCCATCTGGAAGGCTCAAATGCAAAAACAGACTACAAATATGAAATTAGGACGAAAAAATAGGTAAGAAAGCACCTGGTCAACTCTGGAAGTCAACAAAAAGTCAACGGTCAACGGTCAAAGTCAACGCTGACGGGCACCAATGACGTGGCAAGGTCTGACTTGATACTGCTGACGTGGCACACAAGCTGACGTGGCACGCAGGCTGACGTGGCACTGGTGACGTGCACGTAGGTCTGACGTGGCTGAGATGACGTGGCAATTAGGGCTGACGTGGCAAGAATGGCGTGGCACGTGGGTGCGATGGCGCGTGTGGTACACGCGCGAACGGAGGCTGCTTGTACTGGCGCGTGGATCTGACGCGCGGACCTTCTGGGGGCGCGTGGAGGCGCGTGGAGGATCGTATGGAGGATCTGAGGCCTGTTCTGGAATCCTGGGGAGCAGATCTATCGATCGGTGGCCTAAGGGAAGCAATCGGACCACCGTGGCGGCCGGTGGCTGGACGGCAGTGGCGGAATTGCCGAACCTTTTGGCGGCGCGTGAGGGCGCGTGTGGACTCCTATATGGCTGTTTGCGGCGGCTCTGGGACGGTTGTCTTCCGGGCTTTCAAGCGGTATAGTGATACGCTGAAAACCTCGAGGAGAAGATAGAGAACCGTGAGGATCAGAGAGAAGGATTCGCCGGATAACACTAGCGGTGCCGGAGGAAAAATATTTAGACGGGAAAAATTTTGAGGTGATTCAGAACCTGTGCTCTGATACCATGTTGAGAATAAGGTTGTATATTGAATCACAAAATATAATGTACAGAAGAGGCCTATATATAGGCGAATAATACAGACCTAGTAGAATAAGGAAAGGAATAATACAGACCTAGTAGAATAAGGAAAGGTAAACCTAGTAACCCTAGAATACCAAAGAAAGTAAATAATAATAATATAATATCATCTAACATGGACAATCCGAAATCAGATACTTTTGCTACCCATTTTTCGTCCAATAAGATATTTGTCGTCTTCACGTCACGATGAATGATTGTATGGTTCGTGCCCGTGTGAAGGTAGTTCAACCCATGTGCTGCACCGATACAAATCTCTAGTCGTTGCTTCCAGCGAAGAGGAAGGTTATCGGTGGTGTTGTAGAGATGATCACGAAGGGTCCCACGGGCCATAAAATCATAGACAAGGATCATTTCATTGTTGTCATTACAATATCCAATAAGAGAAACGAGATGGCGGTGGCGAAGCTGGGAGAGCATCTCGATTTCTGTCTCGAACTCATGGACTCCTTGTTGAGAACCAGGTGTCAACCGCTTGATCGCAACTGGGTTGGCCCTATTGTCATTGTTTATGTACCCTTTGTACACATTACCAAAGCCACCGTAACCAATTATGAGACTTCATCAAAGTTGTTGGTGGCTGCTTTAATCTTAGCCAATGAAAAGTGACGACACTGATTGGACGGTAGAGATGACATGCGAGTCTTTGTTGACTTGTTTGTTGAGAAAGAAAATAGACCCCACCAAGTCGTCCTATCATTGAAGCCGGAGTGTTTGAGTCTCTTGCGCTGCCGGAGAATCAATAACCCGAAAATGGACAGCACAACAAAGCCGGAAACTCCACCACCAACAACAGCAACTATTGTTGTTCTGGCATTCTTCGGTGCTGTTGGTGGCACAACCGGTGGTGTTAGTGGCACAAAAGTTGGCTCTGGATTGGTCCCGGCGCGACTGCCTTTAGGGGAGCTTAGTTTAAATATTTCAACACCGTTCAAGATTGCATCACTGTAAATGGACATCCGATCTTGTGGGTTTGCTTCTAATGCGACAGATAGGTTCATTTTCTTCTCGCCTTCTTTGCCAAACATAGAAACGGCGTAGTCTTTATATACTGGAATTCCATTTCCGCCACTCCATTTTATTACGTCGGCTGCTTCCTCTGCGGTCATATTTGCTATGAAAATTAGGAACACTCTCTCGTGTTGCTGAGTAATCTTTGGTTGAAACTCGCAGAAGTGTAGCCTAACGAGATAGTCGAACCCAGAGTCTACGGGGAATTCCCAGGTGAGATTGTAGCTCTTGTTGATAGTTTTGTTCGTCCCCATAGTCCGGGCAGTCCAATAGACTTCATCTGGTGCAGTGTACGCAGGTACCTTGGTAAACTTTAGTTCAATAGTTGAATTAAAAGGTAGACCAATTTCTTTATATTCTGACAAGTACTTGTCGTCCGGACTCCAGTGCCGGAACATGCCAGTGTCTTCAGAGGGTGAGATGGAGCGGCCTCCAACATTAAGTCTGTATACCATCTCAAGAGCAATGCTGTTATCGATGTACAAGTACTACTGGCCGATAAAAAGAAGCCCTCCACCGTCAGACGGAGTGTAATAGAGATCGGAAGGCATCGACACTATTTCAATTCCGTTGATAAAAGCATATGCAGTTGGAACGTCCGGAGTGAAGGTTATGTTCAACCTCTGATCCTCCTCAATGTTTACGAAGTATTCTCTATATATGGTATTCCTGGTATCATCATCGGCATCTGCTGTAAGTGAAGCGTTGAAATTGCGAAGAAGAGTAAAACGATCGGTGTTGACAGAGAATAGGGCGTTAGAGCGATCAAAGTTGGGGTACGAAGCCGGGTAGAAGTATAGTCGCACAAAATAACGGCCCGCAGTGACTGGAAATGTGTATGTGAATTCTGAGAGAGAGAGCCGGGCATTGGCATAAGGTACTTTTTCGACGGAGGAAGATTGTTGAAATGCACTGGCGATTAGAGAGGCCTGGTTTTGTGATTGTTCAACAGGGAAGAATTTTGAATGCACGTCTCCAATCCAGGTCCGACCGTCTAATGCAATCGAATTGCCAGATGAGCCACAGATGAGGGGAATATTAACGACCGGTGTGTAAGGAAACGGCGAGCCACCCGCGACGGTGCTAGTCAGGTGGTACAACAAGAAGGCTAGGTAGAGAGGTGTAAGACATGGTAAGAGGATGGTCCAAAGACATATTCTGCTTCGGTTCCTCATTGGAGAGAGAGAGAGAGAAAAGGAGAGGTGATAGATTGGAAAGACTGTTCAAGGCTTTATTTCAGTGGGATGACTGTTCTTCCACGGAAATAATATCCATTTGTTCCAGTCTTCGTAAGAAATCCAAAACAATATCATACATGAAAAGTATTTAATGCCCGAAAAGATAATAAAAGAATAACATATAATAAACAAACTAACAAAAAGACAAAAAAAAAACTCCTCCTTGTGGCAGAGAAGTCCATCTGCGAACGCGCTGAGGTGACTGCATTCGAGAAAATTGCAGTGATGAGTGGTCCTTGGAACGAAGCAATTTGGCCTGTAGTATTGGTTGCATTGGATTTTTCTGTATACGATATTTTTGCCACTCTATTGTTGCTATACTCGTGCAAGTGGCAGGGCCGGCTGGACCAACTAAGTGAGGTGCTCGCCTAGGATTAATAAGACCTTAAAAAAAAAAAAAAATTTGTCTAAAAAAATTTTCCAATAATTTTTTTTTTAATTAGGCCTAATTTTTTTTTTTTTAATAAAAACTTAAGGCTTGTAATCATAATAAATAAATAATTTAAAAAATGCTTCTAATCGTTGTGATTTTTGTGATATATATGTAAGTTGAAAACCTTTGCGTGGAATATATTGCGTGAGATTCGATATTATGACAATATATTCTAACAATGCGCTGATTGTACTCGCCATGCAACTGGTGTTTCTCTTTGTAGCCTATGGACTCAAATGTTGCCGTGCGTACTCATGCACTTGGCCACGCGACAAGCAATGTCTCTTTTGCAGCTGTTGCTGTTTTGGTTTGAAATCCAAAGCAGGAAGCTTCACTAACAGCGTCACAATATTGAGTTTGAATTATTGATATGATAATTCAAAGGTAAAAGTAAACTGTAATTCTCAAAGTTTGAGTCGATTTTTAATTTGACTTCTAATATTTTAATTTTTGCAATATATCACTTCAAAGTTTAAATTTTTTACAATTTAGCTTATCCGTTAATGAGTGCCGTCTCTTCGGATGGAAAAGTGATCACGTGACAGGCATGTGATCACTTAAGCCCATTCTTTTTCCAAAATGCCCCCACCCAACACATGAAGTGGCTAGATCTGGCTCGCAAGGGTGTTCTTCTGTCCTCTAACTCGGCCTCTCTCCATGGCTTCTTCATCCTCTGCTCAACCAACCACAAACCCTTAGGTCTCTCTTTTTTTCCTGATTTGTTTTTTCTTTTCTTTTTTGGGTACCCTTTGCTTGGTTACTAAGAAAAATGGAATGTGTCAGTGAAGTCGGTGATTGGCCTGCAAAAACATGATGAAGTCTTATGTTTTTCATGTTTTCTACTTGCAGGGCCTGTAATGCTCTACAATCGTAGATGTGGGTTTTTGCAGAATTTTGTGATTGGCTGGATTTAGAGATGTCGGTTTGTTGAATTCGCTAGGCTCTTGTTTGATAGAATGTCAAAGCGGGACTCGATTAGGTAAATACGATATATGGGTATGCAAAATTTGGTAGTTTTGATGTTGCTAGAAGCTTATTTGATGGATGAAAAAAAGATTTCGATTTTTTTGGGCTCTGCTGACGTGGCAGAGCTCCTTGCGATTTTTTCACAGAAAGAGGTTCAGCAGGTTTTCTTCTGCGCCTGGGTCTTTACGCGCCCCCTGTTCCAGCGCGTGTGGGCGCGTCACTTTTCCGGCGATCCCGATTCCAACGTCGGTGCTCCGGCGTTCCTTGATCGGTGAAGTCTGAGTCGGTTAGTTATGGCCAAACGAGCAAATAGGGGCCGTGGGGGGAAGAAGGTATCAAAATTGTTGTTGAAAGAGGCTTCAGCGAATTTGGAGGTTGCTTCGCGATCTCTGGATTGTGAGGTTGATCTGAGTGAGGAGGAAGAGATTTGTGAGGATGTGGATGCTTCGAAGCTTGATATTCAGAGCTTTCCCGTTGAAAGCAGTTCGGGTTTGCGAGTGGAGGCTATGGAGGTTTCTTCTGGGTATCTTGAGGATGAATCTGTGAGGAATTCTGGTGCTGTTGAGTCTCTTGTTAAGGTTGCTCAGAAGAGTGAAGCACAGGATTGGAGGCAACTGTTTCGTAAGGAGAAATCCATAGGTACATTGCAGTATTTTGCTCCTTCTCATGAGGGTGGAAAAGTTGTAGTGAAGCCTCCAAAGGAAGCAATTGAGGAAGGTATTTCAAAATGGTCCTCTTCTCTGGTAGGCCAGTTTCTTGATAAGCCCCTTCCTTATTATATTGTTAAACGTTAGGTTGAGAGTATTTGGGCTCAATATGGGAAGGTTGAAGTTTTTTTGTTAGAGAATGGATTATATTTGTTTAAATTTGCTGATGAGAAGACACGAGATGAGGTGATGGAGGCAAGAGTCTGGCATATGGCTAATAAACCTTTGATCTTGCGCAAATGGACCCCTGGTATGCAACTTTTAAAGATTTCTCTATCTTCTGTTCCTGTTTGGATTAAATTGCATAATTTGCCTATTGAGTATTGGAATGCTACATGTTTGAGTTATGTGGCTAGTGGTGTTGGTAAGCCTATATGTGCTGATTCTGTTACTGAGGAACAGTTGAGGCTTGGTTTTGCTAGAGTTTTGGTTGAAGTAGACATGAATTCTGTTCTTCCTAAAGAGATTGAAATTGTTGGTGTTGATGGGGGTCGGGTTGTAGTTGGCATTGAATATCCATGGCTTCCTGTTAAATGTAAGAAATGTAAGTTGTTTGGTCATCTTTCTCATACTTGCACAAAGGTTGAGAAACAGGTTTGGCTTCCAAAAAATACTGAGCCTGTTCAAAACTTGAATGCTGGTCTTGTGGTGGAGAAGGTTGCTGAGTTGAAGAATGACGGTCCTAATTTAGGGGCTGAACCTAAATGGAATGTGGTTAGAGCTAAAAAAACTCCTGTTTCCAAGCCTACTGTGAAGGATAACCAAAGTAATTGGACTAATTCATTCCATCTTCTGGCTAGAGCTGATGGTAATTTTAAATCAGGGGTGAGAGGTTCAGATACTTTTTCTTCTCTTCAAAATGTTATTGAGTCTGCTATGGTTGAGGAGAGTGCAAAAATAAAAGGGAAGGGTAAAATGGGTGAAGAGGAGGAGGTCTTGATGAGAGGTTTTTCTCCCACTTTATGAATTTTCTGATTTGGAATGTAAGGGGTTTAAATCACCCCTCTAAGCAGAAGGAGGTTGTGAGTATGATTAAAAGATATAAGGTTAGTCTTATTTGTTTGATTGAGACTAGAGTGAAGGAAAATAAGGCTGATAAGGTGAAGGCTTGTATTGTTCCTGATTGGGACTATGTTTTTAACTATGATAAACACTATTTGGGAAGAATTTGGATTTGTTGGAACAATTCGGATTTTGAAGTGATTGTTCTGGATAAAAGTGAACAAAGTATTAATTGTTTTGTTAAGTCTCTTAATAGTAATTTTTGTTGGTTTCATTCTTTTGTCTATGGGGCTAATCAGGGGGTGGATAGAAGGCATCTTTGGTCTGATTTATGTTCTATGAAGGGAAAAGTAGGTAATAATCCTTGGATGATTTGTGGGGATTTTAATGTAGTTCTTTCCTTGGCTGAAAAATGGGGTTCTGATAAGCTTTCTTCTTATGAAATTGAATTTGGTCAATGTGTGAATGATCTTGAAGTTCTGGATCTTAATTTTAGTGGGTGTTTTTACACTTGGACTAATAAAAGTGAGGAGCCTTGGTTTGTAGCCAGAAAATTGGATAGAGTTTTGGCTAATGTGAATTGGATGAGTTCTTTTGGAAGTACTGCTGTGGAATTCCTTTCAGGGGGAGTTTCTGATCATTCCCCTGCTATTATTTCAGCAGGTTCTTTGCAAAGTTTTGGCCCTAAACCCTTTAAGTTCTATAACTTTTGGTTGGAGCATGAAGGGTTCTTGGATTGGGTTAAGGAGGGTTGGAGCGTTCAGACTGAGGGCTTTCCTATGTATCAGTTGTATGTGAAACTTCGGTCTGTGAAAGCTATTTTAAAGGAGAAAAATCTGGTTTGTTTGGGAATTTGAAGCAAAGGGTTATTCAAGCTCGTGAGAATTTGACTTTAGCTCAGAATGGTGTTCTTGCTTCCTTTGGTAGTGCTGACAGTCTTCTTAAAGAGAGGGAATGTCTTCATGCTTTTGTTTCCATTACTAGAGCTGAGGAATCCTTTTTGAAGCAGAAAGCTAGGAATCAATGGTTGCAATTGGGAGATCAGAATAATAGTTTTTTCCATAGATCTCTAAAGGTTCAAAATGCTAAGAAAACTATTAACTATTTATGAGATGAGTATGGCACTAAAGTAGATGATGTTGATCAAATCAAGAAGGTGGCTGAGGATTTTTACAAGAATCTGTTAGGTACAGAACAAGTGCAATTTACTGAGGCAAAAGCAGCTAGAGTTAGGCAACTTATTCCTGTTGCTATATCTCTTGAACATGCAGCCATTCTGGAGAAGGAGGTTACTGCAGAGGAAATTAGAGACATCTTATTTCATATGAAAGCTAACAAGGCCCCTGGTCCTGATGGGTTTTATGCAGATTTTTTTAAATCTACTTGGTCTATTGTGGGACAGGAGGTAGTGGCTGCCATTAAAGGTTTCTTTTCTTCTGGTTTATTGCTAAAGGAAGTGAATGCTACTATTCTATCTTTAGTGCCTAAGAAGGTTAATCCATCTGCTATGGGAGACTTTAGGCCTATTACTTGCTGCAATGTTATATATAAATGCATCACAAAGATTCTGTCTAACCGAATGTTGCCGTTTTTGGGTAATTTGGTGAGTATGAATCAATCTGCTTTCATTCCTTCTAGGAGTATTTCTGAGAATGTTTTATTGGCTCAGGAACTTGTGAGGGGTTATCATAAGGAAAAAGGGAATCCTAGATGCACTTTAAAAATAGACCTTATGAAAGCATATGATTCTGTGAATTGGGATTTTATGCTTCATTGTCTTCATTGCTTTGGCTTTCCTAATAGGTTTTTGAGCTGGATTAAGGAGTGTATCACATCTCCTAAATTTTCAGTTTGTATTAATGGTACTTTGGTTGGCTATTTTGAAGGTAAAAAGGAGTTGAGGCAGGGTGATCCTATATCTCCTTACTTGTTTGTTCTTGCTGTGGAGGTTTTTTCTCGGATTATGGCTGATCACACTAGTGGTAATGGTGGTTTTAAATTTCATCCTAAATGTGTGAGAATGCAGCTTACTCATTTGTGTTTTGCAGATGATCTCTTGATCTTTTCAGAAGCTAGTTTGAGCTCTATAAGAGTTATCAAGGCTGCTCTGCTTGAGTTTGAAAATTTGTCTGGTTTGAAAGCTAACCCTGCAAAAAGTTCATTTTATTGTTCGGGAATTTCAGATAGATTGAAGCATGTTCTTTTGGAGGATTTAAGGATGAAAGAAGGTCATCTCCCTGTGAGGTACCTTGGAGTTCCTCTCATTTCTTCTAGACTTTCTTCAGCTGATTGTGGAGCTTTACTTAGCAGAATTTCTGGTTGAATAGATTCTTGGCTTTCCAGAATTTATGCAGGCAGGCTCCAGTTGTTATCTTCTGTTCTTTACAGTTTACAAGTGTATTGGATGGGTATTTTCATTCTTCCCAAAAAGATTATTAGAGCTATTGAATAGAAATTCAATAGGTTTCTTTGGAATGGGAAAGATGAAGGTGTAGTTAAGGCTAAGGTTGCTTGGTCTGATATTTGTTTTCCTAAGAAGGAGGGAGGTTTGGGGTTGAAAAGACTTGAAGTTTGGAATCAAACATCTATGCTTAGGCATATTTGGAGCATTTTTGCTAGGTCTGGTTCCATTTGGGTTGCATGGGTAAGAGAAAATCTTTTAAAGAGAAAGAGTTTTTGGAGTGTAGGCATTTCTCAGAACTGTTCTTGGAGTTGGAGGAAAATCTTGAAGCTGAGAGATATTGCCAAAAGATTCTTAAAGTTTGAAGTTGGGAATGGGGATAATATTCATATGTGGCTGGATTTGTGGCATCCTGCAGGGATATTAATTGAGCAATATGGCTTTAGGGTTGTTTATGATGCTCAAAGTAATATTGAAGCTAAACTGTCTTCTGTCATTTGCAATGGAGATTGGTTTTGGAGACCTGCGAGATCAGAAGCTTTAGTTGACATTCAAGCTAGACTTTCTGAAGTTTGCTTGGGCCAGTTTGATAAGCCTATTTGGCTTGGTTCTAAGAAGGGTGTCTATGTTAGTGCAGAAACTTGGGAAGCTCTTAGAGAGAAGAATACAGAGGTTATTTGGTGGAAATTGATTTGGTTCCCCCTTGCTATCCCTAAACAGGCCTTTATCTTGTGGCTTGCAATGAAAAATAGGCTTCTTACAGGTGAAAGGTTACCTAAATGGGGTTATAAGGGTGATGTTCAATGCTGTTTTTGTCATAGTCAAATTGAAACTCGTGATCACATCTTCTTTGAATGCAGTTTTAGTTCTAGAATATGGAAATATTGCATGGTTCGTTGCAGGGTGGATAGGCCTCCTATTATTTGGGATCATCTTGTGCAGTTAGGATGTAATTGCTGGGGCAATAAATCTCTTAATTGCTTGTTATGTCGGTGGTTTTTGGTTCTGTAGTTTATAACCTTTGGCGTACCATAAATGAGATTAAACATGATGGTGTTCCCAAAACTGAAGAGCAATTGTTGAAGCAAGTTTTTTTGGAAGTCAGGTCAAGGATTGCTGTGAAAAGAGGTTTTCCTAGATCTAAGGAAAACCTTTTGTTGTGCTCTTTGTGGAATCTACCTGCTACTATTCTTTGTAATTTTGATTTGTAGGTTGTTTCCCCTGTTTTTTGCTTTGTGAGGGGTTGTTTCTTCTGTTTTCTTTGTAAGGGGTTGTGTCCCTTGTCTTTGGAAGGAGTTGTATATGTGCTGTGGAGTTGCTCTATTTTGAGCTTTGGTTTAATGAAATACTTATTCATCTAAAAAAATAGAAGCTTATTTGATGGAATGTCAGAAAGAGATTTGGTAGTTCAAAAATGGTTATTGCTTCTATTAATTTACACATTGGATTACTTATAAAAAAAAAATGAATTAATTTACACACGGTATTTCAGGACCGGGGGTTTCAAAAGCTTAAAGGTTTTGGGCTTTGATGAATTGAGTGAACTTAGATGCGTGCAAGTGGAAAAGGGAGCAATGCCCTGTGTTGAAAAGCTAATTATTCAGCGGTGTAACTTGCTGAAGAAGGTGCCATTGGGCAATGAATGTGTAACCAATTTGAAAGTGCTTAAATTAGCTTAGAAAGAAAAAAAAAAAATGGTGCTTGAATTTTTTGACATGCGTGAAGAATTAATCGTGGCTCATCGTCCAGATGAAAAAAAGGAGTACCTATTGGACAGTTGTGCACATCCTCCTATCCCCGTGAGGGAGAAAATTCTCTCCATGTACTATCATTTTGAAGTCATGAACTTCAAATGACATTCATATATGTGCGTGCTTGTAAGTGAATTAGTTTGTAAAGGTTAATTTAAACTTCTCATTGTAGTTGGATCGGAGGTGACACATGGTTTTGCAGGTCTGTATTGCCTGGGGCATGCCTGTACAAAGTTTGCTTGTAAATGTAAATGATCATATTTACTCATTGCAGTGATGATGATGGCATAGGAGTTAAGTAGTACTTCGGGCCTTTTTTTAAGCTTGGGGCTTGCTTGAAGCTGGCAATGTAGACCTCCGTTCTGAAATCTCAATTAAATTAAAAATTTGCAGATTTGTTTGAATATCATTTCTAGTAATTGATTTCAACCTACCTCATTTCTCATCAAATAGCATCTTTTATGAAAAATTAACAATATTGTAAAGATAGTAAATGCTTTATAATTGCTACATCATTTTTTTTTTTGGGAGTTTACATAAGACAGAAATACAGAGGAGGCATGCAAAAGAACAATTTTGAATAGAGCTAGAGTGGTACTGAATGAGGTTAATTAACTTGATAACTGATACGTACTTGTTGCCCGTAAAAAATTATAAGCAATAACTAACGAGAACAAAAACTTAACAAAATGAAAACTCAAGAATTGAGAGAAAACTTTCTGTTAGTATTGAATCAATTTGTTTCTTGTACATTTACAATATATATATAGCATATACTAACTGCTAACTACATAATAATAAAGTTGTTATATGAGGTCTTTTTATTTTTGGGAAACTTCACTTGAAGCTCCTGAATTACCCCGTATTTTGACAAGTTTCTCAAACTTCAAAACCTCTCAATTTAAGTCCTTAAACTTTCAATCCCAGGTAATTTAAACTCATCCGTCAAATTTAGCCGTTAACTTCTAACAACAATACCTAAAAAGACCAAAGTACTATCTTTGATTAAAAAAAAAAAAAAAATGGTTTTGGAATTAAGGGTAAATTTAAAATTTTATAAAAAAGTCAGGGGTATAAATGTCATTATCTCACTTTTAACGTTTAAAATCTGACAGATGGATTCAAATTGATTGCAATTGGAAGTTAATGGGTTCAAATTAAAAGGTTTTGAAGTTTGGGAGCTTGTCAAAATGATCGGTAATTCAGGGATCTAAAGTGAAGTTTCCCCTTTGCCCCCAATTTTTTTTTTTTAAAAAAAAATTAATTACATGACACGTGTCAACGTTTGATTGGTGCTGATATGGCGTTCCGTTAAGTTTTGGACGGAATTTTAATGAAGGGACAATTTTCGTCTTTATGAAAACCTCATGTACTTCTTGTAATACAAATCAAATCCTAGGGGGCAAAAAAATAAAGAGTCCAAACCTTAGGGGTTTTTTAAGTATTTAATCATTTTTGCAATCAATTCGAACTTTCAATTTTTTGCAATGTTATCTATTCATTATGTTTTTTTGTTAAATCTTAATGACGTTGGTAAGAATTTAATGAAATTTGTAAAAATACTCATATTTAAATATTTGTATTTTTTAATTTTATTTAATTATAAAAATCATAAATTCAATAAATTAAGAATTTTTGTATAATAAAAAATTGAAGGGAGTTAACGAAGTTTCCCTATATTACCATTTGAACGGACTCAAATGGAGGTTAATCTTATGTCACGTCATTTCATTTTCTGAAATTTGAAGATAGTTAACGAAGTTTCCTTACATATTCTTTGGTCGTCACTGTTGTGCTGCTAGTGAGTCGAAATGGACATCATAGAGGCAACTGAAATCCACATCTTTTCAGATAAGCTTTCCATGTATTATATTAGGAATAAATTCAAAATTGATTCATATGGTTGGCCTCAGTTATAAATCTCTCTATATGAGGTGGCAAAATGGGTTGTTGGGTTGACACAATTACGACCTGTAATAACCCGTCACTCGATTAACCTAAACATGAATACGACCCATTCAGATAAACAGATTGAAGTCTCAAACATGAACACGACACAAAAAATAACTAGGTAACCCGACACATTTGAATGAAAAATAAGAAAAGTAGTGTAACAATAATACCAATGCCATTGAGATTCCATAGAATTCACAAATTACAATATGATAAAAACATAATAGGTTTAATTGTTAACAAATTGTCATTCATTAAAAACATTTAGAATGCTTAGCAATTTTCAAGTACTCCATCGTCCATCATAGCAAATAGCAAATTTCAAAGTATAAAGTTTACATGGTAAATAATTTGGGAATTGCCTCTAATAGGTTTAATTGTCAATTCAAATAACAACTCCATCTCTTGGAATTAAACCTATAAAACAATAAATCACTTACCAAGTAAGGTAAAATCATATTAAGAAAAAGATAATTAAAAAAAGCTAGCAAAAACGAAGGGATACACGTTAGGGTTAGGTTAGGCTTTCTTTTCTTTTTTGTTTTTAACGGGTATGGCGGGTCAATCCGCTTAACCCGCAGGTTGACCTTAAAGGTTCCTGTAGTTGGCCTAAATTACAAATCATTTCATGTGGTATAAAAAATAATTTATAGGTCATCATGGTAGGTCAAAATAACAGTTTACTCCCTAAAATTAATTTTCGTTAGTAACTTAACAAAATCTATTACTTTGTCACCCTATACTACTACAGTAAATTAACCTATCTCTTTTATCCTCAAAATTTTACTCTGTGCTAAACCCTCTCTCATTTTCATCTTTCTTGTCACGATTTGAGAGCATTTTTTGAGAATTTGACGGTCGCATTTTGTGAAGCGGCAGAGGAAGATGAAGAGGAGGGAGGGCTACGTATGGGATCAATTTTGGGGATATAAGATATTAGGTTAATCTACTGTAATAGTATGAAGTGTAGTGAGGTTTGATGTGTAATCTTAGCTGGTGTCGTAAAATAATGTGAACAATCCTAATTGTCATTTTTAAAAGTCAAAATTAATAATAACACGTGTTGCGTTTTTATTAGATATGTCATGGCAAAGTGACAGATTTGTTAATTTACTTAATGAAAATTGATTTCAGAGAGTAAACTATTATTTTGGCATACCTTGAGGACCTATAAATTATTTTTTATACCACAATGAGTAATTTGTAATTTAGGCCAACTAAAGAGACCTATAAATTATTTGTTATATCATAGGGAGTGATTTGTAATTTAGATCAATCACAATAACTAATTTTACATTTGTCCAATTATATTATGTTAACATTGAAAATCTTTCATGGATCATGCGTCACTTTTAGTGGGTCCACAACACTAATTTGCATGGTCCATTGCTTCAAATTTCTCGCTTTTTACAAGTCAAAACTTTTTTCAAGTGTTGACCCCTTCGTTTTTGTTGGGATAAATGTTATACTTTTTAAGAAAAAATTTAAAATTTATTTAAATTTTTAAGAATATTTAAGAAGCAATTTTTTTTAGATTGTAACGCAATATTTAAGAAGCATTTAAAAAAAAAAAAAAATGGAAGTATAGTATTCCTCTTTCATAGAGACCCGGGTGGTCATCCATTTTCTAAGACAATAAATATATATATATATATATATATATATATATAGAAATTACAGTTTATTTTTGTGCTTTTACTTTTTAAAGAGACAAAATACTTTTAAATATAACTAATTAATATTTTCTAATTTAAATAAACTGAAGAAGATCTTAATTTTTTTGAAATTGAGAAGATTCGATTCCAATTAATGCATCCATACATGCTTATAAATTAAATTTGCATCATGAATTTTCAATTTGCTCACAAATTAAAATTGTAATTTTTTTGTTTTTTTGTTTTTTTTAAACGATTTTTACCGATTCCTCTAAATCTTGAAATGGAGAGTCTTAGTTCTCATTGTACGCAACGTGACTTTTCATTAAATGGCAATCAATGAATGAACCAACCATTTAACTGGCAACATAAATTTGGCTTTGAATTGGCAATCAATGAGTCGGAACTACTTTTCAATAGGCAATCAATAAACCAAGAAACTAACCAGTACAATTTAATGCATTCGTACCATTTATTTTAAAATTGGTGAACGACCCATTCTTTTCATTTTCTGGTCGCGACTTGTCAGAGGAATAGGATTATAGGAACTTTGCAGTTCATTTTAAATCGTAAAATATTCAGCTCATGATTAAGATTTCTCGTTAAAAATTTTAAAGTTACAAATAAAACACATATTCCACTAACAGAAAATAATAAAAAAAATATCATTTCATATTAAAAATATATATATATATATATAAAATAAAAATAAGGGGTGTTTGGCCCAGCTGGGGTGGCGAAAGCCACCCTAGACCCTTTG
>NC_081542.1:41485846-41488090 GCF_901000735.1 Corylus avellana | reverse complement strand
AAAAAAAAAATTGTTTGGCCCTTGGGGGTGGCCGGACCACCCCCATTGGGCCTGGGGATGACTTCGGCCAACCACCTATTATTTTTTTACTAGTTTATTTTATATATATTTTTTAATATGAAATAATATTTTATGGGAAAAATATTTTTTAGCCTCCCAAATTACCAGTCATTTATATTTTAGTTTCATAATGTTCTAAAAGTGATAAAATCGCCCCACAAACTACTAAACAATTGCAATTTGGCCACTCCGTTAGTCAACACCGTCAAATTGGATAGAAAATGCAAAACGACGTCGTTTTGGCAAGGTTAAGTTACTAAAATGCCATTTTGATAAAAAAAAAAAATCAATTTAAAAATTGCCCCTCCAAAAACGACATCATTTTGATATAAAAAAATAAAAAAAATAAAAAAAAAAACCCAAAACCTACTTCGTTTTGAAAACCCAAAAAGTTTAGGCCTTTAGGGGTGGCTCGCCTGCCACCCCATAGGCCATGGGGGTGGCCGGCGAGCAACCCCCAGGCCATGGGGGTGGTTGGGCGGCCACTTCAGGCCCCCCAGCCACCCCGTCTACGGTCTCTTCCTCTGCCATGGAGATGTCACTGCTGAAATTTGCTGAAAATGCATGGTCAACGCAACTCGGGAGCTTGCCAGTTAATGTTCAACGAAAAAGATGGCGGTTATTTGGTACGACGAGTGCATGGTACGCTACTCCAACGAGTCTATCTTTTCCACCATGGCTGTAAGGCCTAGAATTCACATGGGGAACACACAGAACATCACCGAGCAGGACCGGTTCAACCAACTATTGAACAAAACGATGACCCAACTTGCAACTGAGGCTTCCAACTTTTTGATCAATGTTCAGAAGTTTGGGACTAAGGAAGTGAATTTTTCCCAGTTTCAAAATCTGTACAACCTTGTACAGTGCACGCCGAACCTGTCCAGGACCGACTGCAATAGTTGTCTTTAGGCAGCTATAAACTATCTTCCTATATATTCTAGTGGAAAGCAAGGGGGAAGAGTTCTCTTCCCTAGTTGTAATGTTAGGTACAAGTTGTACCAATTCTACAATGAATCCACAGCGTCAGTGTCGGCGTCTGCACCAGGCATTGCACCTCCACCTACAGGCTCCGTAGCTGGATCAAAAGGTAATTAAAGTGGACCACTCATTTCGCTGCTTTCATTTTCTTCATTATTATTATTTTTTTCTTCCCCTCAAAACGATGTCGTTTTGGGGGGCATTTTTTTAATTGATTTTTTCTTCCAAAAGGGTATTTTAATAACTTAACCTAGCCAAAACGATGTAGTTTTGAATTTTTCATCCTATTTGACGATAATGACTAACAGAGTGGCTAAATTACAACTGTTTGGTAGTTTGGACATTAGGGGATTAAAACGAAAATGGTTGGTAGTTTGGGAGGCTTTTTTTATATATTTTTCATATTTTATTATTATTTTTTGTTAGTGGGACATGTGTCTCATTTGTGGCTCTAAGCTGTGAACTTGATATTCTCTAGTCCAAAATGGACTGGAGAGGATCATGTTACCTTGTCATCGCTGTATTGTTAGTGAGTTGGATGAATTAGAGGACCAGATCCCTAAAATTCTTTCCAAATTCCAGTTTTTCAAATTTTCAAATCCTAACCGTTCCTTACATCTAAACATCCAAAACAAGTAACGTGTTGACAATTTCAAAATCAAATTTTAAACCCATTCCGCCAAAATCTAAGAAAAAAAAGACATTTAATTGAATGGGTGAGGAACGTTCCAGAGGAGAGAGGGAGGGTGGAGTTGTGGTTTTGGGTTGCCGCCGACAGCACCGGTCCACATCTTTCGAGATAAGTTTTCCATGTATTATAAGGCCTCGTTTGGTTCATGGAACGTCTAGTCCATTGAAAAATTATTAGTTACTACTGGGAATAGAAAATTGTAGAATAGATTAGTTATTTATATTCATTTGTTTGTTTGTTTGTAATGCTGGAATAGACTAGCTAATCTTATTCCTTCGTTTGGTACAATCAATATGTTAGTGAATAGAATCATATTGTGATCAAATTTCCTAAAATACCCCTATAATACAAATACAATTTATATTATTAAGGACTTTCGTTCTTTATTTTTTATTTTTTATTTTTAACTATGTTAGGTATGTGGCATTTTTTTTTTTTTTTTTTTTTTTGCAATTATGCTACAAAAATATTTATATAAAAAATATATAGTTGGAGAAAACAGAATCAAACTC
>NC_081542.1:41477671-41485802 GCF_901000735.1 Corylus avellana | reverse complement strand
TAAAAAGAAATAAAAAAACAGAATTAAAAAAAAAAAAAAAAAAAAGAGAAACGGTACAGAGATGGGAGACGGCACAGAGAAAAAAAAAATTTCGTTTGCACTTGCAGAAAAACTATACTAGAAGAATCAGAGAGAAAATATAGTAGAATTAGAGAGAGAGAGAGAGAGAGAGAGAGAACGAAATTTAATCCCTCAAGTGGATTTTTTTTTTTTTTGGTGGCAATTTACACGATTAATTTAATTCCACAGGAAAGAAAATGAGTGGTTTAGCTAACCCTATGTGTATGAGATTAGTAGTCCTATGTGAATAGACTATTTGCAGGAATAAAGTATTACCAAACAAAGGACTAGTTATACCTAGTGTTAACTAGTCCAATCCAAGGTCTATTCCGCAAATCAAACGTGACCTAAATGTTAAAAATCTGTTGCTGAAAGGAGTCTTTCGAAGATTTTTTCAATTCTTCCATGCAGTGGTGGAGTCAAAAATTTACAATTGTAGGGGTCAAATTAAAAATATAATAAACACAATTTAAAATAGAAAATAAATATTTTTCATTTGCAACCCTTAGGTTTCGACAACTAGAATCTTAGAATGATGTTCTTTAGATGCGACCCTTAGAGATTTATGAGGGCACTCTTTGAGATTTGAAGTTTTATTATTAAAATCCAACGGTGTACTACTTTTTCGAATGTCAACTTCTTTTCTTTTGAATAAATAGTTTTAAATTTTAACGTTGTGATTCATAAACTTAAATTTTTGAAATTAAATTATAATTACATAAGAAACGACCAAATTGATAAACAATCATAGAGCATATATATATAAATATATATGGAATAAATTATATACAGCTAAAGTGTTTATTTTTTTGCTCTATTATGAACACTTCCCAACTTTTTTTTAAACATATATCTTTCGAAATTTTCTACGAGCTAATTTTATATAAATATTATAATATTCTCTAAGAAGCAAATAATGTTTGACGGCTGATGCAACCAAAACAAATATTATTTTTACCTTATTTACTCAATTGAAAAAAGAAAATGATTACCAATAATTCAATAAAAAGCTTTATAGTGATTAAAAATAAAAAAGACACTGATTTTCAAAAGAGCGAGCAAGCCTTTCTTTCAAGGTTTTTTTTTTTTTTAAATGACAAATATATAAGAGTCATTTTGAAAATTTTCTTATTAAAAAAAAAAAAAAAAAATTAGAAAATAGGCCCCCACAAGCCACAACATGACTCCGCCACTGCTTCCATGGACCATGGATCGCTTCGATCTAGTGGGTCTGCAACACTAATTTTGAGGGTCCCATTGTCCCAAATTTTTGTCTATTACAAGTCAAACTTATTCCAAGTATTGGCCACTTTGTTTTCATACAACATAACGTGTGATGCGTATAAAGTATGAGAATAATTAAAAAGTTAAAATATCCTTTACCTGCTCAAGTATTTATCTATTTAAGTTTTGGTGTCCAGTTAAAAAGTGACGAAAGCACAAACTGGTATTGGAACAACCATTGCAATTGCTGGAGTAGCAATCTACTCTTACGTCAAGGCCAAGCTGGCCGAAGAAGAAAAACGAGTGAGTTTTTCAAGTTTAGCTTAGTAGGGGAAAAAAATATAAAAAGAAGTCCGGTTGAGTGTCAAGCATTCAAGATGAAAAGTCTGAAATCCGAACAATGTGGGATTACCTAACGAGCAGCATTTATGCCTCAAATAATAACTGCCACTACAAAAAAAACCTAGGGATTTAGTGACTTGTCTACCGTGTAGGTTTTTTTAAAATGTCACCAATTGGTGACATGTTAATTCCTAACACGTCACTAAATAGTGACGTGTTAGATATTAACACGTCACCAATTTAAAAAAAAACCATTAAATAATATTTCGGAAAAGGAAAATTTTTTTTTAAAAATGAAATAAAAATAAATTGTGATGTGTTACTGTTCACACGTCACCAATTGGTGAAATGTCAACAGTAACACGTCACTGGTGATATGTCATAATTCAAATCTAGTTTTACATGCTTAGAAAAATATAAAA
This sequence comes from Corylus avellana, assembly GCF_901000735.1. NCBI lineage: Eukaryota > Viridiplantae > Streptophyta > Magnoliopsida > Fagales > Betulaceae > Corylus > Corylus avellana. The sequence goes on along the minus strand of NC_081542.1, from coordinate 41,483,754 downwards.
AATAATAATAAAAAAAAATCTTAGTTTGACACCATAATAGCCATTTGTTTCAACTTTTTGCGGTGGAACTTAAGTGGTGTTGAACATTTATGCTTTGTCTGCCTCCTGGTTGCCATTTTATATTGGATCTTCTGATTACATTGTGAACAAGTAAATTAATTAAGAGGAATCTCCAGAAACCAAATAATCATCAGTTATGTTCAGCATTGCATTTAATGTGACTTTATGTTGTTCCATGGTGAATTAGGATCCTCTCTCTGTTTTAAATGAAACTGATAGTATTCATTTTATAGTATGGCTTTAAAGTTTGTGCATTTAGCGGTGTATAAGATGTCACATCATTTAAATTTTCTAAAAGGCATGTTGACATTGACTTTATATACATCGCTAAATGCACAAACTTTAAATTCTGATAATGAAATTTAAAATGAAGAAGATCTTATTCGTTCCATAGTGAATCCCAAGTGGATAAAAATGCATTCCGATCCTTGTGGTTTCCTAATGGGCCCTGAATGCATTTACCCCTCGATTAAATTGGTGATAGCTTTGGTGCTCTATAGATGCCATGTCTTGATGTACACTGATGCTTGAATTAACACTTAAGCTGACTTTTATTGATTTTGATTTTTTGATTTTTTTTTGGGATTGGCAGCAAGCTAAAACAGCTTGTGGAGAAAAAGAGGTCTGGACATGGGGGAGAATCATGCGTTGTACATTTTCAAATATTTCCTTCAAGAGAGAGAGATGGCAAATGGATTGTCCTATTATTTACCAAGAAAAAAAAAAAGAAAAAAAAAAAGAGGAAGAACAAGAAAAAGTGTATCCTATTATCCTTGTGGCAGTTATTTTAATTTTGATCGATTTCCTTTGATTCAGACTACAGACAATTGCTAATTTGCAATCATCTCATGTTGTGAGTGAAAATAATGAATCGCTTTTCTGTCACAAGTCACAATAAGCTTCAAAGGGAGTTAACACAATATGTGATTAAATATGTGATAATTATGCATATACTTGGAACTGCTCATTATTCAGGTAGACTTGCTTTGATGATTGATAGTTCTCATAAGTGTCTTGATTGAGATCACGTGCAATACTTAGGATACTGACGTCTGACGCAGTGTAATAGCTTTAATTTAAGCCATTTATAAATTATCACATGTTCTCTATAATGTGAGAGGCACATAACTTTTTAGTATAATTAACATACTACCTACATGGTTAACATGTCAATGTGAGAGGCACATGACTTTTTAGTGTAATTAACATACTACCTACATGGTTAACGCTCTTTGCTGTATTATTAAGCAGTCCAATGACTCTCTCCTAGACCAATTCGTCTCCCTTCTCAGTTTTCTTTTATATTTTTTTTTAAAGAATTTGATCCAAGTATAGGCAGTCATCTCTAAAGAGTTTAAAGAAGGCTAATTTGTATGTAGGTAAGAAATGAGAATTCGTGTTGTGGCCGTGTGGTGAGAATCCAAGGCGAAAACATGTTGAAATGTCTTCTTAACTAAAGTTGTAATGGTAGAATTGGTTCTTATATATCTTATTGGTTTGACACAATATGCCTTGTTGTACTTCCTTTCACAACTATGCTGACTTTTATGGGATTGCTTCGATGAAGAGATTTAGGTTGATTTGGATTCTGCAGTGGAAGCTGGCCAGTTTGGATTCTGCAGGTGTTGTTCTTACATTAACAAAGCCAGGTGCAACACCAAATACATTGGATTGTCCAAACGGTTCTTGTTTCCTCCATTCTGCAAGCCTTCAGTAACGTATACACAGAAAGAATTTTAGCACACACCTTCATTAACATCCATTCTGCAAGCCTTCATTTACGTCCAACACCAGCTGCAAAATTTTCAGTCGTATATCAGGGAGAAAACTGAGAAAGGAGATGAACGGCTTAAGGAGAGACTTTTGGATTGCTTTCTATGTTTGAGCATATGAAAGAAGACACTTGGCAAATTATTAGACTGGTTAGAGAAAATTTCTTCCAAATTAATTTCGAGAAAATTTATGTCATTCAATTTTTAAATGAATTACCCAAAATGTAACAGCACAGAAAAATGATAGAATGCACCGCGCGCTAGTCATAGGAGTGTTTGTTGGGGGTGGCTGAACCACTCTCCTTAGGCTAGGGCCGGCCCAAAGGCTATGCAACTTAGGCCGTCGCCTAGGGCCCCCATTTATTAAGGCCCCAAAAAAAATTTTGGTAATTTTTTTTTTAATAAGTCCCAAAAAAAAAAAAATTGTGGAAATTTTTTTTAATAAGGCCAAAAAAAATTTCCATAAAAATTTAAGGCCTCTAGTAATGGTAAATTTAAGCCTACTTTCACATAAAAACGAGAACCTTCGGTCCTTCACTCTGTTAAAGCATATCATGAAGTTCAAGAATAATAGTCACAGTGTAAGACTATTATTGACTTACAGTTGAAAAATATAACTGAGTCACAATTAAAGACTATCACCTAGCTAACCAAGTTAGAGTAGAAGTCTATTTATATTCAACATGATTATCCTATAAATAGGAGCATGTTATATTGTAAATATTACCCAGAGAAATAAGAGCTTAATGTACCCTTAGGGCTTGATCTTGTGGATCTAGGTCATAGACCGAATCACACATATCTCTGTGTCACTATTTTATTATTTCTGCATTATAAATTCTTTCATTCTGGTTGTTTCCCTGTTTTCTAAAGTACTTTGGATTCTGATTTGGTCTTTTATGATCATTGTTTTGGTTTCAAAAAAAAAAAAAAAAAAAAAGAGAAGACAGGAGGAAACCGAGAAATATATATATATATATATTTGCCCTTTGTTGGCACAGTTATTTGGTCTTTTGTTGGTCCTTTGTTGACCTAGACCTACTTTTGGCCCTTTGTTGGCCCAATTATCTTAGCCTTTGTGGTATTGTTTAAAACCCAAGCCCATTTTTAGCCCACAGTTGGCTCATACCGGCCATAGTAGCCGATGCCGGCCACAGTTGCCGAAGTTCAAGTTCAAGAGCAGCCGATGTTTCAAATCCGGCGCCATCAACTCCACTCAACTACCTCGGCCGCCACCAACTCCAACGAGTTTCCAGTCACCATCTCGGCCTTCGTTGCCGACCAAAGAACAAACTCAAGTTTTCACAAGTTTACACCTTGAGTTTGAGGGGGAATGTTAAAGCATATCATGAAGTTCAAGAATAATAGTCACAGTGTAAGACTATTATTGACTTACAGTTGAAAAATATAACTGAGTCACAATTAAAGACTATCACCTAGCTAACCAAGTTAGAGTAGAAGTCTATTTATATTCAACATGATTATCCTATAAATAGGAGCATGTTATATTGTAAATATTACCCAGAGAAATAAGAGCTTAATGCAGCCTTAGGGCTTGATCTTGTGGATGTAGGTCATAGACCGAACGACACATATCTCTGTGTCACTATTTTATTATTTCCGCATTATAAATTCTTTCACACTCATATCTATTATCTAGCCTGCAATTTTTCTGACTCTCTCGAAGATCAAGAACTTTCATGCTAATTCTCCAAAACCTTCTTGGCTTGTTCCTCTCCAAAACGAGAAATCTCCAAGAACTCTTTAGTCTCTGTCTCTCTAAATTAGGTTTTATTGTTCTATTTTTATAATTTATTTTATTATAGTCAATATATATATAAATTGTGTTTGTTTAATTTGTTAATATTTTTAATCAAACATGTCTACTAGTAGAAAATATGCATATAGATATGAAAAACTTCAATAAAAAAAAATAAATAAAAAAGAGAGAGAGAGAGAGAGAAAAGTAGAGAAACTGATTGAATCTCAAAGAAGAGCTCAAAATAAACTTGTTATTCGAAATAAACAAAATATAGAGGACAATTTAGGCGAAAAACTCATAAATGAACAAAAAATTCATCAAAAAGAATTAGAAGATAATGAAAATACTATTGATGTATCTAATTCTATTGTTACAAATATTTATGACCCAAGCCAATGGAAAAATATTGATGCAAAATTAAGGGATTTATTAGAAAATGGTCAAATAAGATACAATAATTTAGATTTTCCTAAAAATGAGAACTCTAGGCATTTTTCTAGTACATATTATATACAAAAATTATCAAATGGGGAGCAGCATAATAGAAAAATGGCTAGTCTATTCAAAAGATTTAGATAGAGTATTTTGTTTTTCTTGCAAGTTGTTTAATTCAAAACCTAATAGAACGCAACTAGATAATGAAGGAACTAATGACTAGAAAAATCTTAGTGCTAAACTTAAAAGTCATGAAACAACCAATGAATATATTATTAACATGAATAATTGGGTTGATTTAGAAATGAGATTGTTAAAAAATAAAACAATTGATAAAAATTTCCAAGAACAAATTAACAAAGAGAAAGATCATTGTAAAATAAAAATATAATAATAATATTTTTAAATTTTTTTTAACTTAAGCCTCATTTCAAAGTTTCGCCTAAGGCCCCAAAATACATTAAGACGGCCTGCCTTGGGTCCACCTATGTGGGTTGCATGCATGCAAGCTCTACACCTTTCTTCTATGTGTGTGGCATTTTGGACATTTCAATTAAAAAGAACGGTCCAAATTATAATTATTATAGATTATATATTTTATGATGAAATTATAAGCTAGGCTCAACTAGATATGTGATGATCTACGCTTTCTGAATTAATTGAGTCTAATAGAACAATAAGAAACTTATCTCTCTATAATTGTTATTTGAAGAAAACAACTTTGACGATGAGAAGTAGATCACATTTTCAACTTTACACCTTAAAAGTGTTTCCTGATGGTTGGAGGTACATGTTAATGTTGAAGATGAGAACTCTAACCATCTCTTATCTTAAATAGGCTTTGAAACCGATAAGAAAAAAATCCTAGAGTTATTTTTGTCCCACAATAATTCATATACATCTATTAGTAAGGCTGGTGTAAAACACATGTTGCATACATGTTGTTGTGTTGGACACCTCAATAAAGTCAAAACTTTAACATTACATCCGTACACTACCTATCTCAATACTTTATGTCCTACATTAAAACTAGACATTCTAAATAATAGATTTCCTTGATATTCAAAGATTGCATTAAAGTTCGACATTTTCATACAATAGTTGCTCCACTGCCATTTAAAGTGACTTGCTTTTAGAGCCCCTCCTTGTAGTCGGCAATGTGACTCCGATAAGACATCCTAAATATTGATTAGCTGCTATCTTCTTTCACCGACCTTGAAGATTCACAATCTCAGAGAAATCTTGTCCACTAATCCTACTACTACTACTACACATGTCATTGGGCTGGACAATTTCCTCACTACAAGAAAGTTGTTCATTAGGGGCGACTTATTAAGGGCGACTAAAAAGTCGCCCCTAATACTCAACTATTAGGGGCGACTTTGAAAGTCGTCCCTAATAGTTCAGTATTAGCGTCCACCTAATAGCCGACGCTAATAATGGGTCGAAAATTGCACTATTAGCGTCCACTTTATAGTGGACGCTAATAAGTCGACCCTAATACACGCGCGGGAATTATCCGAGGGGCGGGAAAAATTTAAGCGGCAAAAAAAAAACTTTTAGGGTCCATAATAGTCGACCCTAATAATTAACAAATAGCGTCCACTTAAGTGGACGCTATAAGCTGGGAAAAAAAAAAAAAAAAATCACATAAAAGCTCAATAGGGTCGACTTTCATCGTCGACCCTAATAGTTAGTTATTAGGGTCGACAAAAGTCGACCCTAAAGAGTAAGTAGTAAATCAAAAAAAAAAATAAAATAAAATATAGATAACTAATAGCGTCCACTATAAGTAGACGCTGAAGATACCTCATTAGGGTCGACTTTCATAGTCGACCCTAATGCTTATGTATTAGGGTCGACTTTTGTCGACCCTAAAGAGTCCGTAGTAAAATAAAAAAAAATTAAAAAAATTAAAATAGATGACTAATAGCGTCCACTCTAAGTGGACGCTGAAGATACATCATTAGGGTCGACTCTAAAAGTCGACCCTAATGCTTATGTATTAGGGTCGACAAAAGTCGACCCTAAAGAGTCCGTAGTAAAATAAAAAA
>NC_081542.1:41475150-41477571 GCF_901000735.1 Corylus avellana | reverse complement strand
CCGGATCACGCCCCGTGGATGTAGGCATATTGCCGAACCACGTAAATTCTTTGTGTACGTGTGTGATTGGTGTGTGTTCTCGTGTGTTTTCTTTCCAAACTTGTCTTTCGCATAAAGGGCTGGTGGGAAATTGGTTGCCAGTTAATTATCAATTTTCCCAACAATTGGTATCAGAGCTTGGTTGCGGATTTCTACTTGTTAAGAAGCAATGCAGTCCTTGAAGTTTGAGATTGAAAGGTTCGATGGGAGAATGAATTTTGGCTTGTGGCAAATACAAGTCAATGACATCCAATCTGGGCTACACAAAACGTTGAGAGGAGCAGGTTTGGCAGATTGCTCCAAAAACGCTAATAGTGTTTCTCTCGCTGCAGTGAGAGATGATTATGATGATGCTTTTTGATAAGGGCATGTACATCCTCTGGCATGACCGCAAAAATGTCAGGATAATGGATGTGTTCTATTAGCGGGTCCACATTTGCATACGAGACATTGGTTTGGTTTTTTGATGTTGGGTATGTGGTGGAAAAGGGTGTCGATGGCTGATGAACTTCCGGGGGAACCAAACATGGAAGTTGCACCATATTTTTCAGCAGGATTTTTTCGACATGTGCCAAAAATGAAAATTCTTGGAATGGTTTAATTCTAAGTGCATGTGCTCTTTATGGTGGAGCATGATAATTCTTGTGGAATTATTACTGTTGGTGTAGACAGTGTTTTGCAAGACATCCCAGGGCGTGGGGATGGGCATCGGTCAAGATGCGGACTTGAGGTCTCAAGTGGAGGTTGCCAAATTTTCGCCAAGGTGGAGATTGTTGATAATGGCTCAAATTGTCAATAAGTGTGAAGATAATTGCTGGAAAATATCAATATTCAAGTTAGTGGGCTCAAGTCATATTTATCTATAAGAGGATAAGGTTAATTTTAAAATGAGTCAAAGAACAACTGGAATTTGATTTTTGGAGAAAACGTGTGTGGATAAACATGTGGGTTGCAATGCTTATCTTCATCATGGAAAAGACTTTGTATTCATGATGGTTTCGTTTTCCCAGTAGCAATTGGATTAAAATTGTTCTCCTATTTTTGTGATTAGCCACTATAAAAGGACATGCAGTCCTTGGTTACGTGGGGATCCGAAAATTCAAATTGGTGAGAGCACTTTGTGACATTTACAAAGTGTAGAGAGTTTTTCTTTACTGGGTATTTGAGAAGGACAGTTGAGTGGGGTGTACAAGGGGTTAAGGGCTTGGGTTTGGGATATTAAACTTGAGCGGTTCAGGCTTGTACCATTGTACTCAATATTTCTCAATAGTAAAGAAGGAGACCGGATCACGCCCCGTGGATGTAGGCATATTGCCGAACCACGTAAATTCTTTGTGTACGTGTGTGATTGGTGTGTGTTCTCGTGTGTTTTCTTTCCAAACTTGTCTTTCGCATAAAGGGCTGGTGGGAAATTGGTTGCCAGTTAATTATCAATTTTCCCAACACGTTCATATAGGGAAACTTCGTTAACACCCTTCAATTTTTATTATACAAAAATTCTTAATTTACAACGCATGATTCTCCCCCATGTCCGGATTCTCTTTCTCCCTCTTGCTTTTTACTTTTTTTGTCAATCCAAAAATATATAAAATCAAAATGAATAAAATTCAGCATAAGTTTTAATTCGAGCAAAAGCGTACATAAAAAACATGGCGTCTATCACTATGTAGCACCAACGCTATCACCAATTTAATCGATGGGTAGATCGATGCATCCGGAGCCCATCAAGAAACCACAAGGAATGCAATTTTATCCTCTAGGGATTTGCTAAGGATGGAGTAAGATCTTCTTCATTTTATATAAATTTTAATGGTCTAATAATATATTAGACTAATGTTGGCAAATTAGTTTGTAGTTAATTCATACAAACTTATATAATAAATTGACATATGTTCAATAACTATTCACATGTTACTAAAAAATGTATTTCTCACATGTTACTAATTTATTAGATGAGTTTGTATGAATTATGTACAAACTAGTTTGCAACAAATTTTTGTTCGATTGTCAAGTATTTTACAAAATTTAGATGTTGTGGCATCATATACAGCGTTAAATACATCGACTTTCATTTCAAAAAAAAAAAAAAATCAACATTAAATTCTTACCATTAAATGGATACTATATATATGTTTCATTTAAAATGAAGAGAATAAAGTCACATTCAATGCAATGCTGAACATAATTGTATGTTTATATGAAATCTGGAGATTCCCCTTATTTACTTGTTCACAATCTAAACCAGAAGACAAACATAACATAAATTAATCAGCTTAATGCGCAGCACTAATAAGCCACAAATATTCAGCACCATATAACCACAGAATTTTTGCAGAGAAAAAAGTTGACATAAATGCCTACTATGTTGTCTACTTTGGTATA
>NC_081542.1:41462719-41475050 GCF_901000735.1 Corylus avellana | reverse complement strand
AAAATGGGAGAGACTAAATAATTGTATTTCTGTCTTTTTCAGTTTTAGTATTCAAAGCTAATGTGTTATTTTTTTATTGGAGAAAAAAAAAAAAAAAACTCTGATTTGTACCATGTCTCCCTCTTACTTTAAACGCATCATGTGTCATCATGTTGTCAACATATGTTTTTTTTTTTTTTTTTAAAGTAACACTAGAAAAAAAAAAAAATTATATACTGTAATTTCTATATTTTTCTTTTTGTCTTAAAAAATGGATGACCACCCAAATTTTTTTTTTTTTTTTCTGAATTTGCTTCTTAAATAATGTGTCATAATCTCCTATAGAATAAATTATAAAATTTGTTTTTGAAAAGTATAACATTTGTCTCAATCAAAACGAAGGGGTCAATACTTTGAAAAAGTTAGTAAATCCTGAAAATTAAATTAGTGTTGCCAACCCACTAAACGTTACGCATGATCCATGGAAGATTTCCACTACATGGAAAGCTTATCTGGAAAGATGCGTGTGGATCTCGGTTGCCTCTGCAATGTCCATTTCGACTCACTAGCATCGCATCAATTTCGTTAACTACTCCCTTCAATTTCCAGAAAATGAAATGACGTGACTTCAGTTTAACCTCCGTTGAGTCCGTTCATATAGGGAAACTTCCTTAACTCCCATCAAAAAATTTTATTATACAAAAATTCTTAATTTATGGTATTGAATTTATAATTTTTTTAATTAAATTAAAAAAATAAAATACAAAGATTTAAATGCGAGTATTTTTACAAATTTCGTTAACCAGCATAGTTAAGATTTAACCATAAAACATAATGAGTAGATGACTTTGCAATTACGTACTGAGCTTCAATTACCCTCTCTCTCTCTCTCTGTCTCTCTCTCTCTCTCTCTGCGTCTCTGTGCGCTACGATCGATGTGGAACAGAAGCAAAACACGTCTCTGGACCAACCTGTTACCACGTTTTACACCTCTCTACATAGCCTTCTTGCTATACCACCTGACAAGCACCGTCGCCGGTGGCTCGCCGTATCCTTACACACCGATCGATATGATTCTCGTAACCTGTGGTTCCTCTGGCAATTCAACTTCTCCAGACGGGCGAATCTGGATTGGAGACGTGTCTTCAAAATTCTTCCCTATTGAAAACTCTCTAAACCAGACATCTTTTGGCGCCAGCTCAGTTCCACGCTTCTCTGATGTTCAAACACCCTATACCACAGCCCGGGTCTCTCTCTCCGAATTCACCTACATGTTCCCGGTCAAAGCCGGCCAAAAATTCATTCGACTATACTTCAACCCGGCTTCGTACCCCAAATTTGATCGCTCTAAACCCCAATTCTCTGTCAAAGCGGGACGCTTTACTCTTCTTGACAATTTCAGCCCTTCACTTAAAGAGGATACCATATTGAGAGAATACTTAATCAGCATCGTGGAAGATGAGATGCTGAACTTCACCTTCACTCCCAGCGTTTCTAATTCACACGCTTTTATCAATGGAATTGAAATCTTGTCGATGCCTACCAATCTCTATTCAACCCCGTCTGCTGATGAGGGAGGGGTTTCTTTTATCGGCCAGCTGAACCTGTACCGCATCGATAACAGCACTGCTATGGAGACGTTATACAGAGTAAATGTTGGTGGCCGCTCCATTCCACCCTCTGAAGACACAAGCATGTTCCGAGGCTGGAGTCAGGACGATAAGTACTTCATAGCGTATGAACAATCTGTTGTAGCTGCTAACAAAACTATTGAACTGAAGTTTACCACGATACTTCCGTACACTGCGCCAGAAGACGTCTATCGCACTGCCCGGACAATGGGGGCGAACACAACTATCAACAAGAGCTACAATCTCACCTGGGAATTCCCCGTAGATTCTGGGTTTGTCTATCTCGTTAGGCTACACTTCTGCGAGTTTCAACCAGAGATCACTCAGGTAGGAGATAGAGTGTTTCTAATTTTCATAGCAAATATGACCGCACAGAGAGCAGCCGACGTGATAGCTTGGAGTGGTGGAAATGGAGTTCCGGTATATAGAGACTACGTGGTTTCCATGTTTGGCAAAGAAGGCGAGAAGAAAATGAATCTCTCTCTCGCATTAGAAGCAAACCCACAAGAATGGCAGACTGCTTACAATGATGCAATCTTGAACGGTGTCGAAATCATTAAAGCAGGCACCTCTAATGGCATATCCAATCCCGGCCAAGTTGCTTTGACCCCTCCAACGAAGTCCAAGAATAACACTACAATAATAGCTCCGTCACCAGCACCGACCAAGTAAAAGAATAACACTACTACAATAATAGGTGCCGTCGGTGGTGGTGGACTTTTCGGCTTTATTGTGCTATCCATTCTCGGATTCTTCATTCTCCGGCGGCGCAAAAGAGACAAGGAGTCCAGCTCTACAAACAAGTCATCAAAGACTCACAGGTCATCTTTGCCGTCTGATCAGTGTCGTCACTTTTCATTGGCTAAGATTAAAGCAGCTACCCACAACTTTGACGAAGCTCTCATAATTGGGGTTGGTGGGTTTGGTAACGTGTACAAAGGGTACATAAACATTGACAGTGGGGCCAACCTAGTTGCTATCAAGCGGTTGACACCCGGTTCTCAACAAGGGGCTCACGAGTTCGAAACCGAAATTGAGATGCTCTCCCAGCTTCGCCACCGTCACCTCGTTTCTTTAATAGGCTACTGTAACGATGGCAATGAGATGATCCTCGTCTATGATTTTATGGCTCGTGGGACCCTTCGTGATCATCTCCACAAAACCACCGATAATCCTCCTCTTTGTTGGAAGCAACGGTTGAAGATATGTATCGGTGCAGCAAGTGGGTTGAACTATCTTCACATGGGCGCGAACCACACAATCATTCATCGTGACGTGAAGACGACAAATATCTTATTGGATGAGAAATGGGAAGCAAAGGTGTCTGATTTTGGGTTATCCAAAATAGGAAAGTCAGAAGCCCACGTCAGCACAAATGTAAAGGGTACTTTTGGGTATTTAGATCCAGAATATTACCGACGTCAACAATTGTCTCAGAAGTCTGATGTATACTCGTTTGGTGTAGTTTTGTTCGAAGTATTATCTGCGAAGCCGCCCTTAATACGTACTGGAGAGATGCAAGTGGTATGCCTAGGAGAGTGGGCTCCAAAATGCTATAGCAATGGAGAGGTTGACCAGATCATTGATCCGTCATTGAAGGGTGAAATAGAGGCCGAGTGTTTGAAGACATTTGCTGAGATTGCGGTTAATTGTTTGCACGACAATGGAATCAACCGGCCATCGATGAATGATGTGGTGCGGGACCTTGAGCTAGCGTTGCAGTTGCAGGAGAGTGCGGACAAAGATGCCAGGCTTGAGAAGGAAGTTGTCCTACCCAATGACATATGTAGTAGTAGTACGATCAGTGGACAAGATTTTTCTGAGATTGTAAATCTTCAAGGTCGGTGAAAGAAGATAGTAGCTGATCAATTTTTAGGATGTCTTATTAGAGTCACATTGCCGACCACGAGGAGCAGGTTTGAAATATAGTCATTTTATATGGCAAGTGGAGCAACTATTGTATGAAAACATCAAATTTTAATGCAATCTTCGAATATCAAGGAAGTCTATTCTAAAAGTTTTAATGTAGGATGGGTGTAATGTTAAAGTTTTCACTTTATTGAGGTGTCCTAGACAACCACGTACGTGTATGCAACATGTGTTTTACACTAGCCTAACTAATAGATGCATATGAATTATTGTGGGACAAAATACCTCTAGGATTTTTTTTCTTACCGGTTTCAAAGCCTATTTAAGATAAGAGAGGGTTAGGTTCTGATCTTCAAGATTAACGTGCACCTCCAACTATCAGGATGCACTTTTAAGGTGTAAAGTTAAAAATGTGATGTGCTTCTCATGTCAAAATTGTTTTCTTCAAATAACAATCATGGAGAGATACGTTCTTCCAAACTAATTTGGAAAAAATTTTCTCTAACCCAGTCTAATAATTTGCCATGTGTCTTCTTTCATATGCTCAAACATAGAAATTAGCAATCCAAAAGTCTCTCCTTAAGCCGTTCATCGATCTCCTTTCTCAGTTTTCACTCTGATATACACGACTGAAAAATTTGCAGCTGGGGTTGAACGTAAATGAAGGCTTGCAGAATGGATGTTAATGAAGGTAAAGTATGTGCTAAAATTCTTTCTGTGTACGTTAATGAAGGCTTGAAGAATGGAGGAAACAAGAACCGTTTGGACAATCCAATATTTGGTGTTGCACCTGTCTTTGTTAATGTAAGAACAACACCTGCAGAATCCAAACCAGTTTCCATTGCAGAATCCAAATCAACCTCAATCTCTTAATCGAAGCAATCTGATAAAAGTCAGCATAGTTGTTGAAGGAAGTACAACAATGCATATTGTGTCAAATCAATAAGATACAGAGAACCAATTCTACCATTACATAGTTTCTCTTATAATTAAGAAGACATTTCAACATGTTTTCGCCTTGGACTCTCACCACACGGCCACAACACGAATTCTCACCTAAATACAAATTAGACTTCTTTAAACTCTTTGGAGATGACTGCCTATACTTGGATCAAATTCTTAAAATAAAATAAAAAAATCAGAGAAAACTGAGAAGGGAGACGAATTTGTTTAGGAGAGAGCCATTGGACTGCTTCGTGTTTCAGCTGTGTTTGAGTGTCAGAAGAAGAAGAATTAACATTACAGTAAAGAGCGTTAACCGTGTAGGTAGTATGTTAATTATACTAACAAGTCATGTGCTTCTCACATTATACAATTTATTAGACTGAATTGAAGAAATTTTTTATTTTAAAATAAATGGCTTAAATTAAAGCTATTACACTGTGTACGTCAGTATCCTACGTATTGCATGTGATCTCAATCAAGACCTAAACAAATGCCCTATATTTCACAATCAATATACTTATGATCAGAACTATCAATCATCAAAGCAAGTCTGCCTGAATATGAGCAGTTCCAAGTATATGCATAATTATAACATATTTAATCACATATTGTGTTAACTCCCTGTGAAGCTTTTGTGACTTGTGACAGAAAAAGTGATTCATTATTTTCACTCACAACATGAGAGGATTGCAAATTAGCAATTGTCTGTAATCTGAATCAAAGGAAATCAATCAAAAGAAAAAATAACTGCCCCAAGGATAATAGGATACGTTTTTTTTTTTTTTTTTGTTCTTTTCTTGGTAAATAATAGGACTATCCATTTGCCATCTCTCTTTTGAAGGAAATATTTGAAAATGTACGACGCATGATTCTCCCCCATGTCCAGACCTCTTTTTCTCCTCATGCCCTTTTAGCTTGCTGCCAATCACCAAAGCTATCACCCATTTAATCGACGGGTAGACGGATTCAGGGCCCATCAAGAAACCACAAGGAATGCATTGTTATCTACTTGGGATTCACTATGGAAGGAATAAGATCTTCTTCACTTTAAATTTCATTATCATGATTTAATGTTTGTACATCTAATGGTGTTTATAAAGTCAATGTGGGCACGTCTTTTAAAACATTTAAATGATGTGGCATCTTATATACCGATAAATGCACAAATTTTAAATCTTTAGAAGAAATAAATATTATCCGTTTCATTTAAAATGGAGAAGATCCTAATTCGCTATAGAACAACATAAAATGGAGATTCCCCTTATTTACTTGTTCACAAGTCACAACCTAAGCAGAGGAACCATCCCAATTAATGGCAACCAAAAGGCAGACACAACATAAATCAACTTAATACGCAGCACTGATAAGCCATATTAGAACTTATAATTAAAACAAGGAAGAGAGACTCAGAGAATTAAGGTGGTTCGGCTATTGCCTATGTCTACACATCAAAGTTTTTTCTTGGCTACATTTTTTCCTTGATCATTTCATTGTATACAAGACTTTATTTACAGAAAAAGAGTCTAAACGTTACAAGTCTTTTCTACTTGTACATTAACAACAACAAATTTAATTTATCATTTGTACTTGTTAACTCTTGAGTTCATTGTCTCTTGAGTTATTATAACTCTTGTCTCAATACGCTCCCGCAAACTCAACAGTAGATCAATCTTGAACATCAAAAGGATGAAAAATGGGTTCTATGGCCTGAAGTGGAACATCGGCTGCTATAGCTGTACTTGAACATCGGCAAGTTTTTGGCTGATATCAGTTACTTTGACTGGTATTTGACATCGGCAATCTTTTGGCCGACATCGGCTATTATGGCCTGAATGGGCCCAACTGTGGGCCTGAAATTTACCACATGGGCCAAACATATGCCTCTTTTTTTTATCTCTTTCTTTTTTCTCGCAACCCCAATGGAAGTCGCAATCGGGCTCGGAATATCAAGCATTTACAATGAGAATAACCCAACTGATTTGATTGTTGAAGGGATTTTTTACGCTTGTTGACTTCTTTTAGCAGCTGCTTGTTACCTCATCGGCTATGGACTTGTAGAAGTGAGCGCAGAAAGGGTTGGGGATCTTGGAGCCAATTGTTCCCAAAGGGATACCATTTTCCTCAATTCTCACAAGCTTGGCTAGATGGTTTGAACCAATGAAAAAAACAAAACAAAACAAAACAAAACAAAAAACAAAAAAACAAAAGTTGCTTCACAACAAACAAATGAGACAACAAATAGAGACTTAACAGACTTGCTATCATATCCAATCCACTTGTCATTCCATCCATGAACCAATGGAATAGAAAGAAAAAAAAATTAGGATCAATAAATGGCGTTAGCCAAAATAGCTCTGATACCATATTAGAACTTATAATCTAGTGAAGAGAAATGAAAACAAGGAAGAGCTAGAGACTCTGAGAATTTAAGTGGTTCGGCTATCGCCTATGTCTACACATCAAAGCTTTTTCACCGCTACATTTTTTTTCTTGATCATTTCATTGTATAGAAGACTCTATTTATAGAAAAATAGTCTAAATGTTACAAGTCTTTTTTACTTGTAAATTAACAACAACAAATTTAATTTATTATTTGTAACTGTTAACTCTTGAGTTCTTTGTCTCTTGAGTTATTATAACTCTTGTCTCAATAAGCCGCAAATGTTCAGCACCACATAAGTTCCAGAGCAAAAGGTTGAAACAAATGCCTACAGCGGTGTAAAACTATGATATTTTTTCTAAGCATGTAAAACTACATTTTAATTCGATATGCAAGAATCCAAAATTTGATGGCAGTTATTAATAACCATTGCTGGAGTTGTTGTTGAGATCGCTATAATTCCTTTTCTTTCCTCCATAATTATTTTGAAACTTATTTTTCTCATCAACAAAGTTCACTTTAGAGTTACTTGGAGAAAATATGTTTTTATCACGAATTTGATTTTCCTCCTCAATTCGTAAATGTTTCTGAATTTGCTCTATGGTGAAATCTTCAGTTGTGTGAATAAGTTTCTTTCTATAATTATTCCAATTTGGAGGAAGTTTAGCAATTATGGCTCCAACTTGCAGAGGTTCTGAAACTTCAACCTTAAGGTCTCGAAGTTTATTCACTAGAACTTGAAATTCATGAACTTGCAGAGCTTCTTGTGTTCTGCCTTTATCTGAGCATCTTCATCAGGCTTAGGTTCTTCAAGTTTTGGTAAATCTGGATCCAAAATGTATGAAATCTTTAATGTCATGAGCAAGAACATCAATTTGTCTTTCCAACGAGTGAAATTCGTCCCATCAAATCTGTCCAATTTCACGAAGTCTTGATTCATCATCTTCAAAGTCGTCATATCAGATTCTGATCCCAATGCGAATTATCACCTTAAAATTGTTGAGGAAAATCAAGTATAAACAATAATCAGAAAAATCAATGCGACTTTGAGGCGTGTATAAACACTATCTTTGAGATGATAATTGCCCACACTCGAAAGAGTTTGTTGCCGGGTTGCAAGCAATTCACCTGCAGGATACAACAAAGTCACCAACTGCAGACAACAATTCTGAAGTTTGTTTTTCAGAGTTTTCTATGCAAAAACGTGTATTTATAACAAGTATAAGAAAAAGAAAACTTGTAACAATTGCGGAAAGAATGGACATCTGAAGCGTGAATGTAGATACATGAAGAAGCAAAAGAAGAAGGACACAAAAATTCCCAATAGTGCAAATATAACTGAAAAGGAGACTTCTGAAATTGTAGCCATGGTCTCTGAAATGCATATTAACATAATTACAGAGTTACACATGGCTGCATCAACCAAGTCTTCTGATTGGTGGTATGATTAAGGTGCTACTGTTCATGTTTGCAATAAGAAATCTCAATTCAAGAATTATGAAGATGCAATGGATGGACAAAAAGTGCTAATGGGAAATGACAACATTGCAAAAGTAATGGGAAAAGGAACTTTGAACTTCAGTTTACATCTAGGAAGAAACTTATTCTTGTCAATGTTCTTCATGTTCTGGAAATTAGAAAAAATCTTGTGTCTGCAAATCTTCTTTGTAAGAAAGATGTTAAGGCTGTAATTGAATCTGATAGTCTCATTATGTCCAAGGGAGGAGTGTTTGTTGGAAAATGATACTCTTGTGATGGCATGTATAAATTAAGTATTAATAAAATAAAATGTGGCTGTGCTTATATTGTTGAGTCTTCAATTTTGTGGCATAATCGTTAGCACATTTAAATTTTAGATCTTTAAAATTTATGTCTAAACATGGTTTAATTTCATATAATCACGATCATAGTGCTAAATGTGAAATTTGCATTCAAGCGAAAATGACAAAGAAACCTTTCCCAAAAACAAACAGAAATTCATAATTATTAGAACTTGTGTATTTTGATGTTTGTGAACATAATGGCATTTTAACTAGAGGAGGCAATAGATATTTCATTACTTTCATTGATGATTTTTCAAGATATACATATGTATATTTAATGAAAAGTAAAGACGAGGCCTTCAGTATATTTAAATGTTATAAGTCTGTTGTTGAAAATCAAAGGGAAAAGAAAATTAAGATACTTCTCAGTGACAGAGGTGGTGAATACTTTCCTACCGAATTTTCTCTATATTGTGAAGAAAATGGCATTATACATCAAACTAGTGCACCATATACCCCACAACAAAATGGTTTAGCAGAAAGGAAAAATAGGACACTAGTTGACATGGTAAATGCTAAGATTTTGAATGCAAAGTTAAATTTTAATTAGTGGGGAGAAGCTTTGCTTACAACATGCCATGTGTATAACAGAATACCTTCTAAGATTTTTAAAGTTTCACCATATGAATTGTGGAAAGGTAGAAAACCAAATCTGGAATACCTTCGGGTATGGGGATGTTTAGCCTTGTATAGAGTTCCAGACCCAAAAAGAACAAAATTAGGACCAAGGGCTTTGAAGAGTGTTTTTGTAGGATATGCTGAAAATTCAAAAGCCTACAGACTTTTGAATTTGGATTCTAATATCATAGTAGAATCAAAGGATGTAGAATTTATTGAAAATAAATTCTATAATGATTCCAAAACTGTTTCAAATCCTACTCAAACACCAGAAATTGACTTAAATCCTAATTTATCTCAGGAAAATAAAAGAAAAAATCCTGAGGCTTTAACTGAACCTAGGAGAAGTCAAAGAGATATAAAAGAAAAGAACTTGGATCCTGATTTAGTGTCATCGCAGGCTATTATTTTCCTTTTGGAAGGAAACAGAGAAATTGTTCTAAACAAAATACCTATTTTATTAAATATAGAAGAAGATCCTAAAACATATAAGGAAGCTATGGCTTCTAGAGGTGTTGCATTTTGGAGAGAGGCAATTAATGATGAAATGGACTCCATATTGTCAAATAATACTTGGGTTTTAGTTGATTTGCCTCGTGGATCTAAACCTATAGGATGTAAATGGATATTTAGAAGGAAATACAATACAGATGGGCCTCTTCAAACATTTAAAGTCAGATTGGTAGCTAAAGGATTTAAACAAAAAGAAGGCATAGATTATTTTGATACCTATGCACCGGTAGCTAGAATAACATCCATTAGAGTGCTTATGGCACTAGCTTCTATTTTTGATTTATATGTACATCAAATGGATGTTAAGATTGTTTTTCTAAATGATGATTTAGATGAAGAGGTGTACATGGAACAACCATAAGGATTTGTTTTGTCTAGAAATGAAAAGAAAGTTTGCAAATTAGTTAAGACATTATATGGATAAAACCAAGCACCAAAACAATGGCATGAGAAATTTGACTCTGTTATTTTATCTCTTGGATTTAAACATAACAATGCTGATAAATGTATTTATTCTAAATTCACTGATTGTTATGGTGTTATTATTTGTCTTTATGTGGATGACTTGTTGATATTTGGAATAAATATGGAAGGAATATCTGAAACTAAGAAGTATCTAACTTCAAAGTTCAAAATGAAAGATCTTATGGAAGTTGATACTCTCTTAGGTATCAAAGTAAAGAAATATAGTGGAGGCTATGCACTATGTCAGTCTCACTACATTGAGAAAATGCTTCTTAAATTTCAACACTTAGGAATTAAAGAAGCAAGTACCCCATATGATTCTGCATTTAAATTAATTGAGAATTCTGGTAGGGCAATTGCTCAGTTAGAATATGCTAGTGCAATTGGTAGCTTAATGTACGCAATGGATTGCACTAGGCCAGACATTTCCTTTGCAATTTGTAAACTTTCTAGATATACGAACAATCTTAGTACGGAACATTGGAAAGCAATTGGTAGAGTCCTTGGGTACCTTAAAAGAACAATTGGATTAAGACTATATTATACCAATTTTCCATCAGTACTAGAAGGATACATTGGTGCTAGTTGGATAACTAGTGCGAGTGATAACAAGGCTACGTCTGGGTGGGTTTTTACCCTTGGTGGTGGAGCCGTTTCATGGGTTTCTAAGAAACAGACGTGTATTTCACATTCCACAATGGAATCCGAATTTATAGCTTTGGCAGCAGCGGGCTAAGAGGCAGAATGGCTACGGAATTTGTTATTAAATATAAAGTTGTGGCCACAACCGATGCCATCCATTTCTTTGTGCTGTGATAGTGAAGCTACTATGTCTAGGGCATATAGTAAAGTTTATAACGAAAAATCTAGACATATAAGTTTGAGACATGAATATGTCAAATATTTGATAATCGATGGTATTATTACTATTGTGTATGTGCAGTCAAGTAAAAACTTGTCATATCCATTTACTAAGGGACTCTTGAGAGATTTAGTGAAAAGCACATCTAGTGGAATGGGTTTAAAACCTTTTATTTAAAAAAGTCACCTGTAATAGGAACCCAACCTTAACACTATTTACAAATAGTTTAAGGTTTAAAGGATAATAAGAAGTTACAGTTAAGTGGCTGCAAAGCACTGAAATATATATATTTTTTATGATAAACACATTCTAGATTGTTCAGTGTTGGCTGTTACGATAAATGAAGGATGAGCATTATACTCTTAATGAAGTTCAATAATTATTTAAGTGTCAAAAGTAACAGAGACAATAAAGGAACTTTACCTATATGAACATAAGAAGTGAGACAACTTCTAGCAAAAGTTTAAGGTTTGCTTTTGTAAATGTTTATGAAAACCAGGATGGAGCACATGGATAAGTGCAATAAAATTTGTGGGTTTTTCGCTAAAATTGGATAGAATCATGTGTGTGGTATTTCCATTCCTAACATATAAAGTCTTGGTTTAAGCTTAGGCCACCATTGACTTTGTTAGAAATTTGAAATGCTTAACACTAATTGAAAGTTTAAATCGAAAGATACTTTCTTGTATGCATGAGGATATTTGTATTTAATTGAATAGTTAATATCACAATCTAAGTGGGGGATTGTTATAAATATTGTCTAGATTGCAATATTACGAATGAGAATGTGTGGTTCAGGGGCAAAATCACTGTTTTTTGATTTGGGCTTGGTCATGTTTGCGGGCCCACATGCACACCCAGCAGCCCAAATCGCAGTGTGGCAATCAATACAAATAAATTGCAGTGTGGAGTCGAACCAGTTCCATCTCAAATAAAGGGGCCCCTTTGAACCGAAGAGGCACCATTGAACAGTTGGGCCAACTGCTTAGCAGTTGTGAAGCGCCTCCACGAAATCTATAAATAGAGCATTTTGCTCTACGAATTTTACAACTTTACTTCAAAATTGTTGTCTCCAGTTGGTGACTTTGTTATTCTAGAGGTGAATTGCTTGCAACCTAGTGACAAATTGTTTCGAGTGGGGGCAATTATCACCTTAAAGATAGCGTTTACACACGCCTCAAAGTCGCATTAATTTTTCTGATTATTGTTTATACTCGATTTTCCTCAACATACGCATCACACGTTA
>NC_081542.1:41462363-41462699 GCF_901000735.1 Corylus avellana | reverse complement strand
CTCTCTTATTCTTCTAGTACAGTTTTTCGAAGGTCCAAACGAAAAAAAAAAAAAAAAAATTCTCTGTGCCGTCTCCCTCTCTGTACTGTCTCTCTTCTCTGTAAGGTTTCTCAGTTTTTATTTTTATTTTTTTTAATTCTGATTTTTGATTTCTTTTTATTCTCTGTACCATTTCTCTCTGATTTCTTCTCTTCATCTCTTTTTTTTTTTTTTTTTAATTATGTTTCTTCGTCACTCTTCTCTGTATCATTTCTTAATTTTTTTTTTTTTTTTGGAAAAATATATTATAAGTCCCTAAGTCAACGCGCCAAAATTAAAAACTCCCTAAGTTTTTTT
>NC_081542.1:41435234-41462267 GCF_901000735.1 Corylus avellana | reverse complement strand
CCACCCCAAACCCCCAATGGGGTGGCTGCGAGCCACCCCATGGGTGGATGGGTGGTTGGCAGGCCACCCCAAACCCCCAATGGGGCGACCACGAGCAACCCCATGGGTGGAGGGGTGATTGGCGGGTCACCCCAAACCCCCAATGGGGCCACCCTTCAATTTTTTAATTTTTCTTTTTAGATTTAATTTTTTAAATTAAATTAATAAAAAATTAATATTTTAATAATGTAAAACGGTGCGTTTTGAGTGGCCCTAACAGTTGTTAAAAATTTTTGACGGTATGGAGTTTATTGTAGTGTCGATTGACCTAGGGAGTAAATTGTCACAAAAAAAAAAAAAAAAAAAAAAACCTAAGGAGTTTTTAATTTTGGCGCGTTGACTTAGAGACTTATAAAATATTTTCCTTTTTTTTTTTTTTTAATTTCTTTGACGGAAAAACAGAATCTGCAAGGTTTATATATATAATCTTTTTTTTTATTATTATTTCTTTTGATTTTCTATACATTCTCTAACTATATTTTTTGATTTCAAGATTAAGTTTGATTATGTTTTCTCCAACTATATTTTTTTCTTATATAAATAATTTTATAGCATAATTGCAAAATATATATATATGAAAGTCCTTAATAATATAAATTGTACCAAACGAAGGAATAGGATTAGCTAGTCTATTCTAACGTTATAACCAAACAAAGAAATAGGAATAGCTAATCTATTACACACTCTTCTACTCCAAGTAGTAGCTAATCCTTTTATAATGGACTAGACATTCCGTGAACCAAACAAAGCTTTATAATACATGAAAAGCTTATCTCAAGATGTGGACCGGTGCTATCGGTGGCAACCCAAAACCACCACTCCACTCTCCCTTTCTCCTTTGGAACGTTCCTCACCCATTCAATTAAATGTCTTTTTTTTCTTAGATTTTGTCGGAATGAGTTTAAAATTTGATTTTGAAATTGTGAACACGTTGCTTGTTTTGGACGTTTAGATGTAAGGAATAGTTAGGATTTGAAAATTTGAAAAACTGGAATTTGCAAAGAATTTTAAGGGATTTGGTCCTCTGAGACTTCTAGTTTGACTCATTAACAATCCAGCGATGACAAGGGAACAGGATTATTTTCAGTCTATTTTGGACTAGAGAATATCTAGTTCATGGATAGGATTTCAGTCCATTTTGGACTAGAGAATATCTAGTTCATGGCTAGGATTTCTTCTTAGAAATTTTAGGGCCACAAATAAGACACATATCCCACTAATAAAAAATAATAAAAAAATATTATTTTATATTAAAAATATATATAAAATAAAAAAAATAAGGGGTGGGGCCAAGGGCCAAACAATTTTTTTTTTTTATTTTTTCTTTTGGCCCTTGGACCCCCGTTGGGCCTGGGGTGGTGCGGTGCCACCCCATGCAACCACCCCCAATGGCTAAACGATTTTTTATTTTTTATTTATTTTTTTATTTTTAATTTTTAAGATTTGGCACACTTTCAAGGATCATGGGAAAGCCACCCCAACCTCCAACTGGGGTGATTCGGCCACCCCTAATGGGGTCGCCAAGTACCCTTTATTTTTATTTATTTTTATTTTTTTAATATAAAATAATATTTTATTATTATTTTTTGTTAATAGAATAAATGTCTCATTTATGATTTTAAAATTTTTAAAAAGAAATTCTATTCCTAAACCGAATATTCTACCGTTTAAAATCGACTGCAAAAGTTCCTATTCCTATGGCAAGTCGACGACCAGAAAATGAAAAGAATGGGTCGTTCACCAATTTTAAAATAAATGGTACGAATGCATTAAATTGAATTGGTTAGTTTGTTGGTTTATTGATTGCCTATTGAAAAGTAGTTCCGACTCATTGACTGCCAATTCAAAGCCAAATTTATGGTGCCAGCTAAATGGTTGGTTCATTCATTGATTGCCATTTAATGAAAGTCACGTTTGTTTGTTTGTTTGTTTGTTTTTTTTTTTTTTTTTTGAACACATTATACTCATTTATTGATAAAAATTAGGAGCCTAAAGCTCTTATAGTCGAAGGTAAAGATACAATCATCAACAACAAACCAAATCAACCAAAGTACAACATCCGTTAACCTATGACTAAATATCAGGTTGAAAACTCAGATCTGCATCAAATAGACACCATCTAATGCATAGGTAGCGCTTACTCCTCGGCCTTGAGGGCAAAACCCCCAAGTCGATACTTTTTCCTCGACCTTGAGAGCAAAACCCATAAGCCGATACTCATCCTCCTCGACTCAAAAGCCAGGAATAATTTCACATCTACAACCCAAAGGTTTGAACCAGTAATATCGGGTAGCAACCGGGCGCAACAAAAGAGGAGGAGAAAGCTTTATTACAAGTATAAATAAAACCATATAGGAAAAAAAAGGGAATAATAAAAATAATGCAAGAAAAGAAATTACAGCAAATAAAACTAAATACAGGGAAGGTAAATGCGAAAAACACTCAAAGCGGGTCACGGTAGCCAGAAGAGGCCGATCGCGAGCTAGCAACAAAGTCACGTTGCATACAATGAGATTTAAGACTCCCTAAAAAACAAAAATAATAAAAAATAAAAGATAAGACTCCTTTTCAAGATTAAATCTTGAAATGGAGAGGAATCGGTTAAAATCGTTAAAAATAAAATAAATCCCACACACTTCTTTCATCCAAACCCAAGTAAACTGTAATTTTTTTATTTTATTTTTTTGTCTTAGAAAATGGATGAGCACCCGGCTATCTATGAAAGAGGAATACTATACTTCCTTTTTCTTTTCTTTTTTTTAAATAAAATTGTTTATTAAATATTGTGTTACAATCTCATATAAAATAAATTTTAAATTTTTTCTTAAATCTCACTAAAAAAATACCTGCCATTTATTTCAACGAAAACAGAGGGGTCAATGCTTGAAAAAAGTTTGACTTGTAAAAAGAGAGAAATTTAAGACAGTGGACTAGGCAAATTAGTGTTGTGGACCCACTAAAAGTGACGCATGATCCATGAAAGATTTTTAATGCAAAGGATTGTTAACGTAATATAATTGAATAAATGTAAAATTGATGTTTGTGATCAACCTAAATTATAAATTATTTTTTATGGCATAACAAATAATTTATAGGTTTAAGTAGTTGGCCTAAATTACAAATCACTCATTGTAGTATAAAAAATAATTTATAGGTGCTTAAGGTATGCCAAAATAACCGTTTACTTCTTAAAATCAATTTTCATTAAGTAAATTAACAAAATTTGTCACTCTACCACGCCATACCCAATAAAAACGAGACACGTGTTATTATTAATTTTGACTTTAAAAAATGACAATTAGGATTGTTCACATTATTACATAAGATTACACATCAAATTGCACTCCACTTTATACTATTATAGTAAATTAACCTAATATCTTATATTCCCAAAATTTATCCTGTACATAGCCCTCCCTCATCTTCATCTTCCTCTGCCACTTCACAAAATGTGATCGTCAAATTCTCGAAAAATGCTCTCAAACCGTGGCGTGGAAGATGAAAATGAGAGAGGGTTGAGTACGAAGTAAAATTTTGAGGATAAAAGAAATAGGTTAATTTATTGTTGTAGTATGAGGTGACAAAGTAATATATTTTGTTAAATTACAAACGAAAATTAATTTAGAAAGTAAACTGTTATTTTGGCATACCATGATGACCTATAAATTATTTTTTATACTACATGGAATTATTTGTAATTTAGGCCACCTACAGGAAGCTATAAGGTCAACCTGCGGGTTAAGCGAGTTGACCCGCCATACCCGTTAAAAACAAAAAACAAAAAAAATTAAAAAAGCCTAACCTAACCCTAATGTGTATCCCTTTGTTTTTGCTAGCTTTTTTATAATTATCTTTTTCTTAATATGATTTTACCTTACTTGGGAAGTGATTTATTGTTTTATAGGTTTAATTCTAAGAGATGGAGTTGTTATTTGAATTGACAATTAAACCTATTAGAAGCAATTCCCAAATTATTTACCACGTAAACTTTATACTTTGAAATTTGCTATTTGCTATGATGGACTATGGAGTACTTGAAAATTGCTAATCATTGTGAATGTTTTTATTAAATGGCAATTTGTTAACAATTAAACCTATTATGTTTTTATCATATTGTAATTTGTGAATTCTATTGAATCTCAATCACATTGGTATTATTATTACATTATTTTTCCAATTTTTCATTCAAATGTAGGGAAACTTCGTTAACTCCCTTCAAATTTCAGAAAATGAATTGACGCGACATAAGATTAACCTCCATTTGAGTCAGTTCAAATGGTAATATAGGGAAACTTCGTTAACTCCCTTCAATTTTTATTATACAAAAATTCTTAATTTATGGTATTGAATTTATAATTTTTATAATTAAATAAAAAAAATACAAAGATTTAAATAAGAGTATTTTTACAAATTTTATTAAATTCTGACTAACTTCATTAAGATTTAACAAAGTGAATAGATGACATTGCAAAAAATTGAAAGTTTGAATTGATTGCAAAAAGGGTTAAATACTTAAAAACCCCATAGGGTTTGGACTTTTTATTTTTTTTTGCCCCTTAGAGTTTGATTTGTATCACAGAAAGTACATGTTGTTTTCATAAAGACGAAAATGATACTTCTGTTAAAATTTTGTCCAAAACTTAACAGAACGTCACATCAACACCAATCAAACATCGACACATGTCTTGAAATTAATTTTTTATTTTTTACTTTTAAAAATATTAAAAATATATATTTTTTCAAAAATAAAAAATAAAAAAAATTGCGGCCACCCCCATAGCCAAAGGGAAAACTTCACTTTAGACCCTTGAATTACCGATCGTTTTGACAAACCCCAAAACTTCAAAACCTCTTAATTTGAACCCATGAACTTTCAATTGCAGTCAATTTGAATATATCCATCATATTTTAAATGTTAAAAGCGAGACAATGACATTTATACTCCTGACTTTTTTATAAAATTTCAAATTTACCCTTAATTCTAAAACCTTTTTTTTTTTTTTTTAATCAAAGATAGTACTTTGGTCTTTTTAGTTATTGTTAGTAAAGTTAACCGCTAAATCTGACAAAGGAGTTCAAATTGATTACAATTGAAAGTTTAAGAACTTAAATTAAAAGGTTTTAAAGTTTAAAGGACTTGTCAAAATGCAGGATAGGCTTCAAGTGAAGTTTTACCAAAAATAAAAAAACCTGTACTACGTAATGAGCTTTCCTTATCCCTCTCTCTCACTGTGTCTGTGTGCGGTACGATGTGGACCAACCTCTTACCACGTTTTACACCTCTCTACTTAGCCGTCTTGCTATACCATCTGACAAGCACCGTCGCCGGTGGCTCGCCGTATCCTTACACACCGGTCGGTATGATGCTCGTAACCTGTGGTTCCTCTGGCAATTCAACTTCTCTAGACGAGCGAATCTGGATTGGAGAAGTGTCTTCAAAATTCTCCCCCATTGACCACTTTCAAAACCAGACATCTTTTGGCGCCAGCTCAGTTCAACGCTCCTCTGCTGCCCAAACACCCTATACCACTGCCCGGGTCTCTCTCTCCGAATTCACCTACATGTTCCCGGTCAAAGCCGGCCAAAAATTCATTCGACTATACTTCAACCCGGCTTCATACCCCAAATTTGATCGCTCTAAACCCCAATTTTCTGTCAAAGCGGGACGCTTTACTCTTCTTGACAATTTCAGCCCTTCACTTAAAGAGGATACCATATTGAGAGAATACTTAATCAGCATCGTGGAAGATCAGATGTTGAACATCACCATCACTCCCAGCGCTTCTAATTCACACGCTTTTATCAATGGAATTGAAATCTTGTCGATGCCTACCAATCTCTATTACACCCCATCTACTGATGAGGGGTTATCTTTTATAGGCCAGGAGAGCAAGTACCGCATCGAGAACAACACTGCTCTCGAGATGTTATACAGAGTAAATGTTGGAGGTCGCTCCATCTTACCCTCTAAAGACACTGGCATGTTCTGGGGCTGGAGTCCGGACAACGAGTACTTATCAGAATATAGAGAATCTTTTCTACCTTCTAATTCAACTATTGAACTAAAGTTCACCAGTGTACCTCCGTACACTGCGCCAGAAGACGTCTATCGCACTGCCCGGACTATGGGGAGTGACAAAACTATCAATCTCACCTGGGAATTTCCCGTAGATTCTGGATTTGTCTATCTCATTAGGCTACACTTCTGCGAGTTTCAACCAGAGATTACTCGGATAAACAAAAGAGTGTTTCTAATTTTCATAGCAAATATGACCGCAGAGAGAGCAGCCGATGTGATAGTGTGGAGTGGTGGAAATGGTGTTCCGGTATATAGAGACTACGCGGTTTCCATGTTTGGCAAAGAAGGCGACAAGAAAATGAACCTCTCTCTCGCATTGAAAACAAACTCAAAAGAGACGCACGCTCTTTACAATGATGCAATCTTGAACGGTGTCGAAATCAATAAAGCAGGCACCTCTAATGGCATATCCAATCCCGGCCTAGTTGCTTTGATCCCTCCAACGAAACCCAAGAAAAACACTACAATAATAGCTCCGTCAACAGCACCGACCAAGTCCAAGAATAACACTACAATAATAGGTGTCGTCGGTGGTGGTGGAGTTTTCAGCTTTGTTGTGCTATCCATTCTCGGATTCTTCATTCTCCGGCAGTGCAAAAGAGACCAGGACTCAACAAAGACCTGCAGGTCATCTTTGCCGTCTGATCAGTGTCGTCATTTTTCATTGGCTAAGATTAAAGCAGCTACCGACAACTTTGACGACGCTCTCATAATTGGTGTTGGTGGGTTTGGTAATGTGTACAAAGGGTACATAAACATTGACGGTGGGGCCAACCTAGTTGCGATCAAGCGGTTGACACCCGGTTCTCAACAAGGGGCTCACGAGTATGAGACCGAAATCGAGATGCTCTCCCAGCTTCGCCACCGTCATCTCGTTTCTTTAATAGGCTACTGTAACGATGGCAATGAGATGATCCTCCTCTATGATTTTATGGCTCGTGGGACCTTCCGTGATCATCTCCACAAAACTACTGATAATCCTCCTCTTTGCTGGAAGCAACGGTTGGAAATCTGTATCGGTGCAGCACGTGGGTTGAACTACCTTCACACGGGTGCGAACCACACAATCATTCATCGTGATGTGAAGACGACAAATATCTTATTAGATGAGAAATGGGTAGCAAAGGTGTCTGATTGTGGGTTATCCAAAATAGGAAAGTCTGAGGCCCACGTTAGCACAAATGTCAAGGGTACTTTTGGGTATTTTGATCCGAAATATTACCGACGTCAACAATTGTCTCAGAAGTCTGATGTATACTCGTTTGGTGTAGTTTTGTTCGAAGTATTTGTTGTGCAAATTTATTTAACTCGCAAGTGCACGAATCGATTGTAGTTTAATGGATTGCAAGTGCGAGGTCGATCCCACAAAGAATTGTATTTTTGAAAGAGCAATTTATATCTAAACTAATTAAATCCTAATCTAGTTCCAAAAGGGTTTTGATTTTTGAGTTTTGAAAATTAAAGGATAAACATAAACTAAATAAAATAAGTAAATCTAAGGATAAAAGTACTAAGGTTTGGGAATTCACACTCACCAAATCATAACAACATACTTTATGTTCATCAATGTTAATTCAAAATTATCATAAATTAAATCATAGATATGTTTTACTATGCTTCAAAGAATTAATCAAAACCATCCCATGTATCCATTCATTGACCAAATCACAAAAGCAATCCAAATTCAATTGAAACACCAGATGTATCCGTAGAACAAATCACAAGGGATATCCAATTTTTATGAGTTAAAAGCCAAGCAATCAATCATATGAAATTATCTCAAATCATCACATGTATCCTTGAATCACAAGAGATATCCAAGAATCAATCCATACAATTGATTAAAAGTAAAACAATTGAAATAAAAAACCCAATAAAATCATAATAATAAAAACTTACATAAAAGTGATGTTGTTCTTCATCGGTGAGGCTTCATCCCCAACCTTAGTTGGGAATTTAGCTCCACATAAAAATAAAATCTAAACCTAAACCTAAACCTAAACCTAAAGAAAAACTAAACAAAAGAATTTTGCTCTCTGGGATTGTATCTTTTTTTGAATGCAAAGAAGTCTATTTATAGGCTTAGGAAAGTCCTAAAAACCTTATTAAACCTAAATAATTCGGAGGTCTGTCTCCCAGTCAAAATAGAAGTCTGAAATCGGAATAGGATTTGTCCAGATTTGTGACCTTTTATTGCGGGGCGATTTAGGCATAGTAACCGTCCGAATTAGGAAAATCCTATTTCACAATGAATTGTAGTATTTTGAGTTAGCTTTCCAGTGTCACTTGAATCACTTCAATTCGATATTTGAACGAAAAGTTATAATCAAAATACTGAGACATGTATAGAATCTGAATTTGAATCCGATCTGAAATCTTATCCAATCTATCTTTAATCCAATCTAATCTTTAATCCGATTTAACCTTTTTCTTAGATTTGGTTGATCTTAACCACATCATCTAGGTCTTCTCAAAGTATGCTTTCTTCCTAACTTTTCATTTTTTTCCTTTAAAGCTGTAGTTTTTCTTTAATGACCTACAAAACACTGAAAACACAAAACTAACACAAAATATTAAATAACGACACATCTAAAGGATTAACTAATGTAAATAAAGGGGTCCAAATATGCAACATTTGGCACTTATCAAACACCCCCAAACTTACATTTTGTTAGTCCCTTAGCAAAACAAAACGAAAAAATAAAATGAAAGCAAGAAACATAAATCCTCTTTCATGTGAGAGACGATTGCATTTAGCATATGCAACAAGCCTTTTATACCCCTAGGCATCCCTAGTGGACAAGTAAAGTCTCGTGAGGGCTTAACAGGAATGATACCCACAAACATTGTGCACTATGTTGTTAACAAGAAAGAAGTTTCACATAAACCATGATTCTTATTCATGAGCAAACTTAAAAAGACAAACACCATCATAACAGTCAAAAGTAAATCCAAAATCAAATCACTCATAAATGGACAATTGAGACCTCATATGTTCTGAAATGTGTAAAGTGTAATTAGCATACAATCATGAAGCTTTCAGTTTAAACTCAAGACAAGTTCCATAAAATTTGTAAGAATCCCTACCAAATCAAACAACCAAGGCATGATATGCTTTTTTTTTTTTTTTAACAGGCTCTGCAATGTACAACTCCCTTAAGCTTTCTAATTGACTCATGTAACAAGTGTTAGGCCAATGACTCCCAAGCCAGGTGGCTTTAGGGCACTAGATGTAAAACATCCCTAAGGACTTATTAACTTAAGTCAAAAAGGCTACGAAGCTAGACTAGCCATATCATAAATCAACACGAACTTCACACCGAACACTCAATGCTTAATTAGGCAAGAGGTCCGGTTACTCAGCGGAAAACTCAACATGATCTTTCTTTTCTTTTTCCTTCTCTTTTTTATTTATTTTTTTCTTAGATCTTGCAAGCCAATGGTTATTCATCAATAGGTCATCCAACAAATCTCAAAGAGAACAAGCTTAAGCTCAAACATCATACCTCACAGAAAACATGCTAATGTGCTCATAAAAATTTATTTCAAAACAAGTGAAATCTCTTTTACCCAAAAATAAGTCAAAGGACTCAAACTTCTAATGACATAATGATGATGTTCAACCCTTTAAGCAAGCTAATGAAATGCAAATCACAGTTATAGTTTAACTCAAACTTGACAACAACATAGCACAATTTTTTTTTTCTTTTTCAAATTTTTTAACACAAAATGACAAATAAAAATAAACAAATAAAAACAAAAATAAATAGACAAAGTGTTTTTCCATACCCCCAAACTTGAATTACACATTGCCCTCAATGTGTAGCATAGAAATACATTGCCGGAAATAAAGAAATCTGAGTGTGAACAAGGCTAGGGCGTCCCCCAAACTTAAACACCAAAACACCTATCAATAAAAACTAACAGCAATATTTTTTTCATAGAAACAATATCAAAAGATTAATTGTTGTTAGAAACAAAAACAAATAAAATTAACATGTAATGAAAAAGGAAAGAAAGAATTTTTGGAGTGAAGTGCAGAAAATAAACTGGAGGAGAAAACTTTACAGTGCTTCCCCCTATCATGCGGATGTCCAACCAATCCCTTCCACCCCTTCTTCTTCAAAACTTCATACCCCTCTGAAAGGATGTTTCGCCATCTTATGTAGAATTTCTTGCTTTGAAGGATCGTCTTAGGAAAGTGGTTCCTAGATTTGTGTGCTTGTGTGCACAAGTCCTTGAGTATCTTGACATAAGATGGCACTTTGAGATATTTAGGCGCTGAAGCTTTGGGCTCTTGATGTGTCTCAAGAGGGACAGTGATGCAGGCAGGAGCTTCAGTACTCACTTCCATGTCACTGGGCAGATTAGGATCCATTGGGAGTTCACTATTTTCATGGTGCTCAACTTGCTCAGAGTGCTCAACTTGCTCATCCTTCTCTTCCTCCTCTTTGTTATCCACAATTTCCTCACTCTCAAGTGTGATGGTGACTTGGGCATGCTCATGATAAGAATTTTCAGAATCATCCTCATCCATCATGTAGTGTCTTTCAGCCATCAGCTGACTTTGAAGCTCTTCTTCCTCTATTCTGTTGAAGTCAGCAACTAGATGACCGATCTGTCCTTCTATCTTGGTCATGGCTTGCTTAAGTTCTTGTATGTCTCTACCATTAGCCATGTTGGAATTCCTCAGCTCCTGTACAGCTTGATTGGTAAAACCTTTTAGCTCTTGTATAGCTTGGGAGTTGGAATTCTTGAGCTCTTGTATAGCTTGGGAGTTGGACTGGTCGACTTTTTCTATTAGTGTTTTCATCATGGCTTCCAATGATGACTGTGGTGCAGGCTGTGGCGCTTGAGTGGTAGACTGATAAATGGGAGGTTGAGGTTGCTGATCGAACTGCGGATATTCTAAATGGTGCAATTCATCAAATTGGTGAGCATAATTTCCTGTAGCTTGAGCTGACCATGAGAAACCAGATTGGTTGCTCCAGTCCGAGTTATAACAATTGAAATTTGAATCAAACCCCAGGCTGGAGAAACTAGTGTTCATTTGTTCATATGAAAAGTTAGATCTAGCTGCTCTGATTTGGTATAATTTGTCCCATAAGTCATCGAGCTCAGCTCGCAGATTTGGACAATTGTTTTCCTCATGATAAGGATTGAAACAAAATGAACATGGTTTATATGGGTAAAAATTTTGAGGATAGTTGGTAGGAGCTGATGTCCTATAACTAGGAGATGCATTAAAATCATTCAAATGAAAATTCATGCTTCCCCTCACTTTTTAGCATGCAGATATCCCACATAAAATATTAACCAAATTTTTTTTTTTAAAAATAAAATAAACTAAAAGAACAGCTAACACAATAAAAAAAATGAAAATGAAAATTTAAAAACTCACAAAAAGGACCAAAAATAAATTTTTGGCAAAGATCTACGGAACTGCTGCTTTTGCTATGAGTGCGCTCGATCGCGCTGATGTGCGGAAGGTGCTGCGGCAGAATTGTAAAACAAGCCAAACAAAACAAAAAGCAACAAGAAAAATCTTTTTTTTTTTTTATTAGTAACACGAATAAAACAAAACAAATTGCAGAAAAATAAAATCCTAATTATAACTAGTAGAAGAATAAAACTAATTTTAGAAATAAATTGGTTTCAAAAATTGAACAATTCCCCGGCAACAGCGCCAAAAACTTGTTGTGCAAATTTATTTAACTCGCAAGTGCACGAATCAATTGTAGTTTAATGGATTGCAAGTGAGAGGTCGATCCCACAGAGAATTGTATTTTTGAAAGAGCAATTTATATCTAAACTAATTAAATCCTAATCTAGTTCCAAAAGGGTTTTGATTTTTGAGTTTTGAAAATTAAAGGATAAACATAAACTAAATAAAATAAGTAAATCTAAGGATAAAGGTACTAAGGTTTAGGAATTCACACTCACCAAATCATAACAACATATTTTATGTTCATCAATATTAATCCGAAGTTCTCACAAATTAAATCATAGATATGTTTTACTATGCTTCAAAGAATTAATCAAAACCATCCTATGTATCCATTCATTGACCAAATCACAAAAGGAATCCAAATTCAATTGAAACACCAGATGTATCCGTAGAACAAATCACAAGGGATATCCAATTTTTATGAGTTAAAAGCCAAGCAATCAATCATATGAAATTATCTCAAATCATCACATGTATCCTTGAATCACAAGAGATATCCAAGAATCAATCCATACAATTGATTAAAAGTAAAACAATTGAAATAAAAAACCCAATAAAATCAGAATAATAAAAACTTACATAAAAGTGATGTTCTTCATCGGTGAGGCTTCATCCCCAACCTTAGTTGAGAATTTAGCTCTACATAAAAATAAAATCTAAACCTAAACCTAAACCTAAAGAAAAACTAAACAAAAGAATTTTGCTCTCTGGGATTGTGTCTCTTTTCTTGAATGCAAAGAAGTCTATTTATAGGCTTAGGGAAGTCCTAGAAGCCCAAGTAAACCTAGATAATTCGGAGGTCTGTCTCCCAGTCAAAATAGAAGTCTGAAATCGGACTAGGATTCGTCCAAATTTATGTCTCTTAATTGCGGGGCGATTTTGACATAGAAACCGTCCGAATTACGAAAATCCTATTTCACAACAAATTGTAGTATTTTGAGCTAGCTTTCTAATGCCGTTTGAATCACTTCAATCCGATATTTGAACGGAGAGTTATGGTGAAAATACTAAGACGTATGCAGAATCTGAATTTGAATCCGATCCGAAATCTTATCCAATCTGAACTTTAATCTGATTTAACATTTTCCTTGGATTTGGTTGAACTTAACCACATCATCTAGGTCTTCTCAAAATATGCTTTCTTCCAAACTTCGCATTTTTCCCTTTAAAGCTGCAGTTTTTCTTCAATGACTTACAAAACACTAAAAACACAAAACTAACACAAAATATTAAATAACGACACAGCTAAAGGATTAACTAATGTAAATAAAGGGGTCCAAATATGCAATATTTGGCACTTATCAAACACCCCCAAACTTACAAAATATTTACTAACTCAAAAGTTGTTGAACCAAAAATTTTGGGAATATCTTAATATAATATAAACCAACTAAAAAGTACCAACAAATATACATTACCAAACAGATCACGATCAACAAATAGTCAAATACACATTAGCAAATAGAAAGTACCAACAACTATCCAAATACATAGTATCAAAAAATATATCACAAATAGATGCTATCAAAGAGTACATCCTAAATAAAGTTATTCCAAAGCTCCCTCAATTGTTGGCTTCACTTGATGCACCTCCAAGCAAGCTCCCTCCAGACCTAAGAGAATAAAATTTCATATAATGATCAATAAGCTTTTTAATGATTACTTAGTATGTGTGTTTTTGTAAAATTAATGCATAGGTAGAGTTTCACTAACCCTCCAATACGTGACATTAAGAACTCAACAGTGGCTTTCAATTTGTTCGTTTCCTCAACGTTGGCTTGCAAATTCTCCCTGTATTGATGAAGTTCAATTCTAGTCTGTTGAAGCTCGCTTTGAGTATCTTCTTGTCTTTTCCTACACTCATCGTGGTTGTCGAAGTGGGTGAACGCTTGAGATGAAGTTCTTAAAGGGGTAGGAATAAGACCGCATCCCATTCCTCTAACGTGCCCAGCTTGTCGGCCCCCTAGTACTTGTGTGACTATTTCTTGCATTCGGTCATCCATACTTGTTCCCTCCACATTGCCTTCCTCTAAGGCCTCACTGGTTGTTAATTCTTGCATTTGAAGCTGCACAAGTCATAGTTGGCCTTAGTTTAACATATACTTCATGCAAGTTTACTATTCATGTTCTTCACTAATCAACTTAATGATCGGAGCGTAAACAGTTACTTACATATAGACTTTTGCATTTGTCGTTCACAAACTGTTTATCCTTTTTTCTTGTATGGGTAACCTCATATAGTTCAACAGGATTAGGCTTCACTTTTGTTTCTTGTTCCTACACATAATACATATAATCAAAGTTTACACTAAATAACGTTACTTTCATTAAATTATGGTACGAGATACTTACCTTTTTGTAAATGACGTTGACAAATGAACAAGTCCCAGCTGTGTGCTTTGTTTCCAATTTGCTTCTGTTTTTTATATTTCGTTCAGACTTTTTCTATGAAATTTGGAAAAAAAAAAAACACAATTATTCATAAAATGTCTTCAAGTGCATGCAAATTATATCAATTTGAATATTCTAATCAGTATAATAATATATATTTACCTTCCATTTACCGTCATCAAATGAGTCACATATTAGGTTCCACTGTTGAGGACCATACCCTGCTGGCACGTTTTCCCTCCCAATAGCCTTAGCCTTGGCAATCCCCTCATCATCGTCTTTATCAATGCCGTCAAAATATTTCTTGTAATGATCCCTATACAAGTTCGAACGAAGCCTAGCATATGCACGACCCAATTTATGTTCAACAGCTTTGATGTGCTCGTATCGTTCCATATTCAGTGCGAAGTTTGACTGATACATAATAGATAAGAAAACAATGGTAAAAAATGTGTCACATTAATTTTCCATACGAAACATATTATTAAACATTACATTGATATTCATACCTGAACATGAAACAACAACTTGCTCTTTTCTTCAGCTGGGACCTTTTTCCATTCACCGTGATGGAGTTCGCACATGTTACGAATAATCTCCCCAATCTTGCTTGCAAACCATGATGCATTCTCGCCTACAGGTGCCCGGTGTCTATTTGGGATGTTTAGCACTAAGGGACCATTCTTAAGTACGTGGTCACTCAACTTCTTACACTTGGCCTTACCCCTTACACTTCTGACAGACGTGGTAGCTGTTACGCAAAACATGGTAACGTAGTAAGTTATATTTGGAAAAGTATATTGTCAAATGTTTATAACAAACCAAAATAATACAAAAATAACAGTTCATAAACATAAAATTCATGAACTTACAAGATGCAGTAGGGGCGGCTCCCTGTGAATCCAATCCTGCCATTGAGTGAATAGGATTATTAGACTCATGCGAAGGATGCCCATCCACTGACTCGAGGAGGAGGGGGGGGCGAGGGCGACACTTGCATATCTGTATCACCAAACCCAGAATTGAGAGTCGGACTCTCATGCTCGTCAATAAGGTCCCTACCTTGACCTTGCCCTCGGCCTCGGCCTTGTGCTGCTGGAACACGTTTGCGTCCTGTTGTTGTCATTGTTATGATCAATCTGGTAACAAGTCAAAAACCACAAAATTATATTAGTCAATTTATAACCATATAGCATGTTCAATATTTTTGACAAACATACAATAATCATGCTAGTAAAAAAAAAAAAAAAAAACACCACAATATATATATATATAGAGAGAGAGAGAGAGAGAGAGAGAGCATCAACTTCATTAAATATGCTAATACACTTTGTACTTACACCAAATGTGAGCTTATGTGTTCAACACATTTCATCATCAGATTCATATTCAGAATCTGTATCACTGTTACTTGAAGATGATTGTTCGTGTTCAGAGTCCTCTTCGTGTTCAGAGTCTATATCGTTGTCGCTACATAACTCCTCTTCCTTATCAAAGTTTGTATAATGGTCCTCGTCCGGCAAGTTATCGTTGGCAAACATGCTTGCATCAAGTTGAATATATAATTCGTCAATTGCTATTGTCGCATCATCTCTACGTAATTGAGTGGAGGCTTCAACATTCGCTTCATCAACAAAGACCATATTACCCCCAACACATTCACCTTCCTGGTATACGTCATCACTGAGTCTTTGGTCATCTTCTGTATTATCTCCCTTTTGTACTGTTGGAATATCATAGATGTCTCTATTGATCCACTTCTGCACCACTTTCCAATTACCACCCAATTTGGGATCATCCAAGTAAAACACTTGCGAAGCTTGACATGCTAAGATGAACGGGTCGGATTCACACCATGTACGAGAAGTATTCACAATCGTGAAGCCTTGGTCCATTTGTACTCCTGTTGCACTCCCAGTGTCCCACCAATCGCACTCAAACAAGTACACGAGATTTTGGCCAGGGTAACGTAACTCTAGAATATTTTTTAACTCACCATAATACTCCGTTATTGAGGTTTCGTCCTCACCTGAAACAGAAACACCACTGTTCTGGGTAGTACGAGTTTCTGCACATTCTTTCGTGTGATACCTAACCCCATTCACGATGCAACCTCTATACGATCTAACATGACGATCAGGCCCACATGCAAGATCATATAATTGTTTTGAGTCATTGTCTGCAGTACGCCCACTATTGTATAAACGTTTATGGAACCAACGTTCAAAGTTAGCCTCATGCTTTTTATCAATGTCACGGCCGCCTTCTCTTTTGATCATATTATAATGTTCACTGCATGAAAAATAAACGTATTGGTAAATGATCATCAACCCTACAATTATAACATGTCGTAACAAGTAAAACACAAAGGCCATTACTAAACTTACTCCAAATATGAGGCCGTTTCGTTACAATTGGTAAGCACATACCATCGTGCCCTAGCAAAATAATTAGCATCCAGTGTTACTAATTTAGCTGCTCCTAACGGCCGAACTCGTTGGGAGAACACATCCAAGCGCTGGCTCATTTCTACAACATCAACGTCAACATTTCTCCGTTCACGGTTCCATCTTGTCTCAATCCCCCGAAGGTACCTGGAACAGAAGGTCAAGCTCTCCTCAGCTAAGTAACACTCGACAATAGACCCCTCTGGACGCGCTTTGTTACGCGTCCACTTCTTATATCTTCCAAGTTCTCTTTCGAACGGATACATCCAACGGTTTTGTACGGGACCAGCAAGCTCGGCCTCCCGAGGTAAATGAAGTGCTAGATGGATCATAACATCAAAAAAAGCTGGCGGAAATATTTTTTCTATTTTGCATAAAATTATTACAATGTCGACTTTCATTTGTTTTAGGATATCAACTTTCAACGTCCGTGCACATAACTGCGTAAAAAATGTACTGAACTCGGTCAATGTTGTTCGTATTTCCGACGTAGAGAAATTTCGAATTGCAACAGGAAGCAAGCGCTGTAAGAAGACATGACAATCGTGGCTTTTCATACCCGAAATTTTACCAGGAAGCTTGTTCACACATCGACCAATGTTAGATGCATACCCGTCAGGAAATTTAACACCTTTCAACCACTCACATAAACTCTTCTTCTCATCTCTTGTCAAGGTGTACTTCGCAAGTGGCATCCTATAAGTTTCACCATTTGGCTGCACATGCAATTCTTTACGTATACCCATCAACTGTAAATCTCTTCGTGCCTTGACTGTGTCCTTGGTCTTCCCATCGATATTCATCAACGTACCTAAGATACTTTCACATATGTTTTTCTTAATATGCATTACATCTAAATTATGACGTAGTTTCAAGCTTGACCAGTAAGGCAACTCAAAGAAAATACTTATCTTCTTCCAATTCAACACAACATCTGTGTACTTTCTCTTTGTCCCGCTTGTTTTTCCAAATTGCAAACCCTTAGCATCTCTTAGCTGTTTCAACAATTGACTTCCAGACAATTCTTCAGGTTGCAATCTATGCTCCTCTATACCATCAAACAAATCTCCTCTTTTGCGCCATGGATGCTCTCGAGGAAGCCACCGACGATGACACATGAAACACACCTTATGCCCATACTTCAAATACCTGAACGATGTATCCTTATTACATACTGGACATGCAAGCTTTCCAATTGTAGACCACCCAGATAATTTTCCATATGCGGGAAAATCATTTATAGTCCATAGTAATGTCGCATGCAATTGAAATGTCTCTTTCTTTGATGCATCGTACACGCGTATGCCTTCATTCCATAAATCTTTCAAGTCATCAACCAATGGCCACAAATATACATCAATATTCTTTCCAGGATCTGAAGGCCCTGGGATAATAAGGGGCAACATCAAATTTGGACTCTTCATACACATCCACGGAGGGAGATTGTACACCGTTAACATTACTGCCCATATGCTATATGTTGTACTCATATTACCATATGGGTTGAAACCATCACTTGCTAAACCAAGCCGCACGTTGCGGGAATCACTTGCAAACCACTCATGTCTTTTATCAAACTCTTTCCATACAATAGAATCGGCGGGGTGTCTGAGAGTATTGCCATCATCTTCTCGACCTTCTTTGTGCCACCGCATTTCCTTGGCCATTTCTTTTGTCATAAACAACCGTTGTAACCTCGATTTTATTGGGAAATACCGTAAGACCTTTTGAGGAATATTACTTTTTCTGCCTTTGCCATCAATCCATCTTGAATTGTTGCACTTTGGGCATACCA
This sequence comes from Corylus avellana, assembly GCF_901000735.1. NCBI lineage: Eukaryota > Viridiplantae > Streptophyta > Magnoliopsida > Fagales > Betulaceae > Corylus > Corylus avellana. Next base: position 41,443,788 of record NC_081542.1, on the reverse strand, counting down.
CTTTGTCTACATGTTCTTTCCAAAAAAGCACACAACCATTCTTGCATGCGTGTATCTTATCATAACCGAATCCCAAGTGTCGCCTAAACTGTATTGCTTCTCTATACGAGCGTGGCAATGTTTTTCCATCTGGGATGGTCGTCTTTATCAAGTCAATCATCATATCAAACGCCTTGTTACTCATGTTGCAGAATGCCTTTATATGAAGCATCTTCAGTATAAAAGCAATTTGTGTAAATTTCTTGCAGCCTAGATAAAGTTCTCGTAAACCATCTTCCCAAAATTGGTAGAAGGAGCTTGTTTGTTCGTGATTATCAGTTGTGGGGCCCTGTGAAGTAGAGGATTCTCCGATGTTAGCATCAACAAATGTCCCCATACATACATCGTCTAACAATTGTTCAACTGCATCAACCTCCTCCATCATTTCACTTGTATGTGTGTTCATGTTTGTAGAAGTGTTTTCCCTAAAATGATCTTCTTCCCCGTGAAATATCCATCTAGTGTACGTCGGAGTAAATCTATTCATATACAAGTGACCCTTCACCTCGCTAATATGAGAATGATATCGATTTGCACAATCACGACATGGACACTTTGTCATATCACGTGAATTAACTGATTTAACTGCCATTCCCATGAATTCTTCCACACCTTTTTGAAATCGCTCTGAACATCGAGTACTTTCCCGCATCCAACTCCTATCCATATTGATGTCCCTATTAGAGGTTATTCGTTACGTATATGTACGCACACAAGGGAATTAGAAGATCAGATTCTTAAGAATTAATAGAATTAAATGGGAGGTCTGTTCTCAAATATTAAGGGAGGGAACGTTTAAAATGAGCATGGGTAATGAGAGAATTCTAGAAGTGGGTTACTAGTTTAAAACAAATATACACGAAATGATGCTAGTTCAATGCGATGTTACCTAACAAAATATTCTAGAAGTGGGTTACTAGTTTAGAACAAATTTCTATTTGTAATTTATTTACTAGTTTAGCTCAATGACAGTTTTACATTTTTTAGTATTGTTGTTAGGTTTGATATTTATTATAGAATGTTGTCTTGTTTCAAGTTTACTGTGCTGCTTCCTTATTGAACTTAAATAGGAAAGACAATACAATCATAATCCATACCAACTTTGATAACAGAAGTAGATGTGAAGTAGAAAATTAATAACATAATCCTAATATAAGAATAAGACTTAATACTAATCTAAAAGTAATAAGAGAAGAAGCAAGGTTTAATACAACCACAAGAGAAGAAGATAGGTTTAATGGAACCACAAAAGTATATGTGTTATATATGTTAAAGCCTGTCCTTAGGGGATCGAGCGCAGGGCACGTGCGATCGATCGCAGTACCAGAAGCTCAAGGTGAGAATCAGAGCAAACTGCGATCGATCGCAGGATCAGAAGCTCAATGTGAGAATCAGAGCAAACTGCGATCGATCGCAGGATCGATCGCAGGATCAGAAGCTCAAACTGAGAATCAGAGTACTCTGCGATCGATCGCAGGCCTGATGCGATCGATCGCAGATAGGCGTTCAATGCCATAAAAAACAAAAGGAAAAAACTTCATTGTAGCCTGTATTTCCAACTTGTGATGATCTGGATTTCCAGCTTTTAACAATGCTTTCAATCTCTCATCACTTGGAAGTTTGAAAGCTCAAGATGAGTCAAGGCCAACGCTTATTTCTTTCTCTTTCTTTGCTAAATTACCAAGATGAGGGATGAGGAAAATACAAGGCTTTCTATCATATCAAGGAACCATATATATATAGCTAGCTACAATCACTATAGATTTGATGCTTGGATTTGAAGCTTTGTGCTTTTCTGCACAAAATGTCAAATATCCAAACTCCAACCAAAATGATGGAGATTAAGGACCTTCAAATGGACAACTATAAAACGATGCACATCATTTGACAAAATTACCCTAGACAACTACATAATATCTTCACAATTTTTTTTTTTTATAAATATTTGACCCTGGACCTTCTCATACAAAAGTCATTATGAGATTAAATTAATTGATTGAAAGGATTGAAGGATTGGATAATTTCACAATATATATATTTTAAGGATTCAAGCTCACTTATTCAAAGAGATCATGAACCTTACAATCATACACACTACTCTGCCTTATTTTTTTTTTTTTTGGTCACAAATGAGTAATCCTAAATACCATATCGCTGGTTAGCTATTTGAATAGCAAATATGAAATAGAGACATCGGGGGGCAAGTGGGCAACCGAATGTCAAATGTGGCGCCCATATTTGGGCATGTCCAAAGCCTCTCCCTGTTGGAAAATTACTTAAGAGGGGCCTAACAGTACCTCATCCTACCAAACTTCTCTTCTTCTTTTTTCTTTCTATCTACGACCTCATTCATAATCCAATGTTTGTTGTTAGGATCTAAATACATAGCAAGACATTCATTCCACTCACTTTCATGGTGCTTTAGGTTATAGTATTTATACCAAGGATCATAGAAAATGGCCATTCCTAATTTCCCGTAGTATGGTTCTCTTCATTCACACTAAAGATTCCAATATGTGCCAACAAGGCCCACAACGACAGAGATGCCGTGGGCAATAACTCAGTCATCAGATTATTAGGTAAATACATCCACAGATTTACATACTATACCAGATTTACATACTATATCATTTACTAGTAAATCCAGACTAGTTAATGATTCACACACATATTCAAAGCAAAGATTAAAAAATAATACCACAAAATTGTGAATGTTAAAAATGAAGCACCTTTTTTACAAGGTAAAATAAGATGAAATGAAGTGATTTGTGGATCGTGCAATTCTAAAAACCAAGAAAGCCATCAAGATGGTCTACAACATCATACTCATACGTTATATGTGGGAGCATCACCACTAATGCCTTTAATAAGAATTCTCACCTCAACATAGATTACAAGCAACTCGATTCAAAATCAACAAAAATAAATAATTCGATGAAGGAATGGCTAGATATAGACTAATAAAAAGTAAGCTTACATTTTCTCGGTATGATCTTTTGATAAAAACATACATATGAGTTAAGATTTCACATCTTTAATTGCCCAACAGCAGGTTATGTTATTGTTGTCTGCCTTTCTAGATGAAAAACTTGCGTGGAGTGAGTGAGAGAGAGAAACTTGCGTGGAGTGAGTGAGAGAGAGAGAGCTCGAGAGAGAGGAAGGGAGAGAGTGAGAGTGAGAGAGTGAGATCGAGTGAGAGACAGAGTGAGAGTGAGAGTGAGAGTGAGAGACGATTGGCGGGAGGTGTGGGATTTGGTGAAAATTTTGTTCCGAAAATTTAAGAACCCCCGCCAGTTTACTGCCATCTATATTGGTAAACTATTTTGTGCAGCTAAATATATATTTGGGGTATTTTATTTACAAAAAAAATAAAAGAGAAAAATATCAATAAAAACCCTCCAAACTACAAGCCGTTTGTAATATAGTCCTTCAATGTTCATAACAGACTAAAGTAGCCTGTCAAACTACCAAATTGTATCAAAAAGTTTACTTATTTTGTTATATTTCTATAACACCCCTATTCTTTTAACAAAGTAAAATCAAATGTACGGTTCTTTAGATATTTTTTAAAAAATAAACAGTTTATTCCCTGAAGTCAAATTTTGTATAAAATAACTTGCTTACACATTTTGCTGGCATAAACGAACAAAATATAAGTAAAGACTCAGTTAAAATAAGATAGGTTGCAGTAACCATAGCATTTGACAAAAAAATCAGTTGAGCAGTTGAGTAAGTTTTAGAAATTGATGTTTTAATCCATTATTTAATAACAAAAGAGAAACAAACACTTCCACATTTATATTAAGATCCAAACTCCAAAGCCTAATCCTTGGAAATTATCATATATTTCCTTTCCATGTCTTCGATACAGCAAGAGAAACATTTGTAAATGGACCTAAAGAATTGCCTCAATAGCAAACTAAGAAAGTAAATTTAGAATGAAATCTTGAAAGAGTAAAATCTTGAAGAAACAGGAGAATTCAGATTTTATATTATTCGTTTAATCAACTGAATTGGAAGAGCAAAAATCAAATATTCTAAGATCAGATGTCAGTTTAATCAACTGAATTGGAAAAACTTTCTCACTATAAGCTATTCTATTGAATCATACAAAAATAATCAACAGAAAAAATGGAGAGCCCAAAAAACAAATTAAAGTAACACATGAAAAACATTTCCTGGCTCCCATTAAAAGCCCATATTTCACTATCTATTTGTACATGTCAACCTAATAGATATGATATCTATTCACCCAGAGTTAGAGGCTAAAAATCTACCTATAACCCATGCAACCGGGCAAATAGCTAATTTAACCACCCCCCTAAAAATCCCTATACATTTTATATACAGTTATAAAACATTAACACAGCAAACATCTCTCGAGATGTTATATGTTCTGTTCTCTTCTTCCCCATACCGGACCTTCTCTATCTAACTCAAATGTCATGATAATTTTGGCTTACTTTTCCTTTTGGCTTAATTTTGGCTTACTCAAATGTCAAAGTTTTTTTTGGAATTGGAATGAAATACAAGTCTTAAATTCCTGGCTCCCATTAAAAGCTCTCTCATATTTCCTCCCACTAATCACTCATTTAGCCAAATTTAGGGGTCCAAGGCAGTTTTTGAATGAAACCAATTAGTTCGATAGGGGAAAAACTAGAAAGAGAAGAAGAGAGAAAGTACCCAAATACTTAATTTCTTCAAATCACAATTCATGGATACTATTTGAGTGATTGAGAGGCATTTAATGTTTGCAAGGGTTTAGGAGAAACTCATACCTGAGAGAGCTACAAGAGAGCGTTAAGTTCGCCGGAGTGAGAGCTGGCAGTGAGAGAGGTGTGCCGGAAACAGATGCCGGAGAGAGAGAAACTTGCGTGGAGTGAGTGAGAGAGAGAGAGCTCGAGAGAGAGGGAGGGAGAAAGTGAGAGTGAGAGATAGAGTGAGTGTGAGAGTGAGAGACAATTGGCGGGAGGTGTGGGAGTTGGTGAAAATTTTGTTCCGAAAATTTTAGAACCCCCGCCAGTTTATTGCCCTCTAGCTATTGGTAAACTTTTTTGTGCAGCTAAATATTTGGCGTATTTTATTTACAAAAAAAAAATAAAAGAGAAAAATATAAATAAAAATCCTCCAAACTACGAGCCGTTTGTAATATAGTCCTTCAATGTTCATAACGGACTAAAGTAGCGTGTCAAACTACCAAATTGTATCAAAAAGTCTACTTATTTTGTTATATTTTTATAATACCTCTATTCTTTTAACAAAGTAAAATCAAATGTACGGTTCTTTAGATATTTTAAAAAAATAAACAGTTTATTCCCTGAAGTCAAATTTTGTACCTTTAATTTTACTTTAATACGATATGAAGCAATTTGTAATTTAGGTAAACTACAGTTAGGGGTGTCAACCCGGTCCGGTTTCCCGGTTTTTGGCCAAAACCGGGAACCGGAACCAGGGTACCCCGGTTTTCGGTTTTGAGAAACCGGAACCGGAACCGGGACCCCGGTTAACCGGGGTCCCGGTTACCGGCCGGTTCCGGTTTTACACCTGGTCCGGTAACCGGTTTTTGAAGAAACCCACGGTCACCTTCTCCGGCAACTTTCTTGCCGGACCCAGCCACAAAAACTCTGCATCTCAGTCCATGAACATCATCTTCTCCAAACAAGAGGAATCTTGTTTTTCCACTGTTACAAACACTCAAGAAAACATCCAAACCAAAACTCAAACTCCTCTATGAAATCAAATCAAAAAATTAACAACCCAAAACTCCACCATTCGGCCATGGCAGAGAACACCCCAACAAAACCCAGAAAATTAACAACCCAAAACTCATCTCCCTCAGCAAAACCCAGCAACACCCAGAAAACCCACAACCCAAAACTCCTCTCCCTCGGCAAAACCCAACAAAACTCCTCTCCCTCAACAAAATCAATGCCAATACATATATGTATTATGTATGGACAAAAAGAGAGAGAGAGAGAGAGAGAGAGAGTGGCGGCTGGAAGCCAAGAAGAAAGAAGAGAGGCGTGGCTGGAAGCTTGGAAGAAAGAAGAGAAGCGTGAAAAAAGAACCCTAAGTGGTAAATGGCTAAAAACAAAAAAATATATATTAAATTATTAATATAAAATATTAAAATATATTATTTTATATATATAATTATATATGCACCCGGTTCCGGTTTTCCCGGTTTTTACCGGGTGCCAAAAACCGGGATCGGAACCGGGGTCCCGATTTTTTTCTTTTTTGCAACCGGAACCGGAACCGGGTCCCCGGTTTCCCGGTTCCGGTTCCGGTTTCCCGATAAATTTTGACAGCCCTAATTGAGAGTGATTCTACCACTCCAAAATGGTCGAGGATGGTTACAACCACCCTTAGACTCAAAGCGGGGTGGTGGATAAACGTCTTTTATTTATTTATTTTTTTCCCCTCTTTTGTTTGTTTGTTTTTTTTATTATTTGTTATTGTAACGATTGGTGTTGGCATGGCTTGGCATCCTTGACGTTTTTTTGTCAAAATTATGAACGAAAGTTAGGTTTAGTAACCTATTTGTATTTTCTTGCATACCATATAGAGCTTATAGCCGCTTTTTAAACCCATAAGAGTTATTTGCAACTCAGTAAAATTACAAAAATTGATTTTGCATTTTGCATTTTTCCCTTTTTTATCTCTTTTTTTTTTAAGCCAACATTTTATTTTAAGCCAATGATTTATTGACTTCGGAAAGATATTATTTAACAATGACACTTAAGTTGTTCATCACAGAAGCTGTATGGTAAGAGTCTGTTTAGCCTGCAATTTCGCAAACTAAAAATATGTTTTTAAATAAAATTTTGAAAAGTGTTCCATATGATTATGTATTTTTTTAAAAATGGTAGTTTAAACATGACAAAGATTTATGTTTTCAAATCTAGAAAAAAGGTGTGTTTTAGAAACCCTCAATTTTATGGATCGAACGGCAATTTTATTAAACACTTAAACTAATTTGTTGTACTGTGTTTTAAAATGACTATTTTCTCAAACTAAATCAAGCATAGTCAAGCAGAAATTTGAGTGTTAAGGACGGAAAACCATTATACATTATAGCCGATAGGTTCCGTTTATTTTTAAAAAGAAGCCATTATTTTGGATTTTATAGTTAATGATCTGAAAAAAAGGGTCATTTGTCAGTGGGGATGTAGCTCAAACGGTAGAGCGCTCGCTTTGCATGCGAGAGGTACGGGGTTCGATACCCCGCATCTCCATTTTATTTTTCAGTTCAAATTCACCACTCCAGCAGATCGTTTTATGTCCGTTTCAGATTTTTACCCTTTTCACGGATTTACATCTCTGCCACTACTGATCACAGTGTCTACTTTTACTATAAATAAGTTTTCCCGCCCAATAAATTAGGGTTTCTGCGAAAGCCACCAAAGCTTGTACAACCCACAAATGGAGGTCGCTCAAATCGCTCAGCTGCTGAGCGAGACGCTCAGTCCAGATGGCAACGTTGTTCGCGCCGCGTCAGAAGCTCTTGAACGCCTCTCTGCATGGCCGGATTTTCCTTTCTCCCTCCTCTCCATCGCCGCCGGTACTAACCCCAGCGCTGATCTTACAATTTTTCCGTTCATAGCAACTGTATTTTCTTTGATAATAAACACGGTTTGGACTACAAATTTGCTACTATTTTATATTCGTCCTTGTAATTTCATACAATTAGTGCTATGTCCATTGCGAAAATTGAAGCCACAAACATGGAACTTAGAAGAATTTAGCATTAAAAATGATTTCGTTTACATTTTCTTGGTTCCACCTTTTTTAAGCAGCCAAACGCACCCTAAGTTTCTTGTTGATCAATCATGGTGAATTGGTTGATATAAGGTCAAAGCTCATTGATTCATATTCGTTATTGCTCAATTGCGCTTAATTTTATCTTTTATTCCTTGAAATGGCTAAATTTTACTTGAAATATGGTGTTAGTTAGCTTATAACTTTTTATCTATAGGAGGTGAAAGCCAAGGTAAAAAAGTTGCTGCTGCCACCTACCTTAAGAATTTCACTAGGCGAAGTATCAATGACGATGGTACATCGTCGTCAAAAGTCAGTAAGGAGTTCAAGGACCAGCTCATGCGAGCTTTGCTTCAAGTTGAACCGGCAGTTTTAAAAGTTCTGGTCGAAGTGGTATGCCTATTCTTATCTTGTCATTCAAACTTTCCATTCAGCACCATTTCTTATGTGTGTAAGCTTTGGATGTGTATGCTGGCAGTTTCGGGTCATTGTTGCGGATGAGTTTGTGAAGCAGAATTCGTGGCCTGAACTCGTACCTGATCTGCGGTCTGCTATTCAAAATAGTAGTCTTATTAGCAATAGTGCAGATTGTAAATGGAAGACCATAAATGCCCTCACTGTTCTTCATGCAATTCTTCGACCTTTCCAGGTGCTTAACCTCTACTCACGCATAAACTAACTTTCTAAGATACTATGGAGAAAGTGAGCACTCTTCTTTTTTTTTTTTTGGACGAGGAATTTTTTACGAAAGCTG
>NC_081542.1:41412339-41435134 GCF_901000735.1 Corylus avellana | reverse complement strand
AAGAAAAGAAATATGTGGCGTGGGAATTGGGAAAAGAAATGGTGAGAAGGAAAAGAAAGAAAAATAGTGGAAGAAATAGTCTATAGGGGCTTGAACCCACGACGACGAGGATTTGAGCCTTGTTGCTCTAGTTTCCTACCAACTGAACTAGACTAGTTTTGTTACTAGCCTTCTCCCATATCGGTTCTTATCAGTTAAAATGGTTAACCGATAACAAATGATTAACCGAACTGATAAGAATTTCGGTACAAAATTTTTAACCAATAAGAATATCGGTTAAACGGTTACGGTTAATATCAGTTCGGTCGAAGCTGGTAAACAGCTGGTTAAACGGTAACGGTTAATCTGCCCACCCCTACCGCTATTGACCATCAGTAGCGGCAACATCTTGGTCGCTACTATTTGTGGTCAATAGCGGCGACCAAGATGTCGCAGCTATTGATGGTCAATAATGACAACATTATCTATATTGATGTACCACATATAGCATATGGCCATATGCTATATGTGGTAGTCATATTACCAAATGGGTTGAAATCATCACTTGCCAAACCAAGTCACACGTTGCGAGAATCACGAGCAAACCATTCATGTTCTTTATCAAACTCTTTCCATGCAAGACCATTGGCTAGGTGACGTAGAGTGTTGCTGTCATCTTTTCGTTCATCTTTGTGCCACCTCATAGTTTTGGCCATATCTTTCGATATGAACAATCGTTGCAACCTCGATTTTATTGGGAAATACCGCAAGACCTTTTGAGGAATTTTCTTGCCGCTACGCTTAACACAACTCCATCTTGAAGTGTTACATGTTGGGCATTGTACTTTATCAACATGTTCCTTCCAAAAAAGCACACAATCATTCTGGCATGCATGTATAGACTCATAACCAAAACTCAAGTCCTGGCAATATCGCTTTGCTGCTCGGTACGAGCATGGCAATGTCTCTCAATCAGGAAGGGCCTCCTTTATCAACTTAATAATCATATCGAATGCCTTGTTACTTATATTGCAAATCGTCTTTATATTAAGCATCTTCAAAATAAAAGCTACTTTTGTAAATTTATCATAGCCTGGATAAAGTTCACCCATGCCATCTTCCCATAGTTCGTGATTGTCAGTTGTCGGACCCCGACTAGTAGAGGATTCACCTATGTTGGCTTCCAAAAATGTCCCCATTTGAACGTTGCCTAACAATTCTTCGATCTCATCAACTTCCTCTATCCTCACATTTGTATCAATGTGTAAGTTGTCAATCACGTTTATACTACACGGATCTTCTTCCCATGAAATATCCATCAAGTGTATGTGTGATCAATTCCATGTAGATACAAGTGACTCTCCACCAATTCAATATGACGAAAATATTGATTTGCACAATCACGACATGGACATCTCATAATACCATTTACATCCACACATGGACGCGCCATTGTAAGGAATTCTTTAAGTCCTTTTAGATATCGATCTAAACATTGAATAGGTTCTTGCATCCAATTCTTATCCATCTCGATGTCACTATCACAAGTTACTCCTTCCCTACGTTTAATCACAAGCGTGTTTAGAAAAGATAAACGTTACCTCTATAATATGGAACTATTCAACTTGGAACTATTTACCAACATCTAAGATACATAAGGGTTATGACATTAAAGAGGCGTGCTAAAGATGTCTTTTTGGAAGTCATGTCTTTGTTCTTTTGGGATTAGAGTCAATAATTGATTAATGTGAAGCTGCCCCTTACACATGGCAATAAAGGGCCTTAGTGGACTATGGACATTGGACTTTAATCCTAGGAGTGGCAATTACAAGGTTGCTGATGTACGTCACCAAATATACATCACCAACTCTTTAAGGCAAGCAAATGACATACCTTTGACCCCATGTCCCAGTTAATCACTAAAAACTCAGAAAACATCATAAAATCAGGCCCCACCCAAAGTAGAACAAAAGAATTCTTTATATGTAGAATAAAATTCTGTTTACTTCTATTTTATTTTTTGGTTGATTGATTAAAATAATGCTTAGTGGAATATTTAAGATATTTATTAGAATGCTGTTATTGAACACGCTTTTGGGATATAGGTTATACCATCATATTGGAGTATTAAAATATTAAATGATAAAATATCTTGTTAATCATCTAAATATCATTAGAAGCCTTTGGATATATATTGGGTAGAGCGATGTTGTAATAATGCTTTAAAAGAGCATTGCCTGTTAATGTGTTATGGAGGTTTTTTTTTTTTTTTTTTTTTGGTTTGAAAAAGTGTTTTGTACTTGAGTTATTAATAAATGTTTCCGGTTTGAGAAGAGAAAACAAAAACATTCAAAAGATTGCAAACAAATGAACTTCCTTAGCAATATTCTCCATCAAATCCGGCACCTCTCATCAAGTAACAAAGCAAGGGCTCTTTGCAGAATTGAAACAGGCTAAAGAGGAATTAGATATATGCACATCAGAAACCAGTTGGCTATTCTATCATCACATGGGTATATAGACAACCCATGGCCATATGGCTTGAATGGATCAGAGATATGACTAATTAAACTCAGTATAATCATGCACAAAGTCAAAACCTTAGTCGCTAGGCTTTAATTCAATTAATTTCTCAATACCATTTCCGTAATGCTTTTAACTAATAACAGAAAAGAAAATCCTCAAAACCAAAAAAAAAAAATTAAAAGGGTAATAATAATAGGAAGGGAATCTGAAAGGCAAAAATTAGTAGTAATGGTTACAAAGGGCAATGCCTGAAAATGCAAATCCATAAGCCTCTAGAAATAAATCAGCTAGCACACCACACAATATAACAGATTTGATGCATCATCTTTATCATCCAACTAGACCTAATTGAAAACTTGAAAGAATGGGCATAAAACCAAAGTTTGAAGCTTTGAGCTATCAGATCTCACACTCACAGCAATGCATAGTAAATCAAACCCAAAAAAATTTCTGATCCAAAAGCAAGAAATCAGCGGTGAAGATTAACACCTTTTCTAGCTTGAAGAAGGTTCCTGCCAGAAGATGCACGAGATTCAAAGATGCTATCTGCAATTATATACACAAAGATTTTTTTTTTTTTTTGAGAAAAAAAAAAAAAAAAGGAAAAGGAAAGAGATATATAAAGAACCACATATTCACATAAAGACAGAGATTAGGGAAAACTAATAAAGAAATAAATAAAAAGATGGTAATCCTGTCCATATTAAAAATGCAGAGTTATACATGCATGCCGTTGTTTTCGTGGCAGTGGGCAAATCTTTGGCGATCATATTTGGTAGAAAGACGATGGTTTTCCAGTGGATACACTCCAACGCTGAACGAGTACTTAGAAATTAAATGCATGGATTTCTGTGGGTGGTCCTTCAGCCATAGTCCATGTTTATGTTCTGCTTGGGTGCACCATATCAAAAGAAGCACTTGATTGCTTCAAGCATGGCTCTGAGCTTATACATTGGGCATCCCTCATAACTCGACTAAGTGATGATTTGGGGACTTCAGAGGTACGTCTGCTACAAATTGTTGCAATTGATTAAAGCTATTTCTTGCATGAGAAGTTAGTTTGATTGGTGAATTTCTATTTCTTCTGTGATCATAGTCTGAAAGCAAGAGGGGTGATGTTGCGAAATCCATAGAGTGCTACATGGTACAAGAAAGTATATCTAAAGAAGAAGCTCAAGATCACATAAAGAGATTAATCAACTATTCATGGAAAAAGCTGAATGAGGAGAGTGCCAAAAACTCCATGCCAAAGTCCATTAAGTCAATAAACATGCATGGCGCGTACTGCTCAGTTTCTCTTCCAAAATGGAGATGGTATTGGGACATCAACTGGGGTGGTTAAAGATCATTTGACCTCGTTAATTGTCAAACCTATCCCCTATTGAACAAATATATTGTGACGGGCCATGTGATAAGCCAGATCCAGATCCACCATGCCTGTCTAAGCGAAGTAGTTAATTATTTTGGTTCGCGAAGTGAATAATTTGAATATCCTACCTTACTCAATTAAGCATTGTGAAAATTCTAAAACGACTCCAAACGACACCTATTCAAATGTCTAGGTGATTCACAAATATTAAGCGGAATAAGATCTGATCTAACAAACAATAATCAACCAAATACAGATATGTAATGAAAATCAAGAACACAGATATTTGGTTACGAAGAGGAAACCATTTAGAGAACTCTCTAAATGTAAAACCTCTCCGGGGCAGCCAAACTCAGGAAATCAATCCACTATAAGAAGAATAAGGAATACAAGAAGAATTACAAAACCTTTGCAATCTACTCTTCCTTGTACACGACAAGCGACCCACTTGACTTCTACCACAGTAGCCCTTTCCAGAACATCTGGCACAATTCTTCTATACGATTTCCTTTCACCGGAACTCCGATTGGCTTCACGTATTTAATCCCTTCTCAAATAAGCTAGAACAATATCTCTCTCTAAGCTCTCTGATTTTGCTCTCCAAAATACGTACGTCTAAATGTAGCAAAATCGTGTTTAAATAGAAAATAAACCTAATAAGTCAGCCAGGTCCGGACCCTGCAGATCTGAGGTCCGGACATGCCTCATAAAATGCACTTTCGGGAACTGGGGTCCGGACCCGGGGAATTGAGGTCCGGACCCTGCTTGAAAAATCAAGTTTCTGGAAATGGGGTCCGGACCCGGATTCTGGAGGTCCGGACCCGGACTGTCCACTCTTCATCAACAACTCCGATCGATGGGCGTTTGTGGTCCGATTGAGCTGAAATTTTGCAGGGACGTTCATAACACATGAATCTACATTATGAACGGTGGAGATTGGATTCTGAGCATTCTATATCAGTGTTTGAGCCGTGAACAGTAGCATCTGCATTTTGGAACTGAATTAAGCCAACACAAGAACTAACAAACTCCCCCTTTGGCAATTCAGTGACAAAACCAAAATGTCGAACCAATCCCATCATCTCCCCATATTTACTCCCCCTTTTTGTCACAGAATGACAAAAGGTCTTCATGTTTCCTGAAACACTTCACAAAATACATCAAGGCATATGTGGAACAAGAAGACATAAATAAAACTCATGAAAAAAAAAATGATGCGTGATTATAAAGAAACATCAGCAAAACTCCCCCTCAATGTATGACTCAATTAACAACAGGAAACTGGAAATGCAAAGCATGTTTCCCCCCCTTTAAAAGTTAAATGAACACACATGATAACACATCAATGACTCATGTATTGCACAATGAATATCCAAAAGCTTTCCTTTTTTTTTTTTCTTTTTTTTCTTTTTTTTTTTTAAAAAAAAAAACAAAACACCAAAGAAAACTTGTATAGATAAGCAATAGATCATGCATGCTCGTATGAATATCTAAACAATTCGGAGTGATCAACAAGCTACACTTACACCGTAAATGTACCATATGCATGACACAACCTTGGTCTGTGAATGCAGTCAAGTAGGCAATAATCAGAACTCTCATGTGATGGTGTAGTGTGTGAGTACTCCCATTAACTAAGATTTCATCAATGAAAGGTAAATCTAGGCAGACATTTTGTAAAGGAAGACCAGCAGTCTGATTCAAACCACAGTAAAACCTTATAATGTTAGGACTAGATTCCCTCATCCGATACACTCCCCCTGAGACTGATCATTTTCTTTTACCATGTCCTTTAGTAATCATCTATTTCCACAATGATTTGATCACTGATTCTTTCTTTAGGGACAGACAGAAGCAAAACTAAGTCATTTGAGCTTATTTTATCCCTTTTTTTTTTTTTTTTTTTTTTTTTTGGAAAATGTTGGAATTTTTTAGGAGCTAGGTTCAACTAACGAGTTGGTCAAGTGGATAGAACTGACACAACCTATCTTCCAAGCAAAATGTTTGCTCCAAATTCCCTAACACATAACAAAAATCTAAACCTAATGGGGGCAAAAAGTGCACAATTTCGAACATGAGAAAAACTGACTCTTACTCCTTTAACAGTCTTCAGAAAAACAAGGTTTATCAGAAACATATGGAGCAATAGATGTAAATTGCAGAAATATTGACCCCACTCATATGTAATATATTCATTTGAGCACAAGACATGAGAAACTGAGTATCTAACAATTAAAACAATCTAAAAGAATAAAAAATAATCAAAGAAAATAAAAACAAAGCAAACAAAAATTAAGAAAAAAATGCCCTAGAACAGCTATAGACAAATATCAATATGCTCAATTTCTAGGCATGGTCTATGTGCCCACCTAATCTAGGTGAGTCCATTACCCCTCCCCCTCAATGGGTGAATGGTATTAATCTTCTTGACCCAAACTTTCTTCACATCAGGGACAACTGTGTGACTCTTATCCAAGACATCTAACCGTGTTACTACGTCTCTCATCATGTTGAATAATTTCTCATAACTATTTCTAGAATGGAAATATTCTCTTTTAGGCTCATGATTGTTAAGCTGAAAACACTTAGGACGAATATGTCCAATCTTACCACAGTTATGACACGTAGGAATAAATCTTTGAGAAGGTTGGTTCCTTAACATGTGCATACTTCTCGACTTAGAACTAGACATATAGGAATCAGTTAGAGTTCCCTTACCTTTTCCACCTTTGGAAATTTGAGGAGAAATTACCTTCTTTTCAGCCAAGCTATCTTCTTTGTTCACTGGTTTCACAAAAATCATCTTTTAAGAAGAAGCAACATTAGTAGATAAAATAGCAGATTTATCAAAACCCAATCCAGTTCTATCAAACGAATGTTTCTGATTATGTAGCATTTGATTTAGCTTTTCACTAGAGAATTTTTTTAAATGATTCTTTGATTCATTCAGTTCATTCTCTAAGGATTTCACTTTGGCAATTAGCATTTGATTTTCAGACATCAAAGTATTATGAGTAGCAAGAGAATCAGTTAAGGTGACAGAAAGTTGATCATTTTCAAGATTCACTTCATTGAGTTTCTTCAATTGCTGCTTATTCAGCTTTTTCAGTTTAGTGTATTCCACAAAGAGATTATTATAAGCATTTTGCAAATCATCTTCTTCTTCCGAATCATTATCGGACACACCTTGTTTGTCTTGAGAATTACACTCACTATTCTCATGCTCACTCTCATAACTAACTCAAAATGCTAAGTAATTAACTCCTTGTTCAGCATCGTCCTTGTCTGACTCATCACTTTGAGTCACATTAAATGCCTTGCCATTTGACTTTCTCAAGTTAGCACAGTCAACACGAATATGCCCATGTCCTCCACATTCGTGACACTTGATACCTCTAGGTGACTTTCCTTTCTCAACATTCTCATTTCTAGATTTCTCAGAAAATTGTGAATTGTTATTTCTAAAATTTCCTTTCTTGGCTCTAAAGAATTTCCTAAACTTCTTAGCAAACATAGCAATTTCTTCCTCATTTCCAGAATCCTCATCAGATGAACCACAAGAGTCAACCTTAACATTTTTTGCCTTAAGAGCAATATTTTTGGTATTCTTGTGTTTAGGAAGAATTAGCTCAAAGGTCTGAAGGGAACCTACAAGTTCTTCTACTCTCATAGTATCTAAGTCCTTGCTCTGTTGTATAGCAGCAATTTGGGGAATAAACCTCTCAGGCAAAGATCTTAAGATTTTTTTCACCACTTTAGCATCATCCATTTTCTTTCCCAAATTAATGGTAGAGTTTCTAATGACACTAAGCTTTGAATAGAATTCATCAAAAGTTTCATCTTCCTGCATTCTAATCTCCTCAAGCTGAGAAACCAACATTTGAATTTTTGAAGTTCTAACAACCTTAGTTCCTTCATGTGTGATTTCTAAAGTTTCCCAGGCTTCCTTAGCTATTTCACATCTAGAAATTCTAGAAAATTCCTCATTTGAAACAGAGATGTAAATAGCATTTATAGCTTTGTCATTCGCAGTAGCATTATTCTTTTCCTCTGTTGTCCATTCAGCTATTACTTTTTCTGGACGTGTCCATCCAGATTCGACAATATGCCAAACATTAATGGATTTAAAATATGCTCTCATACGAATTTTCCAAAGCGTATAATTTGTTCCGTCAAAGACGGGAAGAGAATTAGGAGCAACAGTATGAGACATTTGATATGGAGTCTCGGATCACACTCAGGAAATAAATCCTTCACAGAGTGAACCCGCTCTGATACCAATTGAAAATTCTAAAAATGACTCCAAACGACACCTATTCAAAAGTCTAGGTGATTCACAAATATTAAGCGGAATTAGATCTAACCTAACAATCAATAATCAACCAAATACAAATATGTAATGAAAATCAAGAACACAGATATTTGGTTACGAAGAGGAAACCATTTAGAGAACTCTCTAAATGTAAAACCTCTCCGGGGCAGCCAAACCCAGGAAATCAATCCACTATAAGAAGAATAAGGAATACAAGAAGAATTACAAAACCTTTGCAATTTACTCTTCCTTGTACACGACAAGCGACCCACTTGACTTCTACCGCAGTAGCCCTTTCCAGAACATCTGGCACAATTCTTCTATAAGATTTCCTTTCACCGGAACTCCGATTGGCTTCACGTATTTAATCCCTTCTCAAATAAGCTAGAACAATATCTCTCTCTAAGCTCTCTAATTTTGCTCTCCAAAATACGTACATATAAATGTAGCAAAATCGTGTTTAAATAGAAAATAACCCTAATAAGTCAGCCAGGTCCGGACCCTGCAAATCTGAGGTCCGGACAGGCCTCATAAAATGAACTTTCGGGAAATGGGGTCCGGACCCTGCTTCTGGCGGTCCGGACCCCTCCTTCAAAAAACAGTTTCTGGAAATGGGGTCCGGACCCGGGGAATTGGAGGTCCGGACCCGGCCTGTCCAGTCTTCATCAACAACTCCGATCGATGGGCGTTTGTGGTCCGATTGAGCTGAAATTTTGCAGGGACGTTCATAACACATGAATCTACATTATGAACGGTGGAGATTGGATTCTGAGCATTCTATATCAGTGTTTGAGCCGTGAACAGTAGCATCTGCATTTTGGAACTGAATTAAGCCAACATAAGAACTAACACCATGTTTGGCAAAGAAGGCGACAAGAAAATGAACCTCTCTCTCGCATTGAAAGCAAACTCAAAAGAGACGCACGCTCTTTACAATGATGCAATCTTGAACGGTGTCGAAATCATTAAAGCAGGCACCTCTAATGGCATATCCAATCCCGGCCTAGTTGCTTTGATCCCTCCAACGAAACCCAAGAAAAACACTACAATAATAGCTCCATCAACAGCACCGACCAAGTCCAAGAATAACACTACAATAATAGGTGTCTCGGTGGTGGTGGAGTTTTCAGCTTTGTTGTGCTATCCATTCTCGGATTCTTCATTCTCCGGTAGTGCAAAAGAGATCAGGACTCAACAAAGACCTGCAGGTCATCTTTGCCGTCTGATCAGTGTCGTCATTTTTCATTGGCTAAGATTAAAGCAGCCACCGACAACTTTGACGACGCTCTTATAATTGGTGTTGGTGGGTTTGGTAACGTGTACAAAGGGTACATAAACATTGACGATGGGGCCAACCTAGTTGCGACCAAGCGGTTGACACCCGGTTCTCAACAAGGGGCTCACGAGTTTGAGACCGAAATCGAGATGCTCTCCCAGCTTCGCCACCGTCATCTCGTTTCTTTAATAGGCTACTGTAACGATGGCAATGAGATGATCCTCCTCTATGATTTTATGGCTCGTGGGACCTTCCGTGATCATCTCCACAAAACTACTGATAATCCTCCTCTTTGCTGGAAGCAACAGTTGGAAATCTGTATCGGTGCAGCACGTGGGTTGAACTACCTTCACACGGGTGCGAACCACACAATCATTCATCGTGACGTGAAGACGACAAATATCTTATTAGATGAGAAATGGGTAGCAAAGGTGTCTGATTTTGGGTTATCCAAAATAGGAAAGTCTGAAGCCCACGTTAGCACAAATGTCAAGGGTACTTTTGGGTATTTAGATCCAAAATATTACCGACGTCAACAATTGTCTCAGAAGTCTGATGTATACTCGTTTGGTGTAGTTTTGTTCGAAGTATTGTCTTCAAAGCCACCCATAATACATACTGGAGAGATGCAAGCATTGTGCCTAACAGAGTGGGCTCTAGAATGCTATCGCAATGGAGAGGTTGATCAGATCGTTGATCTGTCATTGAAAGATGAAATAACAACCGAGTGTTTGAAAACATTTGCTGAGATTGCGGTTAATTGTTTGCACGACAATGGAATCAACCGGGCATCGATGAATGATGTGGTGCAGGACCTGGAGCTAGCATTGCAGCTGCAGGAAAGTGCAGACAAAGATGCCAAGCTTGAGGAGGAAATTGTCCAGCCCAATGACATGTCTAGTAGTAGTAGTAGGATTAGTGGACAAGATTTCTCTGAGATTGTGAATCTTCAAGGTCGGTGAAAGAAGATAGTAGCTAATCAATATTTAGGATGTCTTATCGGAGTCACATTGCCGACTACAAGGAGGGGCTCTAAAAGCAAGTCACTTTAAATGGCAGTGGAGCAACTATTGTATGAAAATGTCGAACTTTAATGCAATCTTTGAATATCAAGGAAATCTATTATTTAGAATGTCTAGTTTTAATGTAGGACATAAAGTATTGAGATAGGTAGTGTACGGATGTAATGTTAAAGTTTTGACTTTATTGAGGTGTCCAACACAACAACACGTATGCAGCATGTGTTTTACACCAGCCTTACTAATGGATGTATATGAATTATTGTGGGACAAAAATAACTCTAGGATTTTTTTCTTATCGGTTTCGAAGCCTATTTAAGATAAGATATGGTTAGAGTTCTCGTCTTCAACATTAACATGTACCTCCAACCATCAGGAAACACTTTTAAGGTGTAAAGTTGAAAATGTGATCTACTTCTCATCGTCAAAGTTGTTTTCTTCAAATAACAATTATAGAGAGATAAGTTTCTTACTGTTCTATTAGACTCAATTAATTCAGAAAGCGTAGATCATCACAGATCTAGTTGAGCCTAGCTTATAATTTCATCATAAAATATATAATCTATAATAATTATAATTTGGACCGTTCTTTTTAATTGAAATGTCCAAAATGCCACACACATAGAAGAAAGGTGTAGAGCTTGCATGCATGCGACCCACATAGGTGGACCCAAGGCAGGGCCGTCTCAATGTATTTTGGGGCCTTAAGCGAAACTTTGAAATGAGGCTTAAGTAAAAAAAAAATTAAAAATATTATTATTATATTTTTATTTTACAATGATCTTTCTCTTTGTTAATTTGTTCTTGGAAATTTTTATCAATTGTTTTATTTTTTAACAATCTCATTTCGAAATCAACCCAATTATTCATGTTAATAATATATTCATTGGTTGTTTCATGACTTTTAAGCTTAGCACTAAGATTTTTCTAGTCATTTGTTCCTTCATTATCTAGTTGCGTTCTATTAGGTTTTGAATTAAATAACTTGCAAGAAAAACAAAATACTCTATTTAAATCTTTTGAATAGACTAGCCATTTTTCTATTATGCTGCTCCCCATTTGATAATTTTTGTATATAAAATGTACTAGAAAAATGCCTAGAGTTCTCATCTTTAGGAAATCTAAATTATTGTATCTTATTTGACCATTTTCTAATAAATCCCTTAATTTTCCATCAATATTTTTCCATTGGCTTGGGTCATAAATATTTGTAACAATAGAATTAGATACATCAATAGTATTTTCATTATCTTCTAATTCTTTTTGATGAATTTTTTGTTCATTTATGAGTTTTTCGCCTAAATTGTCCTCTATATTTTGTTTATTTCGAATAACAAGTTTATTTTGAGCTCTTCTTTGAGATTCAATCAGTTTCTCTACTTTTCTCTCTCTCTCTCTCTCTTTTTTATTTATTTTTTTTTATTGAAGTTTTTCATATCTATATGCATATTTTCTACTAGTAGACATGTTTGATTAAAAATATTAACAAATTAAACAAACACAATTTATATATATATTGACTATAATAAAATAAATTATAAAAATAGAACAATAAAACCTAATTTAGAGAGACAGGGACTAAAGAGTTCTTAGAGATTTCTCGTTTTGGAGAAGAAGAAGCCAAGAAGGTTTTGGAGAATTAGCATGAAAGTTCTTGATCTTCGAGAGAGTCAGAAAAATTGCAGGCTAGATAATAGATATGAGTGAAGGACCGAAGGTTCTCGTTTTTATGTGAAAGTAGGCTTAAATTTACCATTACTAGAGGCCTTAAATTTTTATGGAAATTTTTTTTGGCCTTATTAAAAAAAAAATTCACAAAAAATTTTTTTTTTTTGGGACTCATTAAAAAAAAAATTACCAACATTTTTTTGGGGGCCCTAGCCGACGGCCTAAGTTGCATAGCCTTTGGGCCGGCCCTAGCCTAAGGAGAGTGGTTCAGCCACCCCCAACAAACACTCCTATGACTGGCGCGCGGTGCATTCTATCATTTTTCTGTGCTGTTACATTTTGGATAATTCATTTAAAAATTGAATGACATAAATTTTTTCCAAATTAATTAAGAAGAAATTTTCTCTAACCCAGTCTAATAATTTGCCAAGTGTCTTCTTACATATGCTCAAACATAGAAAGCAATCCAAAAGTCTCTCCTTAAGCCGTTCATCTCCTTTCTCAGTTTTCTCTCTGATATACGACTGAAAATTTTGCAGCTGCTGTTGGACGTAAATGAAGGCTTGCAGAATGGATGTTAATGAAGGTGTGTGCTAAAATTCTTTCTGTGTATACGTTACTGAAGGCTTGCAGAATGGAGGAAACAAGAACCGTTTGGACAATCCAATGTATTTGGTGTTGCACCTGGCTTTGTTAATGTAAGAACAACACCTGCAGAATCCAAACTGGCCAGCTTCCACTGCAGAATCCAAATCAACCTAAATCTCTTCATCGAAGCAATCCCATAAAAGTCAGCATAGTTGTGAAAGGAAGTACAACAAGGCATATTGTGTCAAACCAATAAGATATATAAGAACCAATTCTACCATTACAACTTTAGTTAAGAAGACATTTCAACATGTTTTCGCCTTGGACTCTCACCACACGGCCACAACACGAATTCTCATTTCTTACCTAAATACAAATTAGCCTTCTTTAAACTCTTTAGAGATGACTGCCTATACTTGGATCAAATTCTTTAAAAAAAAATATAAAAGAAAACTGAGAAGGGAGACGAATTGGTTTAGGAGAGAGTCATTGGACTGCTTAATAATACAGCAAAGAGCTTTAACCATGTAGGTAGTATGTTAATTATACTAAAAAGTCATGTGCCTCTCACATTGACATGTTAACCATGTAGGTAGTATGTTAATTATACTAAAAAGTTATGTGCCTCTCACATTATAGAGAACATGTGATAATTTATAAATGGCTTAAATTAAAGCTATTACACTGCGTCAGACGTCAGTATCCTAAGTATTGCACGTGATCTCAATCAAGACACTTATGAGAACTATCAATCATCAAAGCAAGTCTACCTGAATAATGAGCAGTTCCAAGTATATGCATAATTATCACATATTTAATCACATATTGTGTTAACTCCCTTTGAAGCTTATTGTGACTTGTGACAGAAAAGCGATTCATTATTTTCACTCACAACATGAGATGATTGCAAATTAGCAGTTGTCTGTAATCTGAATCAAAGGAAATCGATCAAAATTAAAATAACTGCCACAAGGATAATAGGATACACTTCTTCTTCTTCTTCCTCTTTTTTTTTTTTTTTTCTTGGTAGATAATAGGACAATCCATTTGCCATCTCTCTCTCTTGAAGGAAATATTTGAAAATGTACAACGCATGATTCTCCCCCATGTCCAGACCTCTTTTTCTCCTCATGCTGTTTTAGCTTGCTGCCAATCCCCAAAAAAAAAAAAATCAAAAAATCAAAATCAATAAAAGTCAGCTTAAGTGTTAATTCAAGCATCAGTGTACATCAAGACATGGCATCTATAGAGCACCAAAGCTATCACCAATTTAATCGAGGGGTAAATGCATTCAGGGCCCATTAGGAAACCACAAGGAATGCATTTTTATCCCCTTGGGATTCACTATGGAACGAATAAGATCTTCTCTATTTTAAATTTTATTATCAGAATTTAAAATTTGTGTATTTAGCGATATATATAAAGTCAATGTTAACATGCCTTTTAGAAAATTTAAATGATATGACATCTTATACACCGCTAAATGCACAAACTTTAAATCTATACTATCAAATGAATACTATCAATTTCATTTAAAATGGAGAAAGGATCCTAATTCACGGAACAGGATCCTCTCCAGTCCATTATGGACTGGAGAATATCCAGTTCATGGTGAGGATTTCTCCTCATAAATTTTATGGCTAAAAATGAGACACATATCTCGCTAAAAAAAAATAATAAAATATTATTTTAAATTAAAAAAAATAATAATAATAAAAACGAAGGGGTGGCTGGTGGCCGGCCACCCCATTTTAAATTAGGACCCCCAATGGCTAGCCGGGGTGTGAGACCACTGACCCATGGGGGTGGTTGACCACCCTTCTGAGGGGTGCGTGAGCCACCCCAGAATGAGGTGGTTGGCCACCTTAGATAGAGGTGGCAAATGAAGGTGGGCGAGACCACCCCACCCAAACCATGGGGGGTGGTTCCATTCTCTCCAAATCCATTGAGCCACCCCTGCCACCCCCAAAATACAAGGGGTGGCCAATACCATAACCACCCCTTCTTTTTCTTCTTTTTTTGGTAATTTTTTTATTTCATCTAATAACCCTATGTCCTTTAATTAGAGATTATGTCTCATTTGGAGAAATCCTCACCATGAACTGGATATTCTCCGGTCCATTATGGACCGGAAAGGATCCTGTTCCCTAATTCACCATGGAACAACATAAAGTCACATTGAATGCAATGCTGAACATAATTGATGATTATCTGGTTTTTGGAGATTCCACTTAATTAATTTACTTGTTCACAATGTAATCAGAGGATCCAATATCCCAAATGGCAACCAGGAGGCAGACAAAGCATAAATGTTCAACACCACTTAAGTTCCACCGCAAAAAGTTGAAACAAATGGCTATTATGGTGTCAAACTAAGATTATATATATATATATATATATTTTCTAAGCATGTAAAACTAGATTTGAATTCAATGTGCAAGAATCCAAAATTTGATGACACGCTAAAAAAAACTAATTTTTAATGACATATCACCGGTGACGTGTTACTGTTGACATGTCACCAATTGGTGATGTGTGAACAGTAACACATCACAATTTATTTTTATTTCATTTTTTTAAAAAAAAAAAATTTCCTTTTTCGAAATATTATTTAATGGTTTTTTTAAATTGGTGATGTGTTAATATCTAACACGTCACTATTTAGTGACATGTTAGGAATTAACATGTCACCAATTGGTGACGTTTTAAAAAAACTTATACGGTAGACAAGTCACTAAATCCTTAGTTTTTTGTTGTAGTGGCAGTTATTATTTGAGGCATAAATGCTGCTCATTAGGTAATCCCACAATGGTTGGATTTCAGACTTTTCATCTTGAATGCTTGACACTCAACCGGACTTCTTTTTTTTTTTTTTTCCCCTACTAAGTTAAACTTGAAAAACTCACTCGTTTTTCTTCTTCGGCCAGCTTGGCCTTTGACGTAAGAGTAGATTGCTACTCCAGCAATTGCAATGGTTGTTCCAATACCAGTTTGTGCTTTCGTCACTTTTTAAACACTGAACACCAAAACTTTAAATGGATAAATATTTAAAGAGGTAAAATGTTCACCTTTTAATTATTCTCCTACTTTATATTAATCACACGTTATGTTGTATGAAAACAAAGGGGTCAATACTTGGAATAAGTTTGACTTGTAAAAGACAAAAAATTGGGACAATGGGACCCTCAAAATTAGTGTTACAGACCCACTAGAAGTGATCCATGGTCCATGGAAGCAGTGGCGGAGTCATGTTGGGGCTTGTGGGGCCTTTCTAATTTTTTTTTTTAATAAGAAAATTTTGAAAATGACTCTTACATATTTGTCATTTTAAAAAAAAAAAAAAACTTGAAAGAGAGGCTTGCTTGCTCTTTTAAAAATCAATGTCTTTTTATTTTTAATCACTATAAAGCTTTTTACTGAATTATTGGTAATCATTTTCTTTTTTCTATTGAGTAATAAGGTAAAAATAATATTTGTTTTGGCTGCATCAGCCGTCAAGTATTCTTTGCTTCTTAGAGAATATTAGAATATTTATATAAAATTAGCTTTTACAAAATTTCGAGAAATATATGTTTTAAAAAAAGTTGGGAAGTGTTCATAATAGAGCCAAAAAATACTTTAGCTGTAAATAATTTAATCCATATATATATAATATATATACTCTATGATTGTTTATCAAGTTGGTTGTTTCTTATGTAATTATAATTTGACTTCAAAAATTTAAGTTTATGAATTACAACATTAAAATTTAAAACTATTTATTCAAAAGAAAAGAAATTGACATTCCAAAAAGTAATATACTGTTGGATTTTAATAATGAAACTTCAAATCTCAAAGAGTGCCCTCTTAAATCTCTAAGGGTTGCATCTAAAGAACATCATTC
The DNA here is from genome assembly GCF_901000735.1 of Corylus avellana. NCBI lineage: Eukaryota > Viridiplantae > Streptophyta > Magnoliopsida > Fagales > Betulaceae > Corylus > Corylus avellana. Next base: position 41,418,514 of record NC_081542.1, on the reverse strand, counting down.
TAAGATTCTAGTTGTCGGAACCTAAGGGTTGCAAATGAAAAATATTTATTTTCTATTTTAAATTGTGTTTATTATATTTTTAATTTGACCCCTACAATTGTAAATTTCTGACTCCGCCACTGCATGGAAGACTTGAAAAGATCTTCGGAAGACTTCTTTCAGCAACAGATTTTTAACATTTAAGCCATGTTTGGTTTGAGGAATAGACCATTGGATTAGACTAGCTAACACTAGGTATAGCTAATCCTTTGTTTGGTAACACTTTATTCCTGGAAATAGTCTATTCCTATAGAACTACTAATCTCATACACACAGGGTTAGCTAAGCCACTCCAAAATGAGTGGCTTAGCTAATCTTTTCCTGTGAGATTAAATTAATAGTGTAAATTGCCACACAAAAAAAAAAATCACTTGTGGGATTAAATTTCGTTCTCTCTCTCTAATTCTACTATAGTTCGTTCTCTCTCTCTTTCTCTATCTCTCTGTTTCTCTTTTCTGTCTCTATATTTCGTTCTCTTTTTCTCTATCTCTCTTTATCTTTTCTCTATGATTCTTCTAGTACAGTTTTTCTGTAAGTGCAAACGAAAATTTTTTTTTCTCTGTGCCATCTCCCTTCTCTGTACCATCTCTCTTCTCTGTTCCATTTCTCAGTTTTTTTTTTTTTTTTTTAATTTCTTTGATGGAAAAACAGAATCTGCAAAGTTTTTATAAAATACAGATATATTTTTCTTTTGATTCTCTGTCCATTCTCCAACTATATTTTTTTTTATTTCAAGATTGAGTTTGATTTTGTTTTCTCCAACTATATTGTTTTTATATAAATAATTTTGCAGCATAATTGCAAAAAAAAAAAAAAAAAAAAAAGAAAGAAAGTCCTTAATAATATAAATTGTATTTGTATTATAGGAATATTTTAAGAAATTTGATCACAATATAATTTCATTTACCAACATATGCATTGTACCAAACGAAGGAATAGGATTAGCTAGTCTATTCCAGCATTACAACCAAACAAAGGAATAGGAATAGTTAATATATTCTACACTCTTCTATTCACAATAGTAATTAATCATTTTCCAATGGACTAGACGTTCCACAAATCAAACGAGACCTTATAATACATGGAAAGCTTATCTCGAAAGATGCGGACCGGTGCTGTCGGCGGCAACCCAAAACCGCAACTCCACCCTCCCTCTCTCCTCTGGAACGTTCCTCACCCATTCAATTAAATGTCTTTTTTTTTCTTAGATTTTAGCGGAATGGGTTTAAAATTTGATTTTGAAATTGTGAACATGTTACTTGTTTTGGGGGTTTAGATGTAAGGAACGGTTAGGATTTGAAAATTTGAAAAACTGGAATTTGGAAAGAATTTTAGGGATCTAGTCCTCTGAGACGTCCAGTTCAACTCACTAACAATACAGCGATGACAAGGGAACATGATCCTCTCAAGTCCATTTTGGACTAGAGAATATCCAGTTCATAGTTTAAAGCCACAAATGCGATACCTGTCCCACTAACAAAAAATATTAAAAAAATATTAAAAAAGCCCCCCAAACTACCAGTCATTTTTGTTTTAGCCCCATAATATTCAAAAAGTGATAAAGTAACCCTCAAACTATCAAACAGTTGTAATTTGGCCACTCCGTTAGTCATTATCGTCAAATAGGATGAAAAATTCAAAATTACGTCGTTTTGACTAGGTTAAGTTACTAAAATACTCTTTTGGACAAAAAAAAAAAAATCAATTAAAAAAATGCCCCCCAAAACAACGTCGTTTTGAGGGGAAGAAAAAAAAAATAATAATGAAGAAAATGAAAGCAGTGAAATGAGTGGTCCACTTTAATTACCTTTTGATCCAGCTACAGAGCCTATAGGTGGAGGTGCAAGGCCTGGTGCGGGCGCTGGCGCTGTGGATTCATTGTGGAATTGGTACAACTCGTACAAAACATTACAACTAGGGAAGAGAACTCTTCCCCCTTGCTTTCCACTAGAATATATAGGAAGATGGTTTATAGCTGCCTGAAGACAACTATTGCAGTCGGCGCTGGACAGGTCCAGCGTGCACTATACAAGGTTGTACAGATTTTGAAACTGGAAAAAATTCACTTCCTTAATCCCAAACTTCTTAACACTGATCGGAAAGTTGGAAGCCTCAGTTGCTAGTTAGGTCATCGTTTTGTTCAATAGCTGGTTGAATCGGTCCTACTCAGTGATGTTTTGTGTGTTCCACATGTGAATTCTAGGCCTTACGGCCACGGTGGAGAAGATAGACTAGTTGGAGTAGCGTACCATGCACTCGTCGTACAAGATAACCGCCATCTTTTCCGTTGAACATTTACTGGCGAGTTCCCGGGTTGCGTTGACCATGCATTTTTGGCAAATTTCAGCAAAGACATCTCCACGGCAGAGGAAGAGACCGTAGACGGGGTGGCTGGGCGGCCTGAAGTGGCCTCCCAGCCACCCCCATGGCCTAGGGGTTGCTCACCGGCCACCCCCATGCCACCTCTAGGCCTAAATATTTTGGGTTTTCAAAACGACGTAGTTTTTGGGTTTTTTTTGTTTTTTTTTAAAAAAACGTCGTTTTTGGGGGGACATTTTTAAAATTGATTTTTTTTTTTTTTTGTTTTCAAAATGGCATTTTAGTAACTTAAGCTTGCCAAAACAACGTCGTTTTGCGTTTTTCATCCAATTTGACGGTGTTGACTAACAAAGTGGCCAAATTGCAACTATTTGGTAGTTTGTGAGGCTATTTTATCACTTTTTAAACATTAGGGGGTTAAAATAGAAATGACTGGTAGTTTAGGTAAAAAATATTTTTCTCATAAAATATTATTTCATATTAAAAAAAATATAAAAAAATAATAATAATAAAAAAAATAAGGGGTGGTTGGCCACCCCAGACCGGCCGGTTTGGGGTGGCCAAAGCCACCCCCAGGCCCAATGGAGGTGATCCGGTCACCCCCAAGAGCCAAACAATTTTTTTTTTTTTGGCCTCGCGTGACTGGGGTGGCTGGCAACCCACCACCCAATTGCTGAGGTTGGTCCCGCCCCGATGCCAACCATTTTTTTTTTTTTTTTTTTAGATTTGGCGTTGGGGTGACAGACCACTCCAAAGTGCAGGGTGGCCGAAGCCACCCCAACTCGGCCAACCACCCCTTATTTTTATTTTATATATATTTTTTAATATGAAATAATATTTTATTTTTTTGTTAGTAAAATATGTATTTTATTTGTGGCTTTCAAATTTAGAAGAAGATATCCTAACTATAAACTAAATATTTTACTGTTTAAGCTTTAAAATGGACTACAAAGATTCCTATTCCTCTGACAAGTCGACGACGAGAAAATGAAATGAATGGATCGTTCACCAACTTTAAAATAAATGGTACGAATGCATTAAATTGAATTGCTTGGTTTGTTGGTTTATTGATTGCCTATTGAAAAGTAGTTCCGACTCATTGAATGCCAATTCAAAGCCAAATTTATGTTGCCAGTTAAATGGTTGGTTCATTCATTGATTGCCATTTAATGAAAAGTCACGTCGCATACAATGAGAATTAAGACTCTCCATTTCAAGAAATCGGTTAAAATCGTTTAAAAAAAAAAATTACAATTTTAATTTGTGAGCAAATTGAAAATTCATGATGCAAATTTAATTTATGAGCATGTATGGATTTTGTTAAGTTACTAACGAAAATTAATTTTATGGAGTAAATTATTATTTTGGCATTTCATAATAACTTATAAATTATTTTTTATACCACATGAAATAATTTGTAATTTAGGCCAATTACAGAAATTTATAAATTATTTTTCATGCCTGACGGGTCAACCTGCCAGTTAAGCGGGTTGACCTGCTATTCCCGTTAAAAACAAAAAACAAAAGAAAGCCTAACCTAACCCTAACGTGTATCCCTTTCTTTTTGCTAGCTTTTTTTTTAATTATCTTTTTCTTAATATGATTTTACCTTACTTGGGAAGTGATTTATTGTTTTATAGGTTTATTTCCAATAGATGGAGTTGTTATTTGAATTGACAATTAAACCTATTAGAAGCAATTCCCAAATTATTTGCTATTTGCTATTTGCTATGAGCCTATGATGGACTATGGAGTACTTGAAAATTGCTAATCATTGTGAATGTTTTTATTGAATGGCAATTTGTTAACAATTAAACCTATTATGTTTTTATCATATTATAATTTGTGAATTCTATTGAATCTCAATGGCATTAGTATTATTATTACATTATTTTTCATATTTTTCATTCAAACGTGTCGGGTTGTGCCAAACGGGTTAAACGGGTCGCGTCAAGTTACTTGGTTATTTTTCGTGTCGTGTTCATGTTTGAGACTTCAACCTGTTTATCTAAACGGGTTGTGTTCGTGTTTAGGTTAATCAAGTGACAGGTCATTACGGGTCGTAATTGTGTCAACTTGGCAACTCATATTGTCACCTAACATAAACTGATTTGTAATTGAGGCCAAGCACATGAATCAATTTTGCATTTATTCCTAATATAATACATGGAAAGCTTATCTGGAAAGATGTGGGTCTCGGTTGCCTGTACGATGTCCATTTCGACTCACTAGCAGCACAGCAGTGACGATCAGAGAATATGTAGGGAAACTTCGTTAACTCCCTTCAATTTTTATTATACAAAAATTGTTAATTTATGATATTGAATTTATAATTTTTATAATTAAATAAAAATAAAAAGTGCAAAGATTTAAACATGATTATTTTTACAAATTTCATTAAATTCTAACTATCATTAAGATATAACAAAAAAAACATAATGAATAGATGAAATTGCAAAAAATTGAAAGTTGGAATTAATTGCAAAAAGGGTTAAATACTTAAAAACCTCCTAAGGTAAAGACTCTTTATTTTTTTGCCACTTAGGATTTGATTTGTATCACAGGAAGTATATGTGGTTTTCATAAAAACAAAAATAGTACCTTCGTTAAAATTTCATCCAAAACTTAACGGAACGCCATATCAGCACCAATCAAACGTTAACACGTGTCATGTAATTAATTTTTTAATATTTATTTTTTTAAAAAAAAATTAAAAAAAAAAAAAAAAAAAAAAATTGGGGGTGGCTCCTTTGGCCGGCCACCCCATGGCCAAAGGGGAAAACTTCAACTTTAGACCCCTTGAATTACCAATCGTTTTGACAAGCCTCCAAACTTCAAAACCTCTTAATTTGAACTTATGAACTTTCAATTGCAGTCAATTTGAATCCATCTGTCAGATTTTAAACGTTAAAAGTGAAACAATGACATTTATACCCCCTAACTTTTTTATAAAATTTCAAATTTACCTTAATTCCAAAACCTTTTTTTTTTTTTTAATCAAAGATAGTATTTTGGTCTTTTTAGGTATTGTTGTTAGAAGTTAACGGCTAAATCTGACGGAGAGGTTCAAATTGATTGCGATTAAAAGTTTAATAACTTAAATTAAGAGATTTTAAAGTTTGAGAGACTTATCAAAATGCGAGTAATTCAGGGGCTTCAAGTGAAGTTTTCCTCAAAATAAATAAAACCTCTATTGCGTACGTAATGAGCTTTCCTTACCCCTCTCTCTCTCTCTCTCTCTCTCTCTCTCTCTGTGCGCTACGATGTGGACCAACCTCTTACCACGTTTTACTAGGGGTGTCAAAAATAACCGGGAAACCGGAACCGGGACCGGAAAACCGGGAAACCGGGGACCGGTTCCGGTTCCGGTTGCCAAAAAAAAAAGAAAACGGGACCCCGGTTCCGGTCCCGGTTTTTGGCACCCGGGAAAACCGGAACCGGGTCTTATTTTATTAAATAATATATATATATATATATATAATTCTTTTAGTCTTTTACGCAACGTTTAGGACCTTAGGCAATTAGGTTTCTCACTTTTCCGGTTTTGAAGGTTTTAAAATGATTTTTAGGGTATTTAAAAAAATTTGAATTTTTATTTCTAAGGCTCATATAGGCAAAAACATTGATTTCTTAGGATTTTAAGCTTTTTTAGGTTTATTTTTTAATTATTTAGAACAATCACAATAAAGTCTCTTTAATGTAGACAAAAAGATTAATAACTTTTTTTAAAATGAGCTAACTTATGAAAAAAATAATGAGCTTATTTTAGGCCCAATACCTAAAATAAGCCCCAAACACTAATTTTTTTTAAAAACCG
>NC_081542.1:41411820-41412206 GCF_901000735.1 Corylus avellana | reverse complement strand
CAGGGTACCCCGGTTCTGGTTCCGGTTTTGGCCAAAAACCGGGAAACCGGACCGGGTTGACACCCCTAGTAACTGATGGTGCTTTTTGGTAATCCGTATTTTGGATAACTGGTAGTATGTGTGAAAGTGACACTTTTATTTATTACATTTGAAATGTAGTGGACTTCTATACGACGTTTGATATTACGCATATTGTTTGTAGGAGAAACTTCACTAAGCCCTCCTGAACTTCCGGCCAATTTTTCAGACCCCCCTGAAATTTCAAATATCTCATTTTGAACACCTGAACTTCCATTTGCTCTCACTTTAGACCCCTCTTTCAGTTTTCAACGTTAGATTAAACGGTTTGACTTTTTTATACCCATTATACCCCCACGTTAAATCTA
>NC_081542.1:41407963-41411800 GCF_901000735.1 Corylus avellana | reverse complement strand
CGTTTTACACCTCTCTACTTAGCCTTCTTGCTATACCACCTGACAAGCACCGTCGCCGGTGGCTCGCCGTATCCTTACACACCGGTCGATATGATGCTCGTAACCTGTGGTTCCTCTGGCAATTCAACTTCTCTAGACGAGCGAATCTGGATCGGAGACGTGTCTTCAAAATTCTCCCCCATTGACCACTTTCAAAACCAGACATCTTTTGGCGCCAGCTCAGTTCAACGCTCCTCTGCTGCCCAAACACCCTATACCACTGCCCGGGTCTCTCTCTCCGAATTCACCTACATGTTCCCGGTCAAAGCCGGCCAAAAATTCATTCGACTATACTTCAACCCGGCTTCGTACCCCAAATTTGATCGCTCTAAACCCCAATTCTCTGTCAAAGCGGGACGCTTTACTCTTCTTGACAATTTCAGCCCTTCACTTAAAGAGGATACCATATTGAGAGAATACTTAATCAGCATCGTGGAAGATGAGATGCTGAACATCACCTTCACTCCCAGCGTTTCTAATTCACACGCTTTTATCAATGGAATTGAAATCTTGTCGATGCCTACCAATCTCTATTACACCTCGTCTGCTGATGAGGGGTTATCTTTTATCGGGCAGCAGAGCGAGTACCGCATCGAGAACAACACTGCTCTCGAGATGTTATACAGAGTAAATGTTGGAGGTCGCTCCATCTTACCCTCTGAAGACACTGGCATGTTCCGGCGCTGGAGTCCAGACGACGACTACTTGTCAGAATATAAAGAACTTGTTCTACCCTCTAATTCAACTATTGAACTAAAGTTTACCAGTGTACCTGCGTACACTGCGCCAGGAGACGTCTATCGCACTGCCCGGACTATGGGGAGGAAAAAAACTATCAACAAGAGTTACAATCTCACCTGGGAATTCCCCGTAGATTCTGGGTTTGTCTATCTCATTAGGCTACACTTCTGCGAGTTTCAACCATGGATTACTCGGATATCAGAAAGATTGTTTCTAATTTTCATAGCAAATATGACCGCAGAGCGAGAAGCCGATGTGATAGGTTGGAGTGGTGGAAATGGTGTTCCAGTATATAGAGACTACGCGGTTTCCATGTTTGGCAAAGACGGCGAGAATAAAATGAATCTTTCTCTCGCATTAGAAGCAAACCCACAAGACACGCAGACTGTTTACAATAATGTAATCTTGAACGGTGTCGAAATCATTAAAGCAGGCACCTCTAATGGCATATCCAATCCCGGCCTAGTTGCTTTGACCGCTCCAACGAAGTCCAAGAATAACGCTACAATAATAGCTCCGTCACCAGCACCGACGAAGTCCAAGAATAACAGTATTACAATAATATGTGCCGTCGGTGGTGGTGGAGTTTTCGGCTTTGTTGTGCTATCCATTCTCGGATACTTCATTCTCCGGCAGCGCAAAAGAGACCAGGACTCAACAAAGACCCGCAGGTCATCTTTGCCGTCTGATCAGTGTCGTCGCTTTTCATTGGCTAAGATTAAAGCAGCCACTGAAAACTTTGACGAAACTCGCATAATTGGTGTTGGTGGGTTTGGTAACGTGTACAAAGGGTCCATAAACATTGACGGTGGGGCCAACCCAGTTGCAATCAAGCGGTTGACGCCCGGTTCTCAACAAGGGGCTCACGAGTTCGAGACCGAAATCGAGATGCTCTCCCAGCTTCGCCACCGTCATCTCGTTTCTTTAATAGGCTACTGTAACGATGGCAATGAGATAATCCTCCTATATGATTTTATGGGTCATGGGACACTCCGTGATCATCTTCACAAAACTACTGATAATCCTCCTCTTTGTTGGTAGCAACGGTTGGAGATCTGTATCGGTGCAGCACGTGGGTTGAACTACGTTCACACGGGTGCGAACCACACAATCATTCATCGTGACGTGAAGACGACAAATATCTTATTGGATGAGAAATGGGTAGCAAAGGTGTCTGGTTTTGGGTTATCCAAAATAGGAAAGTCTGAAACCCATGTCAGCACAAATGTCAAGGGTACTTTTGGGTATTTAGATCCAGAATATTACTGACGTCAACAGTTGTCTCAGAAGTCTGATGTATACTCGTTTGGTGTAGTTTTGTTCGAAGTATTGTCTGCGAAGCCACCCATAATACATACTGGAGAGATGCATGTGCCTAGGAGAGTGGGCTCCGGAATGCTATCGCAATGGAAAGGTTGATCAGATCGTTGATCCATCATTAAAGGATGAAATATCAGCCGAGTGTTTAAAGACATTTGTTGAGATTGCGATTAATTGTTTGCACGACAATGGAATCAACCGGCCATCGATGAATGATGTGGTGCGGGACCTTGAGCTAGCATTGCAGTTGCAGGAGAGTGCAGACAAAGATGTCAAGCTTGAGGAGGAAATTATCCAGCCCAATGACATGTGTAGCAGCAGTAGTAGGATCAGTGGACAAGATTTCTCTGAGATTGTAAATCTTCAAGGTCGGTGAAAGAAGATAGTAGCCGATCGATCAATTTTTAGGATGTTTTATTAGAGTCACATTGCCGAAAACAAGGAGTGGGTTTGAAAGCAAGTCAGTAAGTGGATCAACTATTGTATGAAAACGTCGAATTTAAACTCAATCTTTGAATCTCAAGGAAATATATTCTTTAGAATGTCTAGTTTTAATGTAGGACGGATGTAATGTTAAAGTTTTCACTTTACTAAGGTGTCCTGCACATCCACGTACATGTATGCAGCATGTGTTTTACACTAGCCTAACTAATAGATACATATGAATTATTGTGGGACAAAAATATCTCTACGATTTTTTTTCTTACCAGTTTCGAAGACTATTTAAGATAAGAGAGGGTTAGGTTCTCATCTCGTGCATCTCTAACTAACGGGAGACACTTCTAAGGTGTAAAGTTGAAAATGTGATTTTCATCGTCAAAATTGTTTTCTTCAAATAACAATCATGGAGAGATACGTCTCTTATTATTTTATTAGACTCAATTCATAAAGCGTAGATCATCAAAGATCTAGTTGAACTTATAATTTCATCATAAAATATGTATCTATAATAATTCTAATATGGACCGTTCCTTTTAAATGAATTGTCCAAAATACTACACACATAGAAGAGAAAGGTGTAGCTTGCATGCATGCAACCCACATAGGTGGCCTCAAGGGGCCAAGAAGAGTGGTTCAGCCAACCCCAACAAACACTCCTATGACTTGCACAGGATGCAATCTATCATTTTTCTCTCTTATATGCCATTACATTTTGGGTAATTCATTTAAAAATTGAAGGACATAAATTTTCTCTAAACTAATTTGAAAGAAATTAATTCTCTAACCCAGTCTAATAATTTGCCACATGTCTTCTTGCATATGCTCAACATAGAAAGCAATCCAAAAGTCTCTCCTTAAGCCGTTCATCTTCTTTCTCAGTTTTCTCTCTCTGATATACGACTGAAAAATTTGCAGCTGGGGTTGGACGTTAATGAAGGCTTGCAGAATGGATGTTAATGAAGGTATGTGCTAAAATTCTTTCTGTGTACACGTTAATGAAGGCTTGCAGAATGGAGGAAACAAGAACCGTTTGGACAATCCAATATATTTGGGGTTGCACCTGTCTTTGTTAATGGAAGAACAACACCTGCAGAATCCAAACCAGCTTCCACTGCAGAATTCTCAGCTGGACTCTCACCACACGGCCACACATGAATTCTCACCTAAATACAAATTAGACTTCTTTAAACTCTTTAGAGATGACTGCCTATACTTGGATCAAATTCTTTTTAAAAAAAAAATCAAAGAAAAGTGAGAAGGGAAACGAATCGGTTTAGGAGAAAGCCATTGGACTCC
>NC_081542.1:41309397-41407863 GCF_901000735.1 Corylus avellana | reverse complement strand
TAACACACATCCATCTAAACATATTTTTTAAGCTCATCAATGCGGCCAAATTAAGAAAACATTAATTGTTGCCTCTCGTCTAAAACATGCACAACATTGTTGTCTAGTATTTAGTAGTCTTTTTTTTTTTTTTTTTTTTTCTGAGCTGTCAATTAGTTGCTAGTACTCTAAAAACTATAAATATTCCGCCATAAGTTGTGAGTGAGGGAGAGAATGGGCCTTGAGGTTGGAGCCTGGAGGTGAAGTGAATCCGTGGCCTTGTTTTTAGGGTCCCTTATTTTTAATTTGTCATAAAGCAATTTTCAAGTATTTTGCCATGGCCTAAACTATTATATATATGTTTATCATGGCCTAAAAAGTCATTTAATAAACTTAAATTTTTCCTCAAACTGATAATTGCATTCCCCACAGATCTTGCAACAATTAAACACATTTAATTCTTCAATTCTCTTTGTAAAAGCAATGTATATACTTGTAAAATCACATTATCTTGAGGGTCCCTAATTGTTTTATGTATCAACATAAACTTGATTAGTCGTTTTGAATTTGGCTAACAACTAATTTTTTGGGAGAAATTCCAAAGTCTCATGGCTGGCTGTCTTGGCTCAAAAAGCTAAATTTAGGTGCTATTTTTTTTTTTTTTTGACATGTCCACACAAGGGAAGGGGAAAAGGAAGGAGGGATTTGAACTAGTGACTTCCGCTTCATGAGGCGTAGTCCACAGCCGATTGAGCTACCCCTTGGGAACAATTTATGTGCTATTAGTTTCTCATAGATAAAAAATAATAATAATAATAAATTAAAAAAAAATTACAGTTATTTGAAATTTATAGACATGGGAAGACAATAGATTCTTTAGAAAAGTGCAAGTGCTATGGAATATTGGAGAAGGCCTAAATTAATGTTCCATGAGATTACCTTTGGTATCTTTCACTAATTTGCTAGACATGTTCACCTCACTTACCGTAAGAACTGAATAAATATGGATTATAAACAATTAGCACCACGACGCTGTTTTTATTTTTACTTTTCTCTAACATTCGCCATTTTTTTTTATTTGCTGCGCAGCAATGCAAATAAGAAGCAGATTGTCAATGAAGGCAACAGGGCAAAACACTTATTCTGGATGCCAAGTTTCACTTTGCATGAAGAAGCTGTCCATCTAGCTAGCTAGTGTCTCCAGACTAATGGTTTTCTTTTACCTCGTTGCTTACTATATCAGGAATTGCTACGTACTACTCCAATTGGCAATGCTATGTACGACAAAAAATTTGCAGATCGAGAGATCATATATAATATGTAATTTAAATAATGCTTTTAATGCTCCAGTGTTCTCATCCTCGACAATTTGTATTTCATTTAATTGGTGGTTATTAGCCGTGTGCATGGCTTCTCTCTTTGGGAAGCATTTGACAATAATTAATTAATTATTAATTAATTTTTGAAGTTTTTAATTTCTTTAATTTTTTATTAAAAGTGATATGAATTATTATTTTTTTTAGCGTTCACGTGGAACACTAACACAACAACACAATCACCCACCACACCAGAACACAGCTTGCATCGGCTTACCCTCTAAGCCATCAAACCTCAGTCATGCAAAACCAAGTACAAATTTGGTAGTTGGACGCATTTGTTACGACCAATAAACAGCTTGTTAACAAATATTAGAAAAATTGTTTGAAGAAAGGAGTTTAATTTTTTTCCATTTTTGTTTTCTTAAAATAGTAATAAGAATTAATTGATGTGATATAAAGAGGAAATGAATTTTGAATTTTTTGTGAAAGAAAGGGAGTTTAATTTTTTTTTTTTTTTTTTCTTTTTTAATAAAAACGAGAAAAGATGAGAAACTTGTTGCCAACATTTCATTCAGTTGTGTCCCGGCCTACTCGATCCCAGCAGGAAGTTTTTTCCATTTGCAAGTTGACTGTCGAGTCTTCCCCGAAGTTTCTGTATAATTGATGTTTGCTTTTGCAAGTTTGTTTTAGACTTTTCAAGGCACTGTTACATTATAATTGTAGCCAATAGCAATATAAATACAATATCCATATGGTTTACTTTGGACACCAAAACCAGCAGTAGTTGCATCGATCTACTGATTATAACTTCTTTTTATCTCAGCTTCACCTCTTACCCACCACCACTCCCAAAGACTTAATTAGAGCGTCAAACAATGAGAGGCCCTTACGCTGCATTGTTGCTTCTACTTGGCCTCCTCCTCCTCCTCCTATGTACCGTACCTTCAATTTGTTTCGGTTTGAATTTCCGTAATTCAGAAGTCAGATGTATAGAGGAAGAAAGACAAGCACTCCTCAAACTCAAACAAAGCCTTCAAGATGATGACGGTCTGCTGTCTTCTTGGGGCAGCCAGGAGGAAGATTGTTGCGATTGGAAAGGAATTAAATGCAGCAACCGAACTGCTCATGTTGTCAAGCTTGATCTTCGGGGAGATAAGTACTCTGAACCCCGGCCCAAATATCTACATGGTGAGAAAAACTCTTCAATATTTCTTGGTTTGCAGCATTTGACTTACCTCGACTTAAGTTGCAATAATTTCTCCATCCTCCCAGAATTCATTGGTTCACTCACTAAATTACGGTATCTCAATCTTTCCTACAACTCTTTTTCTGGAACCATTCCACCGCAGCTTGGAAATCTCTCAAGCTTGATTTTTCTTGATCTCGGAGGGAACGATTGGCCAATTGAAGACCACAATCTTGACTGGCTCTTTAATCTCTCCTCTTTAAGGCACTTAGATATGGGTTATGTGAACCTTTAGCAAGGTTGTCAATTGGCCAGATAAGGTCAACATGCTCCCTTCTTTATTACACTTAAGTCTATGTTATTGTGAGCTCTCCATGCCGATTCCTCCTGTGCTTGTCAATGCTAATTCTTCTTCACCACTTTCATTCCTTGATCTCTCTTGGAATCATCTCAACTCCTCCGTATTCCCATGGCTATTCAAATATACCAATAGCCTTGTCTTTCTTAACCTTGGGGTTAACAACCTTGGTTCAATTCCAAGAGCTTTTGGGAATATGGTAGCTCTTGTTCATCTCGACCTCTCTGGCAACAACCTTGAATCAATTCCAAGAGCTTTTGGGAAAATGGTAGCTCTTGTTCATCTCGACCTCTCTGGAAACAACCTTCGAGGGGTGATGCCACGAACTTTGGAGAATCTTCACAACTTGCAAGTATTAGACTTGTCTTACAATAATATAAGTGGAGAGGTACTTGATCTTTCAAATTTCTCTTTCTTGAGAGAGTTGCGTCTATCCCACAACCGGTTAAATAGAAGTTTAACCAAAAGTGTGGGAGAACTTTCTATGCTCCAAGTTCTAGCTGTGTCTTCAAATTCTTTAGAAGGCGATGTCACTGAAGCACACTTGTCAAATCTTTCCAGTTTAAATCAATTGGACTTGTCTTTTAATTCTTTGTCATTGAAGTTTAGTTCAAATTGGGTTCCCCCATTTCATCTGGATATCATAAGATTGAGTTCTTGCAAATTGGGGTCAGCGTTTCCTCAATGGCTTCAAACACAAAAGAATTTTTCAGAGCTTGAAATGTCAGATGTAGGAATTTCAGATACTATCCCCAACTGGTTTTGGAACCTTTCTTCCAATATAAAGCTCTTAAATCTGTCCCACAACCATATCAAGGGTACCATACCTCTTCATTGGTTTTCATCAAGCTTTTTTGATTATCATATAACAGATTTGAGTTATAACAACTTTACTGGTCCATTGCCACAACTTAATTCTAATTGGAGCCTGTTAAATCTCTCCAATAACAAGTTCCAAGGATCTATTACATCCATATGCCAAACAAATAGATCATCCATGAGTGATTATAGTCACTTTGATCTTTCGAATAACTTGTTATCTGGAGAACTCCCTAATTGTTGGAGGAATAAGCTTTTTTTTGGCAAGTTTAGTTTGGCAAACAATAATTTCTTTGGAAGGAAGAATCCCCGATTCTTTTGGAAGCATTTGTGATTTTAGTATTTTTGGTAGCTCTGGACTAGAATCATTGGATTTGCATAACAACAATTTTATCGGAGAATTGCCGAAGTCATTGATAAACTGCTCTTCGTTGAAGCTACTGGATCTTGGAGAAAACAGACTCTCCGGAAGGATTCCAACATGGATAGGCACAAGCCTACCACAATTGATTGTTCGTCGTTTGGCATCAAACTTGTTCATTGGTCACATACTGTTGCAATTATGTCATCTAACTTCTCTCCAAATTTTGGACCTCTCTCACAACGATATTAGAGGAACTATACCAAAATGCCTCAATAACTTCACTGTCATGGCTCAAATGCAAAGCTCAAAAGTAAGCATTTCTCATGTTTACCCTTTGCGGTTGTCCTCCCATCGGTATGCCTTTTCCACCTACCTGGACAATTTCTTGGTGGCTTTCAAAGAAAAATATCTCGAGTATAGTAAAACTCTTGGACTAGTAAAAGTCATCGATCTTTCAAGCAACAAATTGCAAGGTGAAATTCCAAAAGAAATAACAAGTCTCGCGGGATTAATTGGGTTAAATCTATCTAGAAACTTGTTGATCGGCATCATCCCTCATAATATTGGTGACATGGAGAGATTGGAGTCTTTGGACTTGTCAAAAAATCACCTTTCAGGTATAATTCCGCCAAACCTTGTTGATTTGAGCTTCCTAAGCTGCTTGATTTTGTCAAACAACAGCTTGTCAGGTAGAATCCCAACAGGTACCCAACTCCAGAGTTTCAATGCTTCTGCATATATAGGTAACCAAGATCTTTGTGGCTTGCCTCTTTTGAAAAGATGTCCGGGAGATCAAGCAGCTCAAGGTCCTCGAACTAGCGGCATTGATGGAGAAGGCAATAATCAAGAACATGCAAACTCTCACGAACATTTATGGTTTTATACTAGCATTGTACTTGGATTCATTGTTGGATTTTGGGGTGTTTGTGGATCGTTGCTATTGAAAAGTTCTTGGAGGCATGCCTATTTCCAGTACCTTGAGAGAATAGGAGATTGGCTCTATGTAACAATAGCTATCGGCATGGCCAAATTACTGAGAAAGTGAAGGACTCGATCAGTGCTAACAAGAAAACCTTTAGTCAAGGTAGAAATGTTGTTTTCAGTAATTGCCCTTCCTTTCAAATAATTCATTCTTGAAGTTTCGTTGTCGGTTATCTTCTGTAAACTGTTATGGTATTATAATTGTTGGTTTTTGTTTTTGTTTTTTTTTTTTTTTTTTTCTTTTTCTTTTGAGCAAATAAGAATTGTTGTTGTTGTTGTTGTTTTTTTTTTTTTTTTTTGAAGCTGTTAACTTTGGCCTCTACTTAAGAAAAGTTTTATATATATATATTTTTTAAAAAATTTTGAGTGCATTTTTTTTTTTTTTCCTATATACTTGCTTACGTAATTATATTTTTCTAAGCTTACCAATGTTCTCCTAACAAGCCATTGTGGACTTTCATCTAAAAGCAACATTTTTGTGTACTATAAGTCTTAAAGGTTAAAGATCATTCCATTCCACTAATAACCGTTGAAAACAATTCTAGTAAACCCAACCAAACGCAACATAATAAATTACTGGTCTCACCATTTACTAGAAAAACAACCCCCTTCTTTTAACTTACTATACACAGCCCAAACCCTCCCTCAAATGCTAAAGCCGATTTCCTCCCTCAACCTTGTTTGGAAGTGGATTCAACTCAAATGTAGAGCATAAATTTCAAAAAGCCCATGCAATTATGGATGCTTTGAGCCACCTCTTTTGCATATGAATTTGTACTGAGCATGGATTTCATGAGACCAAAAAAAAAAAAAAAGTAAAATGTTGAGTTTTTTCACATAACTGATTCCTAAATTTGCACCGAAAACAAAAATAAGAACAAATCTATTAAAGTTTGCTTCCAAACAAAAGATCATATCAATAGAGAGCGGAACGCTTTGGTGAGAGAAAGAGCCGCTAGGTTTTGGGAATGAAGTACAACCCCACTTTTTTAAGGATTGAGATTCCCTCCAATTGGGGAAAAATTAGAGATTCTCTAATTGTTAATCACAGCCCTTCATTTTAAATCCAATGGTCTATAGAATGTCAGCTACTTTTGTATAACCGAAGCATTAAATGCTAGCTTTTGTTTTACCGAGATTTAAATGATTTTATAGACCATTGGATTTAAAATTGTCACAATTAACAATTGAAGAATCTCCAATCTCTTCCCAATTGGGAGAATCCAAATCCCTTTTTTGAAGGTACTATACACATCCCAATACACAAATTAGAGCATCTATGAAATCAACACATATCACATTGCAAATGCGTAGGGAATATTAAAAATAGGGAAAACTTCACTTTAGACGCCTGAACTACCACGCGATTTGACGGAAGAATTCAAATTGACTGCAATTAAAACTTCAGTAGTCCAAATTGACAGGTTTCAAAGTTCGAGGGGGGTATGTCAAATCGTGTGATAGTTCAAAAGTCTAAAGTAAAGTTTTCCCTTAAAAATATTAGCATGGAACCGCAGCCCTACACTATCGCTCACACGCAAAGCACACATGCAGTTACAAATAAAAGAAGTTGAAAAGATATTATATAAATGAATGGTTAATACATTACAAATAACCTGTTCAATGAATTACAACATCCATTCAACAAAGCCTGCTCAGAATGCGAGTGTCAAACCTGAAAATTCTAAAACGACTCCAATTATACCTATTCACACGTCTAGGAGTTTTACAAAAATTATCCAGAAAACAGATCTAACTTAGCAGTTAAAAATCAACCAAATACTGAAAGGAAATTTGCAATCAAGAACACAGAAATTTGGTTACGAAGAGGAAACCATTTAGAGAACTCTCTAAATGTAAAACCTCTCCGGGGCAGCCAAACCCAGGAAATCAATCCACTAAATAGAAGAATAAGGAATACAAGAAGAATAACAAAACCTTTGACTCTTCCTTGTACACGACAAGTGACCCACTTGACTTCTACCTCAGTAGCCCTTTCCAGAACATCTGGCACGATTCTTCTGAAAGATTTCCTTTCACCGGAACTCCGATTGGCTTCACGTATTTTCTCTTCAAAAAATAATCTAGAACAAATTCTCTCTCTCTAAGCACCCTGATTTTTCTCAATAAAATACGTAGGTTACAATAGCAAACTCACGTAGCTTAAATAGAAAAATACCCAATAAAATACTGCCGTGTCCGGACATGGTGGATCTGAGGTCCGGACATGGCTAGGTTTACTTATTCGTAACCTAGTGATGTCCGGACCTCCAATTGGTGTGTTCGGACATCTCAATACAAATGCGTTCTCTGGAACTGATGTCCGGACCCAACTTCTGGAGGTCCGGACATCTCCTTCAATCTTCACTTTCTGGATATCAGGTCCGGACACAGAGTCTGGAGGTCCGGACCTGCCTCATTATACTTAGCTTCTGGAAATCAGGGCCGGACACAGAGTCTGGAGGTCCGGACCTGCTCTTCAAAAATTCCCTTGCTGGTTTTTGTGTCCGGACCCGTTTTCTGTAGGTCCGGACATGCCTCTAGAATTTTCTTCCTGACACATTTTGAGGTGATAATTTTCACCAACATACATGCAATACCGAATGTGCCAAACCTAAACTAACAAACTCCCCCTTTGGCCATTCGGGAACAAAATTGACACATCAAAACAACTCCCCCTTTTTGTCTCGGAAGGGCAAAGGAAGTTAAAAAAATGGAAATTCTAGAGTTTAATTAAAATATCTCAGGAAACCAAAAAACATAAAGTGTAGCATCCAGAATGCAAAGCAAGCAACAAACTTATTCTTGGTAAAGCCGATCCTTGATAGATTTCACATCTTTTTCCAAAGTCGTCATGCGGGTGTGTAAATCTTCGATGCTTCGGCCTTGAGCTTGAAGTAAGGAGATTATTTGGTGGAATTGACTTGAGGCATCGGATGAGCCTGAGGAAGACGCAGCTGGGGGGTCTTGAAGAAGCGGAGGAGCATGAGCAGCTGGAGCTTGAAGTCTAAGTTGTGCATTTGACTTCAGCACAGTTCCTTTTCCAAAGTAGCCTTCAGGAGCTTCCAGATGTTCATTTGCAGAAATCTTTGGCAAAGTGGCGTGCAAAATCTTTGTAATGAGTCCGCCATACGGTAATGCAATGGCGTGATCTTCATGGAGCTCGATCATGGTCAAAACCATATGAGTGCAGAGACAAAACTCAACACGTTTGATGATGCCATAAATCATCATTGCTCGTTCGATAGTTAAGTGACTATGTCGAGACATTGGCCAAATATTCTGCAATAAAATCCGAGTTAACAATCTCTCTGGAGCCCGAACATAGCCAATCGGAATTTTGTTCAGGTCTGCATCCCATACAAGCTGCTGACTTGGATTTAGAACTCCCATGATTTCAGCTTTTGTCGGTTGTGGATCATCATCCAGAAATGGGAGCGGCTTCTCATTTGTCAATGGAATTCCCGTAACTTCACTGATCAGTTCAGTAGTGATATTGAGAGTTTTCCCGGATACTTTGGTCTTGAATGACGGGGGACCAACTAAGTCAATGTCGTCGATGTTGTAGTAGAATTCCCGAACTAACCGAGTGTAGGCACTAACAGGAATGAACAAGGAGGTCCATTGATTTGCTTGGAAGATGTCATGAATGAATCGGAACGGTTCAACTCGAAGGTCATTTTGTTCTACTCCACGCTCGATCACAATTTTGCGAGTCAAAATCTTATCTTGTAGGGCAGATTTTTCTTCACGAGTGCGCTTTCTCCTGATTGTTGATTCTGAAATTGGATACACCATTTGCTGCAGTCATTTCAAAGAAAATAAACGAATATCTCAAATCATGGAAGAAATTTTCATGGAAAATGATTTTTGAGATGAAACATTTGATCCAAAGTAATCCCACAATCGAAAAAAATGTAACCTAAACAGATTTGAAATGTGGATTACATCAACCTTGTAATAGGCATTGAGCTATGTATTATCACAGTTGAGAAAAAAAAACATCATGTATATCTTGACACGTTGCAACCAACATCTAAAAACTGAATGTCTCGAAATAAAGCATGGTAATGAGCAAACATGGAACACAATTTCAAAACTGAGATATTTTATCAAACAAGGTATGGGCAAGAGAAATTATCCATGAACAATCCATGAATTTGATACACAGCATTCCTAGTGCTATGCCAATCAATATTGAAAGACAAGTAACAGTGAAGGAGATCAATGTGATTGAAAGAAATTGAAGCACACATGGATATTTGATTCTTGGAGGCATTTTATCAAACAGATGATAGGCATATAGATGTGAGCATGAACAAACACATGGCAGGAAGAAAAACCGAGTCCTAAATACATCATAGGTAATGTATTTGAGTACACTTATGTGAAAGAGATAGAACTATCAACTCTAAATAATCACAACAGCAATTCGGACGTTCAAATTCAAACCCAACTATATTCATCCCAAGTTTTGATTTGAGCACAAAAACTGTCAAAAAATAAAGGAGAAATAAGAACATACCGTGGATTGTTGGATGTTGATTATAGATAGAGGAAATGGACACACAGAGAAGCAAACGAACGAACACAAAAAAAAATTTAGAGAAAAACAATGGTTCGGCCGAGCAAGGAAGATGAACAATTGGAATGGAAGAGTTTTAAGGAACCGGCGATACAACCAAAGTTGTTTGCGTGTCCGGACATGTAAGCACAGTGTCCGGACCGCAACAATAAAACTAAGCTTAAAAACAAACAAAATAAGTAATTAATTAATTAATTAATTAATTAATTTTTTTTATTTTTATTTTTATTTTTTTTAAGAAAAACAGAGAGAGAACAAAACTGTAAACAAACAGAATTGTTTAGATATCTAGTAACCCATGAGTGTTCTTATGAAATCTTAACACTTCGGAGTGGTCAACAATATACACTTACATCATAAATGTACCATATGTACGACACAACCTTATTCTGTGAATTCGGTCAAGTAAGCAATTATCAGAGATCTCATGTGATGGTGTAGTGTGTGAATACTCCCATTAACTAAGATTTCATCAATGAAAGGTGAATCTAGGCAGACATTTTGTAAATGAAGACCAGCAGTCTAATGCAAACCACAGTAAAACCTTATAATGTTAGGACCTAGATTCCCTCATCCGATACACTCCCCCTGAGATTGATCATTTTCTTTTACCATGTCCTTTAGTAATCATCTATTTCCGCAATGATTTGATCACTGATTCTTTCTTTAGGGACAGACAGAAGCAAAATGAAATCATCTGAGCTTATTTTATGCCCTTTTTTTTTTTCTTTTTTTTTTTTTTTAAGAATGGTGGAATTTTTAGGAGCTAGGTTCAACTAACGAGTTGGTCAAGTGGCAAGATTCTACACTGCCTATCTTCCAAACAAAATGTTTGCTCCAAATTTCCAAACACATAGCAAAAATCTAAACCTAATGGGGGTAACAAGTGCACAATTTGGGACATGAGAAACAAACTGACTTTTACTCCTTTAACAGTCTTCAGAAAAACAAAGAATATCAGAAACATATGGAGCAATAGATGTAAATTGCAGAAATATTGACCCCACTCATATGTGAAAACTTCATTTGAGCACAAGACATGAGTAACTGAATATCTAACAATTAAAAAAAATGAAATAAAATAAAGGAAGTAAAGATAATAAAAGCAAAGCAGACAAAACAAAAAAAATTGCCCTAGAACAGCTATAGATAAGTATCAATATGTGCAATTTCTAGGCATGTTCTATGTATACAATCATGAGAGATCGCATACACCAATAGCATTCCTGAGATACTCAAACCTAGATCCATCTAGGGGTTTTGTAAACAGGTCAGCTAATTGGTGTTTAGTAGGCATAAATTCAAGAGATACCACCTGGGTCTCGACCAAGTCACGGATGAAATGATGACGAATGTCAATGTGTTTCGTGCGTGAATGTTGAACCGGATTCTTTGAGATGTTGATGGCACTCGTATTGTCACAGTAGACAATCATTTTTCCTTGATCAAATCCATAGTCGGCAAGAAGTTGCTTCATCCAGATGAGCTGTGTACAGCAGCTCCCAGCAGCTATATATTCGGCCTCAGCAGTAGAAAGAGAGATGGAGTTTTGTTTCTTACTCATCCAGGCGACCAGATTCGTTCCCACGTAAAAACATCCGCCTGATGTACTCTTTCGATCATCAGCATTTCCAGCCCAGTCAGCATCAGAATATCCTGCAAGTTCAAGATTTGTATTAGTAGAGAAATAAATTCCAAAATTGATTGTGCCATTTACATACCTGAGAATCCGTTTAACAGCTGTCAGATGAGATTCCTTTGGATTAGCTTGGAATCGAGCACATACACCCACACTGAAAGATATGTCTGGTCGACTAGCTGTAAGATAAAGGAGACAGCCTATCATGCTTCTGTATAAAGTTTGGTCAACGGATTTTCCAGCTACATCTGCACTCAGCTTAACACTCGTACTCATGGGTGTGCGAGCATGACTTTTTCCATCCAACCCAAATCTCTTCACAAGATCTTTGGCATACTTTGGTTGAGATACAAAAATGCCTTTGTTGGATTGTTGAACTTGAAAACCTAGAAAGTAGGTCAATTCACCAATCATACTCATTTCAAACTCTTGCTTCATTTCTGTAGAGAATTGATGAGCCTGTGAGTCAACTGTAGAGCCAAAGATAATGTCATCTACATAAATTTGGACAATGAGAAGGTGACTGCCTTTCCTACGAATGAACAATGTACGGTCAGCCTGTCCTCGGATGAACCCATGTGCAAGAAGATATGTTGTCAGACGTTCATACCAGGCTCTCGGAGCTTGTTTCAATCCATAAAGCGCCTTTTTCAACTTGTAAACATGATCCGGATAAGTTGGATCCTGAAACCCTTTTGGCTGAGCTACATATACTTCTTCTTGAAGAATGCCATTAAGAAAAGCACTCTTAACGTCCATCTGATACAATTTGATCTGAAGATGACATGAGATGCTCAACAAAATTCTGATAGATTCCAATCTGGCTACTGGTGCAAATGTCTCATCAAAATCCACTCCTTCAACCTGAGTGTATCCTTGAGCAACCAATCGAGCTTTGTTTCTTACCACTGTACCATGCTCGTCAGATTTATTCTTAAAGATCCATTTAGTGCCAATGATATTCTGATCTTTTGGTTTTGGAACCAATTTCCAGACATCATTCCTAACAAACTGATTGAGTTCTTCATGCATAGCTGACACCCAACTCTCATCTTCTAATGCCTCATTAACCTTCTTTGGTTCAAACTGAGAGAGATAACAAGAATAAGTGACTTGATTGACCACCCTGTTTCGCAGACGTAATCCTTCATTAACATTTCCCAGCAAATTTTCTCTAGGATGATTAAGTTTGACTCTGGAGGATGGTGCATGAGTGTTCAAGTGTGGAACTGGTGAAGGAGTCATGTCTTCAGTATCTGAAGGTATTGAAGTACGGACTGCTGAGCTGTTCGGACTAAGAGGTTCATGAGTTTTATCAGACATATCAACTTGCTCCCCCTCAACCTGAGGCTCTTCTTCTGCAAAAAGCTCTTTGGTAGTTTCATCATCGATGACAACATTTACTGATTCCATTACTGTCTTGGTTCTTTTGTTATACACACGACTGGCTCGACTTGTATTAGAGTATCCAAGAAAAATTCCTTCGTCACTCTTCGCATCAAACTTCCCCAAGTTTTCTCTATCACGAAGAATGTAACATGTACTTCCAAACACCCTAAAATATTTGACAGTGGGTTTCTTTCCTCGCCATAGCTCATATGGTGTCTTGGTAGTAGTAGGTCTGAGAAAAACTCGATTAACAATATGGCATGCTGTATGGATTGCTTCTCCCCAAAAATGTTGTGCCAAATCCTTAGCATGTATCATAACTCTTGCCATTTCTTGTATGACTCGATTTTTCCGTTCAACTACTCCATTTTGTTGAGGAGTTATGGGAGATGAGAATTCTTGTTTGATACCTTGCTGAGCACAATAATCTTCAAAACTTGAATTCTCGAATTCTCTGCCATGATCGCTTCGGATCCGCTTGATGAGACAGTCTTGTTCATTTTGGATTTTCTGAAACAAGATCTGAGCTTGTGCAAAGGCTTCAGATTTTTCTCTTAACAGAACGACCCATGTGTATCGAGAGAAGTCATCAACGATCACCATAATGTATTTCTTGCCTCCCAAACTAGCTGTCCGTGTAGGGCCCATGAGATCCATGTGAAGAAGCTCTAAGTTTCGAGAGGTAACAATACCTGAGATCTTTTTGTGAGGAGTTCTAGTTTGTTTCCCCAATTGGCATGGGCCACATTTTCCTTTATCTACCTGATGAATCTTTGGTAGATCAGCTATGGCTTCTGTCTTAGAAATTCTGACCAGATCATGAAAATTTAGATGCCCCAATCGTTGATGCCACAATTCTCCAGTGTCCAGGGTTGCCTTATTGCAATTTATTTGAGAATTTGAGGAGAGACAATAGCAATTGTCAGCAGTGCGCTTTCCTCCCATCAACCATTTTCCTTGAGAGTCAAATATGCTGCATTCTTTCTTGGAAAACTGGACCACTAAATCATAATCACAAAATTGACTGATGCTCAATAAATTTGCCCGGAGACCTTCAACATACAGTACTTCTTGTGGAGTAGGGGCACCGGTAATTTCCACAATTCCTTGACCAATCACCTTCGATTTGCTGCCATCTCCATAAGTGATGCTTCCACCTCCTTTGCCTTCTTTAAGCTCTTTGAATAGTGACTTATCACCTGTCATATGTTTTGAACAACCACTATCCAGAAACCACAAACACGAGTTAAGCACACTTAAGGCAGTATGAGCAACAAGACATAGATGATCCTTCTTTTTAACCCAGACTTGTTCCTTTTGAGGAGGAACTTGCACATTTTTGTCAATTAAATTAGACATATCTTTTATATCAACAGAATTTGACAAAACAGCTAACTTTTCACTAATAAGTTTCACTTGAGCAGTTAAAACTTTTAGTTGATTTCCAATTCCAGGTTCATCTATTCTAGGGAAATTCTTCTGAGACCATGGTTGTTGAGCCCTAATTTGAAAACAGTTTGGTCGAGTATGACCTTTGACACCACAGTGAAAACAAGTAGGAATGAAGTTAGTCCTTACCGGAACTTTGAATTTCAATTTATTCTTCTTGGTCACATCTTCTGAACTTTCTTGAGGTAAGCAAGAATTCTCAATTTCCACATTTTTCATTTTAGGTTTCACAAACATGATTTTTGAAGTGGTTGCAACATTTGAAGAAGATGCATTAACATGTTTATTAAAACCCAATCCAGTCCTATCATGTGAATGTTTCTGATTTCCTAACATTTGATTCAATTTATCACTCGAAAACTTCTTTAAATGATCATTCGAATCATTCAAGTTCTTTTCCAGAGATTTCACTTTAGCAATCAGCATGAGATTTTCAGAAGTCAAAGTGTTTCGAATAGCTAAACATTCATCCATAGATTTCATTAATCTTTCTTTCTCAAGTTCAGCTTCTTTCAGATTTTTCAGATTTTTCCTATTCAGCTTGTTCAATTTATCACATTCTACAAACAAGTTATTATAAGCAGTTTGTAAATCCACCTCATCATCAGATTCAATTTCAGATTCATTTATCATGTGAGGTGAGTTAACAGTCTCATAATAATTATCATAAGAAGCAGTAAAAGCTAAATAATTCACTCCTCCTTCAACATCTTCTTCGGATTTTTCATCATCTGATTCATCACTCTGAGTGACATTGAAAGCTTTACCTTTGGATTTTTTTAGATTAGCACATTCAATTCGAATATGACCCCTACCCCCACATTCATGACATTTTCGTCCACTAGTGAACTTATCTTTCTGATCATTCTCTAAGTTCTCACGTGGATTATTTCTAAACTCACCTTTCGGTTTCACAAGAGTTTTTGAGTCACGATTTTTAAACCTTCCATTCACGGGTCTAAAAAATTTTCTAAATTTTTTAGCAAACAGGGCAAATCCTTCATCATCCCCAGAATCCTCATCAGACGACCCACAAGAATTGACTTTAACATTTTTTGCTTTAAGAGCAATGTTTTTTGTTTTCTTGAGTTTGGGTAGAATTAGTTCAAAAGTCTGAAGGGAACCTACAAGTTCTTCTACTCTCATAGTATCTAAGTCCTTGCTCTGTTGTATAGCAGCAATTTGGGGAATAAACCTCTCAGGCAAAGATCTTAAGATTTTTTCACCACTTTAGCATCATCCATTTTCTTTCCCAAATTAATGGTAGAGTTTCTAATGGCACTAAGCTTTGAATAGAATTCATCAAAAGTTTCATCTTCCTGCATTCTAATCTCCTCAAACTGAGAAACCAACATTTGAATTTTTGAAGTTCTAACAACTTTGGTTCCTTCATGTGTGATTTCTAACGTTTCCCAAGCTTCCTTAGCTATTTCACATCTAGAAATCCTAGAAAATTCTTCATTTGAAACAGAGATGTAAATAGCATTTATAGCTTTGTCATTCGCAGTAGCACAATTTTTTTCTTCCGTTGTCCATTCAGCAATTGTTTTGTCTGGACGTGTCCATCCAGATTCAACAATATGCCAAACATTAATGGATTTAAAATAAGCTCTCATACGAATTTTCCAAAGCGTATAATTTGTTCCGTCAAGGAGTTTTACAAAAATTATCCAAAAAACAGATCTAACTTAGCAGTTAAAAATCAACCAAATACTGAAAGGAAATTTGCAATCAAGAACACAGAAATTTGGTTACGAAGAGGAAACCATTTAGAGAACTCTCTAAATGTAAAACCTCTCCGGGGCAGCCAAACCCAGGAAATCAATTCACTAAAATAGAAGAATAAGGAATACAAGAAGAATAACAAAACCTTTGACTCTTCCTTGCACACGACAAGTGACCCACTTGACTTCTACCTCAGTAGCCCTTTCCAGAACATCTGGCACGATTCTTCTGAAAGATTTCCTTTCACCGGAACTCCGATTGGCTTCACGTATTTTCTCTTCAAAAATAATCTAGAACAAATTCTCTCTCTCTAAGCACCCTGATTTTTCTCAATAAAATACGTAGGTTACAATAGCAAACTCACGTAGCTTAAATAGAAAAATACCCAATAAAATACTGCCGTGTCCGGACATGGTGGATCTGAGGTCCGGACATGGCTAGGTTTACTTATTCGTAACCTAGTGATGTCCGGACCTCCAATTGGTGTGTTCGGACATCTCAATACAAATGCGTTCTCTGGAACTGATGTCCGGACCCAACTTCTGGAGGTCCGGACATCTCCTTCAATCTTCACTTTCTGGATATCAGGTCCGGACACAGAGTCTGGAGGTCCGGACCTGCCTCATTATACTTAGCTTCTGGAAATCAGGTCCGGACACAGAGTCTGGAGGTCCGGACCTGCTCTTCAAAAATTCCCTTGCTGGTTTTTGTGTCCGGACCCGTTTTCTGTAGGTCCGGACATGCCTCTAGAATTTTCTTCCTGACACATTTTGAGGTGATAATTTTCACCAACATACATGCAATACCGAATGTGCCAAACCTAAACTAACAAAACCAACTAAGAAAACTTCCTTCAACCACCAACAGACCAAGAATAAAGACACTGAAGTGAGGCCTTTATAAAATAGACGTTACTCGAACCGAGTTATCAGCTGATCGAGTCACGAAAATGGGCAAAGTAGGATGCCAATCAACAGTTGTTATAGCAGCACTATGTGGAAGAGTTCTCAACCCATTTCTATGACCACGAACCTGATGAGTCAATACAACAATAACTACGATTAGAACAGGAGCACCACCTGTATCTACATTAACCTGACAGGCAGGGATTTTCCTGCCAGGGATGTTCCAGACCACCAAAATGACCGGCACGGCTTCTAGTCTACTTTTGTAACTCTAGTAAACAAATGGATCTAGACGAATATATTAGCAAGTGGTTTCTTGAGGGGAAAACCACTCCAACTATGTCTGCACCAGTCTGTGAGTGTACACGCAAGCGCGTGCGTCTACACATGCATGAGAGAGAGAGAGAGGGGCATGGTGGGGAAGAGATAAACCTGATATATGGGTGCTCTTACTGAACCAGATGTCACCAATAGTCTCCTCCCGTTAGCATTTAAAGCCATTTCATGTCTGCAAATTTTTGAGCTCTCAGGATCACAAAACCTACAGAATTGAAAACTCATGTTATATATCAAGCTTCATTCTATAAACTCTAATGACCTAGAGAGAGAGAGAGAGAGAGAGAGAGAGCAATAAATAGGAGAAAAACATAAAAGGGAAAATGATAGTGGTATAGGAAGACATCAAAGAAGCCCTATGGTATAAGAATACATCATCAGTCGACAATCCTTCAATTTGACATATAGGTGGTATAACAATCCCCAGTCCTACAACACACTGGTTATGACATCATTTTGCACATAGAAAGCAATTAATCAATCTCACTTTTTTGCAAGAACTATGATAACAGTTGAATGTTGGAATTTAGTCAGTCCAGGGAGTTTTAACCAATATATTCACTGTTAAAAAAGTAATGCCAACCAATGCATTTACCTACTACAGTTTCTTGACCAAAGGACGTGACCTTGATTTTGCAAGCTCCATTCGAAAATCTAACACCACAAAACTAATTCCGTGAGGTTTACACTTAATATAAGGTAGCAAAAACATCTAATTACATTAAGTTTCAAAGAAAAAAATAAAGGAGCATTATTTTCAAAACTCTCACTAAATTTTACATCAAAATCAATATATACTTGCCTTTCCATCTGAACCCAAGCTAAAAATGCTTGTCTCATCAGGCCCAAAAAGAATAGAGTTTATAGCAGAATCATGTGCAGGCCACCCAGTAATTTGCAAACCAGCAGCCATGTCTTTCGCTAGTTAAGGGATTTCACATATCTATATGGCTGTGTCAGTGTAGGCGCCCTCAGCTGTGCATAACTGGAACCCTTTCCTTTTCCCCAAATGACAACGGTACTGTTCTAGCCAAGGGACAAAGTAAACCTCCAAAATTGCATTCAGAAGGGCCACTTCAGCAGAAAAGGAATTTTTGAACAAGTATGTGCAACAACATATGTTAACCATTACAATGTAGACCACGATACCAGGTCCTAACATAGTTAAAAGGAAAAGGATACCAAACATGTGAATCATTCCATCGGTTGCAGAAGCTGCTAAAATCTTCCCATTGTGATTGAAGCATAGGGAAGTAATTGCAGGTGGATCTTTACCAAGTGGAAGGACTGTCTTCATGAAAGGCAAAGATCATTACGGGATAAAATAAAAACTAGCAACTGCATGCAAATATGAGGTACTAAGATGAATCAGCAGATACCACAGCCTTCCACATTTTCATGTTCCATACGGTTAACGAAGCAAACCCCAATTTGTCAATATAACTTGAGCCGTGCCTAGAAAGAAAATGAATCCATATTAGTCTCTTGCACCCATAGAAAGAAGCACAAATTCATTTTATACATATGGAAGACATTGAAAAGAATAACAAATCCTAGGTCAATCTTCTGAACATTACATATGACAGGGATCAATGTCCTCAAGAAACACCCTAACTATGTAAGAATAGTTTAAACCAAAACTAAAGTCATTTCAACAACACAATGCAAGCATCATACTTCAGTCTAATATAAGTTTAAAAGAGAGGACAAATATCTGGAATTTCACTTCTATATGGAATCTTAATATTATTAGCAGAACATACCCTCTGGATGCTGCCGCAGAAACAAAAATTGGCTCTACAGGGCTGCACTTCAGATCCAAGACACTGCAGCACCACAGAAATGTAAGAGCAAGCACCAATGAAGAAGAGAAACACAGGCATAATATATGTAGGAGGAACCTCGGAAATGCTTCAGTTGTGCTCAGATCACAGACAACCCTCTTTGCATCAACATTCCATGCTTTAATGCCTCCATCAGCAGTGCCTATGAGAAGCTTTTGTCAAAACGAACCACAAAACTTAAAAGTATGTATATCCAATCTCATTTAATCACCACCATTCCCATATCAAACCATACATGAATTTACTCTAAAAGGTTTACATACCAAGCGGTCAGACTTAGACTCCCAGTCAAGTGACATGATCTCTGCCCCACAATAAATTGTTGCATTTCTTGATGCTGGAGTTGAAGAGTCATACGTCCATATCCTTTGTTAAAATGAATGGAGAATGATTAGGGAGTAATTTTGAAATCAGCACATAATTAAGAAGTTAAACAGGGGGGGATCCCCGGAGCCCTCTATAGCATGCTCAACAACCTAGGCAGGATGGTTCTACAGGTTTTTTCTTTTGTCTCCTCTTTTTCTTACTTTCTTTCTTCAAACCGGCTCCTCTGAGTCCATTCCCGCACGTAGGCATTTGAATGTACACAACTGATAGGGGACTAGGAGTCATCACCACGCTTACAGTTAATCTCTTTCTGTCGCCTAATTCCAGAAAAAAGTACCTTACTGTGCCATCCAGAGAAGCACTGGCTATATTGTTCCCAGATGCAGAAAAGCGGCATCGGCTGATTGGACTTGTGTGGCCCAAAAATGTCTCCTGAAACCATGGTATTCTGAAATTTAGTGATATTCCTTTTTTTTTTTTGTTGATAAGTAAAAAAATTTAGTGATATTCCAGTAAAAATAAACTAGAAAATTCCAGGTAAGGAATTAAATGTGTATCTAGAAGGCAAAACATGCTGACGTGAAATGATTTAACTGTAGGGAGTAAAAGTTCATATTTTTTTATATCTCGATTTCTAGAAGCTTTTACCTGAAAGTCTACTTTAACTTCAGGAAATTCATCTTCTACGTGACCTTCCCTGCCATTTTCTGCCAAAACAAATTTACTAATTACTTAAACAGCACGGAATTCATAAATATAGTCACAACCAATTGACCAATTGAAATAACAAACAGAAAATCAGAAACTAGTTTAAAAATACGACCTGCAAAAGTGTACAGTTGAAAAATTAAGTCGACTGTTTCCTCATATCAAAACAAACACTATTTCCTATTATATATGGCCTCTGTAACAAGTTCAGTCAACTCTATAAATCTTCCTGGAGATTACATCTACATTAATTCATATTTTTATTTTTCAACACAAAAACACATTTACATACATTGCCACATCTTGCCACTATTATCACCACACTCTCTAGATATTATAGGTCAGACAATGGGTCTGCTTTTAATTTTTCAACACAAAAACACATGTAATTAAGAATTAAATATTGACTAGCTTCTACACTTTTCTTCAAATTCACAAATTTCTGATATGATCTGTCCTTATTTTCCACTGATGAACTACTAGATTGTTTTAAATTTACAGGTTTCTGACATCATTTGTCATATCATTTCACTAATGCACTTCAATATCTTCTTCTTTGGCACACCTATCTTATAAACATGGCACTTCTTGGAATCCCAACATGTCACGCATAATGAATGTCAATGGTATTATCATTTTCATACAAAACATCCATGGCTTGTTTACCATCTTCAATTTATGGAACAGTAATTGTACAGAAAAGCAATATAACAGAACAGGTGCCATCTTGCCAAATTTGACTAGTGTCTCCTGTTCCACCATCTTCCACATTAATTAGACCTTTAGATTGGACTAGCTAATACTAGGTATAGCTAGTTAT
Organism: Corylus avellana; assembly: GCF_901000735.1. NCBI lineage: Eukaryota > Viridiplantae > Streptophyta > Magnoliopsida > Fagales > Betulaceae > Corylus > Corylus avellana. The sequence continues at coordinate 41,387,130 of NC_081542.1, read as the reverse complement.
TTGTTTGATAACACTCTATTTCTGAGAATAGTCTATTCTCATGGGACTACTAATCCCATACACACAGAGTTAGCTAGCTAAGCCACTAAAGGGGTAAATGGTACTGGCTGAACAACATTTTCATTCATAAAACTAATTCAAGCCCAGAGTTAGAGATTAGCACAGCCTTCCCAACTTGTCGTATTAACCAAAGCCCACTTTGTGGCCCATCAAGCCCTTACAGCAAAGGATCCTTTCGAAAAAAAAATGCCAAAATTTGTGTAGAAGGACTTATTTAGAATTTGCGAATGAAAGAAATGGGCCTCTAAGAATCGCTTAAGATTTATATCATAAGAGGTTGAGTGGTCTATATATATATATACTACAAGAAACTGACTCATCAGGGGCGACTTATTAGGGGCGACTATAAAGTCGCCCCTAATACTCAACTATTAGGGGCAACTTTTAAAAGTCGCCCCTAATAGTTACTTATTAGCGTCCACATAAAAGTGGACGCTAATAATGGGTCGAAAGGGTGACTATTAGCGTCCACTTTACAGTGGACGCTAATAAGTCGACCCTAATATACACGCGGGAATTATTAAAGGGGCGCGAAAAATTTAAGGGGCCAAAAAAAAACTTTTAGCGTCCAAATTAGTCGACCCTGATAGTACACCAATAGCGTCCACTTAAGTGGACGCTAAAAGCTAAAAATTAAAAAATAAAATAAAATAAAATTAAAAAAAAAAAAAGATCAATAGGGTCGACTCTCAAAGTCGACCCTAATACTGAAGTAGTCCACCCTAAAGGGTACGTAGAAAAAATTAAAAAAAAATTAAAAATTAAAATTGATGAGCAATAGCGTCCACTTTTAGTGGACGCTAAAGACCCATCATTAGGGTCGACTTTCAAAGTCGACCCTAATGCATAACTATTAGGGGCGACTTTATCGCCCCTAAAGAGTAGGTAAAAAAAACTTAAAAAAAAATAAAAAAATAAATTGATGACCAATAGCGTCCACTAAAAGTGGACGCTAAAGACCCATCATTAGGGTCGACTTTGAAAGTCGACCCTAATGCTTAACTATTAGGGGCGACTTTATCGCCCTTAAAGAGTAGGTAAAAAAAATAAATAAATAAATTGATGACCAATAGCGTCCACTAAAAGTGGACGCTAAGGTCGACTTTGAAAGTCGACCCTAATGCTTAACTATTAGGGGCGACTTTATCGCCCCTAAAGAGTAGGTAAAAAAAATTTAAAAAAAATAAATAAATAAATTGATGACCAATAGCGTCCACTTTTAGTGGACGCTAAAGACCCATCATTAGGGTCGACTTTTAAAGTCGACCCTAATGCTTAACTATTAGGGGCGACTTTATCGCCCCTAAAGAGTAGGTAAAAAAAATTAAAAAATAAATAAATAAATAAATTGATGACCAATAGCGTCCACTAAAAGTGGACGCTAAAGACCCATCATTAGGGTCGACTTTTAAAGTCGACCCTAATGCTTAACTATTAGGGGCGACTTTATCGCCCCTAAAGAGTTGGTAAAAAAAATTAAAAAAAAAAATAAAAAAATAAATTGATGACCAATAGCGTCCACTAAAAGTGGACGCTAAAGACCCATCATTAGGGTCGACTTTTAAAGTCGACCCTAATGCTTAACTATTAGGGGCGACTTTATCGCCCCTAAAGAGTACATAGAAAAATTAAAAATATAAATAAAAAAATAAAATTGATGACCAATAGCGTCCACTAAAAGTGGACGCTAAAGACCCATTATTAGGGTCGACTTTGAAAGTCGACCCTAATGCTTAACTATTAGGGGCGACTTTATCGCCCCTAAAGAGTACATAGAAAAATTAAAAATAAAAAATAAAAAAATAAAATTGATGACCAATAGCGTCCACTAAAAGTGGACGCTAAAGACCCATTATTAGGGTCGACTTTGAAAGTCGACCCTAAAGAGTACATAGAAAAATAAAATTAAAAAATAAAAAGCAAAGTAAACTAAGAAATAGTTTAAAAAATTGTTTACAAAATGGTTTAAAAAAATGACCAAAATGAATATTAAGAACCTCAAGGTTAAAAAAATGGTTAAAAAATAGAATAATTTTTTTTGTTATTACATATGTGTAATTAAAATTTATAACATAGATGGACTCTTTTTTTTTTTTTTTTTTGAAAAGTAATGTATAACATAGATTGACTTATAACATACATTGAAACTAAGTCTCTAGATATTTAATTATTGTATTAATATGTATTTGTATATTTATATCATATTATATATGTATAATTTTTTATTATATAATCACATGATTTAATAATCAGTTGATCATGTCATATAATCATATAAATTATAGTGATAATACATTATACTTAAATATTATGAGACTTAATTCATGAAGAATAGGACAAAGCTTTCTTAAAAAGAAAAAAAAACAAACATTATTAGATCATGTCCATATATGTGTATTATCATTCTAATTACACTAGATCATACTTAATTAACTAATTAAGTATGATCTAATGTAATTAGAATGATAATACATATCATCATATCATTGTTTTTTGAAAATAGTTAACTTACTTAGTAATACTAAGTTAGTATATATTAACGAACAAGTATGTATAATATATATATATTAAGTAACATATAATTTGTTTTTGTCAAAATAACCTATAGTAAATTATACTAGGTTAGTAATTTAATATATTAACTTAGTTAATATGTTAGCTTATTAAGTAACTAGTTATTAAGTCTCTGGGTACTTAATTGTTGTATTTGTATGAGTTTGTATACTTCTGACTTATGTCATATTATATATGTATATTTTGTTATTATATAATCATATGATTTAATCATCAATTGATCATTTTATATAATCATATAAATTATAATAGTAGACCATATGATGTAACATCTAACTTATAATGATATCTACAACATAATACTCTAAACATAACAACATCATATATCTCTAAACAAACACATTGTTGATTCTAATATTAATCACTTAATTTGTGATATATATGATCATATGGTATAATATTTTACATTTTTTTTTTCTTTCTAATTACAATTCAAATAATCTTTAGATCATGTGATCTACCACTTAACTTAATAGTAATACTAAGTTAGTATATAGTAACTAACAAGTATGTATATTATATATTCATAGAAATATTAAGTAACATATAATTTTTTTGTTTGTCAAAATAACCTATAGTTAATTATAGTAAGTTAGTAATTTAATATCTATTAACTTAGTTAATATGTTAGTTTATTAACTAACTAGTTACTAGTTAGTATGTCAATGCTAATATATAACACACACATGTATAATAAAATAAGTAATATACATAGAAGTATTGAGTAACATTTACTTAATTATATTTACTTAATATATATTAATTAACTAAATAATATGTTAATTTATGAACTAACTAGTTAGTATGTCAACTAATACATACACATAAATATTAAATTATTCATATAACATATACTATTTATATATATATATATATATATATGAACGAGTTAACGAGTCGGTTCGAGTCTTAAACGAGTCAAGCGAGCCGTGTATCACTAATTAATCGCGCGGGTTTCAACAGTAACGAGCGGGCTTGTACCGTGTCGAGCTCGAGTTCAGATCGAGCTTAATCGAGCGGGTATCAAGCGAGCTGTCGAATTGTATTACTTCACTTACGCCCCTAGGTTCAATTGAACATCTAAAAATGATAAAATGTCTTTTATACCCTCAAAACTTTTATAAAATTATAAATTTTCTCTTAATCATCAATATATATATACATATATATATATATATATATATATATATATATATAAGGAATTAATTGAGGAAAGTGGTAGAACCACCCTGTTTTAGGGAAAATTTTTGCCGGGATTATTTCGCGCTAGATATTTCGCACGAAACTTGTGTTTCCCTCGCTAACCGCCCTCATCACTCTCACTCTCGATCTCACTCCCTCAAAAACACCCCCTCTCACTCGATCTCTCTCCTGCTGCTCACCTCTCTCTCACTTCGGCGCCCAGTGACCCGCACGGTTAAGAGACATGGAGCTGCAACTTTTCGCACGCTCTCAAGGTGTTTGATGGATGGGATGCTTGAATGAAACTTGGCTACTTGGCTTCGTTAAACGCAGAGTTCCTGGGGTTTTCACAAACCTGCATCTATGTCAGAGCTTTTATGGTTCTTCGGGGTAGCAGCCTGCGTAAAGCTCCTCCTCATCCCATCCTCCTCATCGACACCCAAATCGTTCATCTCCAAGAGGGCCTCAACTATAGCTCCGACACTGTGGTTTTGTTCCAAAGAATCACTGTGATCTTGTCTGATTTGTGCTTGTTATATGAGGTTTATAGATTGACCAAGGATTTGGATTCAAGGAGGCGAATTTCGATCTGGGTATTGATCATTTGGTCCCCGATGCTTGTGATTGTGGACCATATGCATTTCCAGTACAATGGGTTTCTGTTGGGGCTCTTGCTGATGTCGCTTTCATATTTGGAGGAAGGGAGAGACTTGATGGGTGGATTTATGGATTCTCTACCTGTTTTGTTCTTGCAATCAGGAAGTATATAACTACAAGATAGCAGCTCGTCCGGAAAGGCGCCGGCAATTTGAAAAAGAGCTCACTTCTCAAATGGAGGTTGCTTTAAGTATCTTGACAGCTTGTTTGAGTATTAATGAACTCAAGGAGCAGGTGGGAGCTTTTACCTTGTCAGAAACTTTTTAATTATTTAGTCTATGTTGGTATTTGGGACATAATAGATGCCGGATTTTTATTTTTTACTAAGTGGCTTTGGATCATTTCAATGTAATTGATTGTCAGGTTCTTGAGGCATTTGCATCTTGGCTTCGACTGAAGCATGGGTATGCATTTCCTTTTCTTTGAATCTTGTACATACTTATATTTAAGAGTTTGTTACAAACATTTTGTTTCTTATACAGAGAGGGGAGTACTTTTTGCAAGTTATGTAGTCTGGTAAATATCAATCAGTGGCTCATACCCCTCAAATCTAAAGGAGGTTTTGGCCTGAAATATTTTGTTATTCTTTCATTATAACTGGTGCATGGGTGGATACAATTACGTTATAAGATTTTCCCAAGAGTTGTGGTTTGCAATTATTGGAGCTCTGGGGTGGTTTTACAAATTCAGATCCTCCACCTAGGAAAGCATAGCTAAATTGACTGCATTTTCAGGAAAGTGTAGTGTTTAATAGACTGGAGTCTATTTAAAGGTGTGATAGACAAGAGAAAAGTTTCTTTCATTTCATACAAGTGCTTTCCTCAAACAACTTCAGACCGCTGCTCCATTGTAGTTGATATAATTTTTGAAGTGGGACCCAGTCCCCTTGTAGTTGATTGGAAGTTTCCTTATCCTTTGGGTCTTCTGATATTGGCTTTGTAAGAGAGCTTAATCATTACTTTACAAAGAGATGTGGTGGGTTGGAGAGTTGGACTGTGGATTATGTATTAAGTGATAGAAAAAAGCATAGAGTTTGGGATTTTGTGGCTTTTACTGATTGGAAATTGGATGGGGAATTGAGTAGTTGGGGTCTTGTCTTCAAGTTAATTTTTCAATTTCTTGTTAGAGAATGTAAGGGGGTGTACTTAGGGCCGTCTTACGCTCTTAATGAATCTCGATTACTTATAAAAAAAAAAATGTAAGAGAATTGTGAGTGCCAAGGGTAGACTTGAGAAGACAGCTAAAGGAAATGGGTTGATGGTGAGCATGGACTGATAATCATAAAAATTTCTTTTTGCCTTCTTGAAATAGTTGGGCAAAAGGCTTTGTTGATTTGAGTCCAATAGATACATATGTTATGTATATTTATGCATTTATATATGTTGCACACTTGCATTTGTGTATCATGATATTAAGCATCATTTACCTTACTAGACTAAGAATGCCTCTGCATGGCAAATAGAGATGTCCTTGGTGTGCCATTCATATGTAGCTTGTGAATTTTCCTGAGCTTGTAGATGACATGTCAAGTAATCTTGTGTTGGTTTCAGGATCCCTGGGTCTGTGCTTGCTTCTCAACCCTTGGTGCACACAGCTCTTTCAAGCTTGAATGCTGAGTTTATTTCGGAGGCATCTGTAAATGGTATAATAGTTGGGAAAAGCCAATATTTTCGTGAACTGTATTTGAAAAGTTCCTTTATTGTTTTGGATTTATAACTTAAAATAGTTTATCTCTTTAATATCGATTAGATTGTTTTCATTATCCCCTTTCTTTTTTGCAGTCATCTCTGAATTAATACATTACTCAGCAAGAGGAAGCTCTGGTGGTGTTGCTGTACAGATGCCTTTGATTCATGTAATTGTGCCTCAAGTTATGAGTCTAAAGGCACATCTTAAAGATTCTTCAAAGGTATTGCATTTATGGGGTTGTAGATGTTTTCTTTTTCTTGGCCTGTATAATAAGCTTCTAATAGTGTGTATTTTAAGAACGATGTTACTGAGTCAATAGCATCAAGTAAATAGTTTCCCATTAAAGGGTTTTTTTTTTTTTTTCAAATTAATCGAAATTTTATTAAAAGCGAAAGGCGCAATCCAAGTACATAAGAAGTATACAAGAGAATCATCTAATCAGAGCAAGAAAAAAGATAAAGAAAATCATGATATCTAGTAATACAAAGACAATCATAGGCAGTTTTCCATTGGTATAGGATTTTGAAGAAGACCTTTAGATCCACCACCGTTCTCTCTCAATCATCAAAGCTACAATCATTTCTTTCTCTCTAGATATACCACATCAAGGAAGACAGGATTATCTTTCATACTGCTACATTTTGAGAAGAACCAGTTTGCCCTCTCCAACATGCAAAGAGATCCACTCCTCTCCACGACATGACCCACTGTAATCCATAGAGGTCAAAAATAGGACTCCGTAAGGCATAAGCAATCTCGCAGTGGAGTAGAAGGTGTCCTACTAATTCCTTACTCTTCCTGCACATGCAACTAACCTACTACTATTAAATGTCATTTCCTTAAGTCGTCCATAGTGAGGATCTTCCCTAAAGTGGCCGACCAAGCAAAGAATGCATGTCACTGTTTTCTATTTCTCTAGGTTGTGTTAGTGTGAAATGGCTGCTGGAGACCATGGAAGCTCTGCTTCTAGTAGAGGGGTCAATGGAATTCTATAGATCATCCAGGGTGGGGCTGCCAACTTGAGGATTGACGATGTCTAGACTCTAGAAGGGGCTTCGGGTGGGATTCCGCTTTTATGGGATACAAGGGTGGTGGAAAAAGTGGAGTGTGTGCGGAGTTTACCATTGCTTGTTCTTTTAGGAATGTTGAATATCAATTTACTTGGGCTTTTGCTGGTGTTGGTGTTGGTTATTTTATCATAAAGTATGATTCCATGGCTTTTTTAGCTGAGTAGCAATTCTGGATTGAAACATCACCACTAAACACACGCATTTGGCATCATGTTATTATCGAGAAATTTTGATATGTTTGATTTATTCCCTTATTTTTGGCTTCAGTATTCTCGGCCCAACTTGGATCATGACCTTGACAGTGTACATTGATAAAGATATGCTCCGGTAGTATTGGTCCAGGGATTTTTCTAAATCTGAGAGATTTTGAGATCGATCGCACTCCAGTGCGATTGATCTCAAAATGTAGAAAATCTACTGACGTTGCGATCGATCGCACTCCAAGTGCGATCGATCGCAACGTCAGTAGGTTTTCTACATTTTGAGATCGAAAACCTACTGACGTTGCGATTGATCGCACTCCAAGTGCGATCGATCGTAACGTCAGTAGGTTTTCTACATTTTGAGATCGAAAACCTACTGACGTTGCGATCGATCGCACTTGGAGTGCGATCGATCGCAGATTTTTTTTTTTTATTTTTTTTTTATTTTTTTTAGGACCATTAGAAGTGGACCCTAATGGTTAACTATCAGCGTCCACTTTAATTTGGACGCTGATAGTCAATTTTTTAAAAATTTTTTGGACCATTAGCGTCCACTTTGTGGACGCTAATGGTTGACTAAGCGTCGACTACTTCCATCATCTTTAGGGTCAAAACATTGCGCCTTTTAGAGTCGATAAAGTGGACGCTAAAAGTGATTATTAGGGTCGACTCTAAGTGGACGCTGATAGTTAATTTTTTTTTTTAATTTTTTAGGACCATTAGGGTCGACTTTGTGGACGCTAATGGTTAACTATTAGCGTCCACTTTGGTTTGGACGCTGATAGTTATTATTATTATTATTTTTAAAGGACCATTAGGGTCGACAAAGTGGACCCTAATGGTTAACTAAAAGTGGACGCTAATGCTTGACTATTAGGGTCGATTTTTGCTTCCGTTTACATTATCTTTAGGGTCAAAACATTGCGACTTTTAGGGTCGATAAAGTGGACGCTAAAAGTGATCATTAGGGTCGACTTTTAAGTGGACCCTGATAATCAGACATTTGATCATTAGGGTCGGACTATTAGCGTCGACACCTTTAGGGTCGAAAAGTCGACGCTGTTGGCAACAGCGTCCACTTTAGGACCTTTAGGGGCGACTTTGAGTCGCCCCTAAAAACCTAATTTCTTGTAGTGTTCATATGAGCAAGTCAATACATCTGAATTGGATTTGTGCATTAATTGCCCAAGAAAGAGTAATGCAATTGCTATTTGATTTGTTCATACAATATTGTACATCAACAACGGGCTCGACAGAAATGACTTTTGAAATCCTTTCTTCCAAACTGCAAATGCTACAAAAATTGTCTTCTAATGTAATACTGTTCGTTTTTGTTTGAGAAGTGATCACAAAGAAAACTCATATCTTTACAATTAGTTCCATAATTTCTAGAGGAAAAAAAAAAAAAAAAACCTAATTGAATGTCTACTAAATGCATGGTAGCTATTTTATTTTAAAGTAATAGACAATCCCAAATTATGTCATATTCTAAAAGACAAAAATTAACCCTAATGCAATTACTTATTTACACAAGTATCCCTTTTTTCTGTCTTTTTTTTTTTTTTTTTTTTTTTTTTTTTTCTAATTTACACAAGTATCCCTTAGTACGTAAAGTACTAGCATATACATCAACAGCAACACAAATTGTCTGAATGCATGTGGCATGCATTTTTTCTTACTTATAGAAATGAAATGGTTAGCAACAAGGAAAGATAGACCAATTTCTGACTTACGTTCATCTTTCTCCCTTGGCTTTCTCATTCTTAAATAAAAGGTGTAGATACAAATGATTAGTAAAACAGGAACAACAGTAGGCACATCAATAATGACGGCAGTTTTAGATGAGTGACGTTCCTTTCCTGCAAACACCACAACTCTGCTTTTATTACAACATTTCTTCCGATGGATACAGGGAAGAAGTTATCTGAATTAATAAGTGAAGTCTAACACATAAAATGCTTAATTAAAATGGGAAGTGAATTACGGAGACAAGATTCGAATTCAAAACCTTTGTTTTGATACTATGTTAAATCACTACTTATTTTTAAAAATTAGAATTAATAAAAAATAATAAATTTAATCATTTAATCAATAATCTAACAAACAGTAGCAATGGAAGAGGATGTTAGAAAATACACATAGTGATAACAAGAGTGAATAGTTGATATGGCATACTTATTTGACCCGAACGCATTGAGTTGACTTAGGACTTTAGATTAAGCTAACATATAACCAAATAGGGCTAAATAGTATAGGCCATTTTGGTGTATAGTATAATCAAATTGGCCTATGGCCTATACTATAGTATAGGCTAAATAGTATAGGCCATAAGCAATTTTGGTGTATATGATCAATGACATATATGATCAAACACCTCGTGAACATATATAAGAGATATCCATAATCTTGTAAAAGTGTTTTGAAACATTGATCCAACTCCTTGATGCATGTGTTTTCCTATATATGAAAATAATTAACCCTGTGCAAAAAAAAGAAAAGAAAAAAAAAGAAGAACAATGAATCTACCTATTTTACTATCTACAAGGCGTGAAGCATGAATAGTACTATACCTTCTGAAGATGTCGTCTCAGCTGAGGGTCATAGAAACTGTATACCTCGTACCTTAAATCACAGCTGGGTGCTATATATCTCCCTCCCTGCTTTCCATCACAACATCGTGGAATATACTCCGCAGCCTTCCTCAGGCAGTTGCTGCATTCCAGCTCGTCCAAATCAGGAGTGCACATCAAAAGTGCATGTATTGTTTCAAAATCTGGGGCAGCGGCGCTTCCCACAGCAAACTTGAGAGTAGAGCTTCCTGATGCAGCGCGGATTCTTAGCCTATCTAATAAGGGTTTTAGCACCTTGTTGAACCCTTCTACGTCGGACACGTTCTTTGTGTTGTAATAGGCAGATAAAGGGCTATCTTCCATAACACCAAATATGAGTTTGTTCGAATATCTCACCATACATGTTGTGTACCATATGATTGCCTCCTTCTGGTTGGGACAATACTGTAAGAGATCGTGACTTGACTTGTTGACACAACTTCGGCATTCTTCCGTAGAGATGTCTCCTCTACAAAGTGCAATGGCGTTGACTTTATCAGGGTCTTCTCCGGCGGAGCGGTGACGTAGGCTTGTGTTGGACCGTTTGTGTAATTTTTGAAGCCTCTAAAGTCAATGATCTTGCAAAAATCTAATGTTGAATTCAAACATTCAACCTTTTCTAATTACCTGCTCTATTTTAGCTCCAAAAAATATTAGTAGGTTTTAAATATGTGAGTTCTATCTTAAAGCAGGTAAACCTAACAAATTGTTTGTTTATCATTATCTCAATTATTTTTTATTTATTTATTTAATAAATTTATTATTAAATTTTTGAATTCATTAAGTCTCACATAACTTCAATAATAAATTCACTCATTTACTGTCTAAAAATAATTAAGAGAATAATTTTTATTATTTATCATTATCTAAAAGAAGAAATTACCAACTTTAGATACTTAAAAATATTTCTATATTGACTGAGGACCAGGGTTTTTCATCCATGCTTTAAATAACGATATGATTTCTCGTCATGCATGCACGCAGTTAATTTGATTGAGACAAAAGCGATAGAGGACAAGCCACGATGCCTAAATTTAAGCCCCGAAGTCCATGGGTTACTGTCTTCGTGCGTGCACCAAACATGCATTCTTAATTGTTTCTTTCACATTCATTAAAATACCTACTACATATGGTAGAATATTCATGTATTTAAATATCAATTTAAAAATTATGTACCCAACAACCTTTAAGACTCCCTCAATGAAATCCCACCTAAGGATGAAGGTCTAGTTAAATAGGAGGAATGCTTTTTTACATTCTACCAACCATCTCCCCACCATCTTGTCTCGATCTCTTTATTTATTTAAAAAAAAATCAAGATTCTAAAGTGAAGAGATGGTGGGGAGATGGTTTGTAGAATGCAGTGAAGCATTCCTCAGTTAAATAGGCATCAACCCACGTAGCAAAATTTATGTCAGTAGACCCGGCCTTCCTTTCCCTTTGTGTGCGAGCTAGCTAGTCTGTTTTTTTGTAATTGTGTATTAAATTATTAATGCTAATTCAATCCATTTCCAGATTTTCTATGCGTATGTATATATATGCAGTATGCGAATATATTTAGTAATTAATACGAAATAGCACAAGAATACATGTAGCGTATATTTTGGTATCATCATTAATAATGAAGTATTTTCGTCACTAAAAGTGTTTAGTAGGATGAATTTAGATGGTCACTATCGTGGCTCAACAAATTTATTCTTTATTGTAGTTAAAAAAAAAAAATTACATTTATTTATTTATTTGAGCAACTTATTTTTTTTAAAAAAAAGTTGCTCAAATAAGGCTCTCTATTTTAGCTATCTATTTTTGCTATTCTATTTAAATATTATTTTTCAAAGTAAAATTATTCTTCTTTGAAAGAGAGAAAACGTTAGATTTTTCTTTTTTTTTAAAAAAAAAAAAAAATTATACATTAATTTGTTGAGTTAACGGAGCTCAATCACCAAATATTTCTCCAATTTGCTAAGCTAGATGCAGTTCATTTTGATTCTATTTTAGAATTGTGACTAGCCAAATAACCCAAAAATTATTTTGACTAGCTGGTTGAGAATATGTTCTCTATAGTATTAATTGGTACATTATTATTAATTAGCAACAACTTGTTCCGAAGATTAACAGTACGTACAGTACTATTAGCGAGGAGGAGTTGAAATTTTCTCACTCAAAGAGTTGGATTATTGGCGATCGATGAAGAGTTTGTTCCTAAAAGTGTTATTAATTTTCTTATAAACGAATGGGTTGATTATTATTTTCTCTATTGAACAGTATAATGCATATTACTGAACAAAATAATAAATTTGTGTATTATTAAAATAAATTGGTAAGCCTTGCAGCAGCGAAGATGCTGAAATAATTGGGTCAGGATCTTCTATAATTTCTTTAAAATTTTAAATTTTTAAATTACGTAATTTATGCGTTTTTAGGCATCAAAACGCTTAGAATATGCTACATATTAAAAATGTGTCATTTTATCGAGAGAACAAAAAAAAATTTCTATAAACATAGTCTACAAAAATTTTTATAAAAATTTTCTCTAAACCAATCCGGAGGAAATATATTCCAACCCATTAAAATAATGTCAAGTGTCTATGAACATTTAAAACGCATATTAAATTTTTAATGTCATTGATAGCATTTTATTAACTTAGACTAACGCTTTAAATGTTTATATACACTTGACACTATTTTAAATGAGTTGGAGGATATTTCCTTTTTTTTAATTGTGTTTAAAATGATATATATAAAGGTACACTCAGATTAGGAAGAAGCTCAGTGTGTCGGGAAGAAGAAAAATGGATATTTTGTTACTCCCAATATATATTAATTAATGAAGAGAATGAGGTAGGCAATTTATTCAATTTCTACACAATAATAATTTGTTAAATCTTTATTTACTTTAAAAATTTAACTACGCTAATTAGGGAACCAATTTTTACTTTAATTTTGTTTGTGCATGTTGAGAATAAGGTTGTAGATTGAATCACAAAATATAATGTACAGAAGAGGCCTATATATAGGCGAATAATACAGACCTAGTAGAATAAGGAAAGGAATAATACAGACCTAGTAGAATAAGGAAAGGTAAACCTAGTAACCCTAGAATACCAAAGAAAGTAAATAATAATAATATAATAATATCTAACAGCCCCCCACAAGCTCAAGGTGGAGTGCGAGAGACCAACTTGAGGTTGGACACAAGATCACGAAAACGTCCTGGAGGATGTGACTTTGTAAAGATGTCTGCGAGCTGATCACGAGACGTGACAGAATGAAGTTGTAGTGAGCCCTGAAGAAGATGATGACGAACAAAATGACAATCAATCTCAATATGTTTTGTCCGTTCATGAAAAACATCATTATGAGCAATCTGAATAGCACTCTTATTATCACAGTATACAGGAGTAGCAGAAGAAAGAGAGACACCCATATCTTGTAACAACCATCGCAACCAAAGAAGCTCCGCGGTAGTGTCAGCGAGAGCACGATATTCTGCCTCTGTGCTAGATCGAGCAACAACAGTCTGTTTCTTACTTCGCCAAGAAATAAGCGAGGTGCCAAGTAGAAAACAATAACCAGTGGTAGAGCGACGATCTGTTGGATCACCCGCCCAATCAGCATCAGTATAAGCATGCAGCTGTATAGGAGACTGAGAGGAGAAATAAAGCCCATGAAATAATGTCCCCTTCAGATACCGAAGAATGCGTAGAACAGCTGAGAAATGAGTGGAGCGAGGAGCAGCCATAAATTGACTCACCTGATGGACAGCATATGAGATATCAGGTCGAGTGACAGTAAGGTAGACAAGACTGCCAACTAAATGCCGATATAAGGTAAAATCATGAAGAGGCTCGCCATCATGAGGAGTGAGACGAGTATTAAGCTCAGTCGGTGTGTCGACAATCTTACTGTCTGTAAGATTTGCCCGAGAAAGTAGATCAGATATATACTTAGCCTGTGTTAAATAATAACCATCTGAAGAAGATGAGATCTCAAGACCAAGAAAATAGCTAAGAGGGCCAAGATCTTTCATCTCAAAGTGTTGACTAAGAAACTGTTTAAGTTCCTGAATACCAGTCATATCATCCCCAGTGATAATCATGTCATCAACATATAGTAGAAGAAGTATGGTACCCCGGTCTGTGCGGCAAATAAACAAGGCAGAATCATAAGAACTAATGGAGTAGCCAAGGCGAGAGATAGTGGCGCTAAACTTAGCAAACCATGCTCGAGGTGCTTGCTTAAGCCCATAGAGTGCTCGACGAAGACGACAAACCTTGTTTGTAGGATGAGATAATCCAGGAGGTGGCTGCATATAAACTTCTTCACTTAAATCACCATTAAGGAAGGCATTTTTGACATCCATTTGACATAGTGACCAATGCCGAGAGGCTGCAACAGCCAAAAGAGCACGCACAGAAGAAAGGCGAGCAACTGGAGCAAAAGTCTCCTCATAATCCACACCATATTCCTGAGTAAAACCTCTGGCCACAAGTCGAGCCTTGTACCTGTCAATAGTACCATCGGAACAAGTCTTGATTTTGTAAACCCACTTACACCCGACCGCATATTTTCCAAGAGGTAAGTCAACCAGATCCCATGTATTGTTCTTGTGTAAAGCATCAAGTTCCTCTTTCATCGCAGCCTGCCAAAGAGGGTTAGTGGAGGCCTCACGAAAAGAGTGAGGCTCGTGCAAGGTAGCTAAGGCATGAAAGCAATGAAAATCCTGTAAATGGGAAGGAAGAGATCTTACTCGGGTGGATCGACGAATGTCAGGTGATGGAGTGCAGACTGGATCCTCAGATGGAACAGAACCTGGGGAGGCAGGCGAAGAACTTGGGGACGCAGGCGAAGCAGCGTCGAGGGCATCAGATGACTGCAGTTCTAGCGAGAGAGACTCAGGCAAGACATTGGTGGTGGGAGTAGGAGAAAGAGGAAACTCAAAAAGGGTAGTAAAGGGAGGGGATGATGGCATGCTGAATTTGCCGACGTCGTGGAATAGTCGATGCTCCCAAAAAACTACATGACGGGAGATGCGAAGACGACGAGACACAGGATCATAACACCGGTAGCCCTTGTGTTCCACTCCATATCCAAGAAAACAACACAACCGAGAACGAGGCTCAAGTTTGGTGCGCTCATGAGGCTGGAGTAAAACAAAACAGGCAGAACCAAAGACACGGAGATGATGATATGAAGGGATAGAGCCAAACAACCGCTCATGAGGAGTGCAATTATCAAGGATAGGGGTAGGCAACCTATTGATTGTGTAGACAGCCGTGAGAGTGGCTTCACCCCAAAACGGGGTAGGAACAGATGTGGAAATGAGAAGAGCACGGACAGTGTCTAAAATGTGCCTAAGTTTACGTTCAGCTCGACCATTTTGTTGTGAGGTGCCTGGACACGACAAGTGAGAAACAGTGCCATAATGTTTTAGAATGGCTTGAAAATCATGTTGAGTATATTCTAAAGCATTATCAGAACGAAAAGCCTTAATGGGTTTTGAAAATTGGGTTTCAACCATTTTGGCAAAAGTACGATAAATATCCAATAATTCAGAACGAGATTTCATTAAAAACACCCAAGTGTAACGAGAGAAATCATCAACAAAATAAACAAAATAACGTGAGCCACTCATACTAGCAACAGGAGAAGGTCCCCAAACATCAGAATGAATTAAATCAAAGGAAGCAGTAGCATGAGAGTCACTATTATTAAATGGCAAAGCCGGTTGTTTACCAAGTTGACATGAACTACAATCAAAAGAATTATTGGAAACTGAACCTAACAAACCCTTGGAAGCTAAAAATTGAACACGAGAGGCAGATGCATGACCAAGACGCGAATGCCAAAGTGCAAGAGATGGTGATGATGAAGAGGCTGCAGCAGAGATGCCTGTGGCGGGGAGATGTAAGGATGATAGTTCAAACATATGCCCAATTCTACGCCCGGTCCCAATGGTCTGATTCGTACGAGGATCCTGTACATGCACACCAGAAAAGTCAAAAACAAGTCTATATCCAAGTTCACACAGTTGGCCAACAGAAAGAAGATTGAAGGATAATCCAGGCACATGAAAAACTTCAAGAACAGAAAGGGAAGGTGTATTGATAGTGCCTATATTTTTAACAGTCATAATGGAGCCATCAGCTGTGCGAATGAATGAAGAATGAGGTGAAGGTACAGATGTGGTAGAGGAAGTAGGGTGAGGTGTCATGTGATTGCAACAAGCAGAGTCAAAGAGCCAAGAGGAAGAGGTACCTGGCAAAATTGAGAGGACAGAGGAAGATGCATTACCAGAACGAGATAGGACGACCTGGTTGACTATTGTCTCGAAGTCAGCTGCAGATAAGGTGACACTGGATCCTGATGCGTGGCCAGAGGGGGCAACTGAAGAGGGAGCAGCTGGAGATGAACCACTCTCAGTATGAGCAACTGCTGCTGTGGGTGCATTAGATCTTCCCTTACGCCAACACTTGTCAATCGTGTGCCCTCGGCGTCGACAATAGCGACAGTAATTATTATCGCGAGACTTAGGAGGGAGTCGAGAAGTACCTGACCTGTCATAATACTCTCGTTGGAATGACGAGGAGCCAAAGGATGGTGCAGCCAACACTGTATGACTAGGCTGAGAGCGCATAGTCTGCGATCTAGTCTCGGCATGGACAAGTTCAAAGATGGCAGTGTCCAAAGTGGGAAGAGGAGAACGATGTAATAGTTGCACACGAACATGCTCAAAATCATCACGCAAAGCCATCAAAAATTGGTGAAGGCGATGTTGATCTCTACGGGTAACATACATCTGAGCATCAGTGGGATCCTTCCAAATCGGATCAGAAACATCAATTTGGTTCCACAAGAATTGCATGCGGGCAAGAAAATCATTGATACTCTGACCAGATTCCTGCCTGAGATGGAAAAGTTCAAACAAAAGCTGATACTCGTGAGCACCATCTACAGAAGAATAACGAGAAGCAAGCATATCCCAAGCACCCTTTGCTTCATCAAAGCTGCCAAAGAGTGCAGAAATAGATGGGATAGTGGTATTACGGAACCATGTAAGAATCTGATGATGTTTGCTATCCCAATTAATAAGACGAGTGGTAAAAGCCTCATCTGCCTCAGAATCCTTTTTAACTGGCTTTTGGATATCCCCAGTGACATAAAGCCAAAGCTTGCGGCCTTTAAGAAAGCTGCGCATAGATTGAGACCACAACATATAGTTTGTTCCATCCAATACAGTCTGAACATGATGAAAAATCTCGTTTTGTGCCATCTGGAAGGCTCAAATGCAAAAACAGACTCCAAATATGAAATCAGGACGAAAAAATAGGTAAGAAAGCACCTGGTCAACTCTGAAAGTCAACAAAAAGTCAACGGTCAAAGTCAACGCTGACGTGGCAAGGTCTGACTTGAGACTGCTGACGTGGCACGTATGGCTGACGTGGCTATGCTGACGTGGCACGTAGGGCTGACGTGGCTATGCTGTCGTGGCAATTAGGGCTGACGTGGCAAGAATGGCGTGGCACGTGTGGTACACGCGCGAACGGAGGAGGCTTGCACTGGTGCGTGGATCTGACGCGCGGACCTTCTGGGGGCGCGTGGAGGCGCGTGGCGGCTCGTATGGAGGATCTGAGGCCTGTTCTGGAATCCTGGGGAGCAGATCTATCGATCGATGGCCTGAGGGAAGCAATCGGACCACCGTGGCGGCCGGTGGCTGGACGGCGGAGGCGGAATTGCCGAACCTTTGGGCGGCGCGTGTGGGATCCGATATGGCTGTGTGCGGCGGCTCTGGGACGGTTGTCTTCCGGGCTTTCAAGCGGTATAGTGATACGCTGAAAACCTCGAGGAAAAGATAGAGAACCGTGAGGATCAGAGAGAAGGATTCGCCGGATAACACTGGCGGCGCCGGAGGAAAAATATTTAGCCGTGAAAAAATTTTGAGGTGATTCAGAACCTGTGCTTTGATACCATGTTGAGAATAAGGTTGTATATTGAATCACAAAATATAATGTACAGAAGAGGCCTATATATAGGCGAATAATACAGACCTAGTAGAATAAGGAAAGGTAAACCTAGTAACCCTAGAATACCAAAGAAGGTAAATAATAATAATATAATATTATCTAACAGAACTAAAGTTTACCAGTGTACCTGCGTACACTGCGCCAAAAGACGTCTATCGCACTGCCCGGACTATGGGGAGGAAAAAAACTATCAACAAGAGTTACAATCTCACCTGGGAATTCCCGTAGATTCTGGGTTTGTCTATCTCATTAGGCTACACTTCTACGAGTTTCAACCATGGATTACTCGGATATCAGAAAGATTGTTTCTAATTTTCATAACAAATATGACCGCAGAGCGAGAAGCCGATGTGATAGGTTGGAGTGGTGGAAATGGTGTTCCAGTATATAGAGACTACGCGGTTTCCATGTTTGGCAAAGACGGCGAGAATAAAATGAATCTTTCTCTCGCATTAGAAGCAAACCCACAAGACACGCAGACTGTTTACAATAATGTAATCTTGAACGGTGTCGAAATCATTAAAGCAGGCACCTCTAATGGCATATCCAATCCCGGCCTAGTTGCTTTGACCGCTCCAACGAAGTCCAAGAATAACGCTACAATAATAGCTCTGTCACCAGCACCGACGAAGTCCAAGAATAACAGTACTACAATAATATGTGCCGTCGGTGGTGGTGGAGTTTTCGACTTTGTTGTGCTATCCATTCTCGGATACTTCATTCTCCGGCAGCGCAAAAGAGACCAGGACTCAACATAGACCCGCAGGTCATCTTTGCCGTCTGATCAATGTCGTCGCTTTTCATTGGCTAAGATTAAAGCAACCACCGAAAACTTTGACGAAACTCGCATAATTGGTGTTGGTGGGTTTGGTAACGTGTACAAAGGGTCCATAAACATTGACGGTGGGGCCAACCCAGTTGCAATCAAGCGGTTGACGCCCGGTTCTCAACAAGGGGCTCACGAGTTCGAGACCGAAATCGAGATGCTCTCCCAACTTCGCCACCGTCATCTCGTTTCTTTAATAGGCTACTGTAACGATGGCAATGAGATGATCCTCCTATATGATTTTATGGGTCATGGGACACTCCGTGATCATCTTCACAAAACTACTGATAATCCTCCTCTTTGTTGGAAGCAACAGTTGGAGATCTGTATCGGTGCAGCACGTGGGTTGAACTACCTTCACACGGGTGCGAACTACACAATCATTCATCGTGACGTGAAGACGACAAATATTTTATTGGATGAGAAATGGGTAGCAAAGGTGTCTGATTTTGGGTTATCCAAAATAGGAAAGTCTGAAGCCCATGTTAGCACGAATGTCAAGGGTACTTTTGGGTATTTAGATCCAGAATATTACCGACGTCAACAGTTGTCTCAGAAGTCTGATGTATACTCGTTTGGTGTAGTTTTGTTCGAAGTATTGTCTGCGAAGCCACCCATAATACATACTGGAGAGATGCATGTGCCTAGGAGAGTGGGCTCCGGAATGCTATCGCAATGGAAAGGTTGATCAGATCGTTGATCCATCATTAAAGGATGAAATATCAGCCGAGTGTTTAAAGACATTTGTTGAGATTGCGATTAATTGTTTGCACGACAATGGAATCAACCGGCCATCGATGAATGATGTGGTGCGGGACCTTGAGCTAGCATTGCAGTTGCAGGAGAGTGCAGACAAAGATGTCAAGCTTGAGGAGGAAATTATCCAGCCCAATGACATGTGTAGCAGCAGTAGTAGGATCAGTGGACAAGATTTCTCTGAGATTGTAAATCTTCAAGGTCGGTGAAAGAAGATAGTAGCCGATCGATCAATTTTTAGGATGTTTTATTAGAGTCACATTGCCGAAAACAAGGAGTGGGTTTGAAAGCAAGTCAGCAAGTGGATCAACTATTGTATGAAAACGTCGAATTTAAACTCAATCTTTGAATCTCAAGGAAATATATTCTTTAGGATGTCTAGTTTTAATGTAGGACGGATGTAATGTTAAAGTTTTCACTTTACTGAGGTGTCCTGCACATCCACGTACATGTATGCAGCATGTGTTTTACACTAGCCTAACTAATAGATACATATGAATTATTGTGGGACAAAAATATCTCTACGATTTTTTTTCTTACCAGTTTCGAAGACTATTTAAGATAAGAGAGGGTTAGGTTCTCATCTCGTGCATCTCTAACTAACGGGAGACACTTCTAAGGTGTAAAGTTGAAAATGTGATTTTCATCGTCAAAATTGTTTTCTTCAAATAACAATCATGGAGAGATACGTCTCTTATTATTTTATTAGACTCAATTCATAAAGCTAGCGTAGATCATCAAAGATCTAGTTGAACTTATAATTTCATCATAAAATATGTATCTATAATAATTCTAATATGGACCGTTCCTTTTTAAATGAATTGTCCAAAATACTACACACATAGAAGAGAAAGGTGTAGCTTGCATGCATGCAACCCACATAGGTGGCCTCAAGGGGCCAAGAAGAGTGGTTCAGCCAACCCCAACAAACACTCCTATGACTTGCACAGGATGCAATCTATCATTTTTCTCTCTTATATGCCATTACATTTTGGGTAATTCATTTAAAAATTGAAGGACATAAATTTTCTCTAAACTAATTTGAAAGAAATTAATTCTCTAACCCAGTCTAATAATTTGCCACATGTCTTCTTGCATATGCTCAACATAGAAAGCAATCCAAAAGTCTCTCCTTAAGCCGTTCATCTTCTTTCTCAGTTTTCTCTCTCTGATATACGACTGAAAAATTTGCAGCTGGGGTTGGACGTTAATGAAGGCTTGCAGAATGGATGTTAATGAAGGTATGTGCTAAAATTCTTTCTGTGTACACGTTAATGAAGGCTTGCAGAATGGAGGAAACAAGAACCGTTTGGACAATCCAATATTATATTTGGGGTTGCACCTGTCTTTGTTAATGGAAGAACAACACCTGCAGAATCCAAACCAGCTTCCACTGCAGAATTCTCAGCTGGACTCTCGATCACCACACGGCCACACATGAATTCTCACCTAAATACAAATTAGACTTCTTTAAACTCTTTAGAGATGACTGCCTATACTTGGATCAAATTCTTTTAAAAAAAAAAAATCAGAGAAAAGTGAGAAGGGAAACGAATCGGTTTAGGAGAAAGCCATTGGACTCCTTCGTGTTTCAGCTTTGTGTGTTCGAGCGTTAGAAGAAGAATAGTTAACATTACAGTAAAGAGCGTTAACTGTGTAGGTAGTATGTTAATTATACTAAAAAGCCATATGCCTCTCACATTATAGAGGACATGTGGCAATTTATTAGACTGGATTTGAAAATTTTTCTATCCAAAAACAAATGGCTTAAATTAAAGCTATTACACTGCGTCAAACGTCAGTATCCTAAGTATTGCACGTGATCTCAATCAAGACCTAAACAAATGCCCTATATTTCACAATCAAGACACTTATGAGAACAATCAATCATCAAAGCACGTCTGCCTGAATAATGAGCAGTTCCAAGTATATATATGCATAATCATCACATATTTCATCACATATTGTGTTAACTCCCTTTGAAGCTTATTATGGCTTGTGACAGAAAAAGTGATTCATTATTTTCACTCACAACATGAGATGATTGCAAATTAGCAATTGTCTGTAATCTGAATCAAAGGAAATCGATCAAAAGAAAAATAACTGCCATCAAAAGAAAAATAACTGCCACAAGGATAATAGGATACACTTTTTTTTTTTCTGTTCTTGGTAAATAATAGGGCAATCCATTTGCCATCTCTCTCTTTTGAAGGAAATATTTGAAAATGTACAACGCATGATTCTCACCCATGTCCAGGCCTCTTTTTCTCCTCATGCTGTTTTAGCTTGCTGCCAATCCCATTAAAAAAAAAAAAAATTCAAAATCAAAATTAATAAAAGTCAGCTTAAGTGTTAATTCTAGCAGAAGTGTACATCAAAACATGGCGTCTATATAGCACCAAAACTATCACCAATTTAATTGATGGGTAGACAGATTCAGGGCGCATCAGGAAACCACAAGGAATGCATTTTTATCAACTTGGGATTCACTATACATTTTTATCAGGATTTAATGTTTGCGCATCTAACGGTGTATATAAAGTCAATGTTGGCAAATCTTTTAAAACATTTAAATGATGTGACATCTTATATATCGATAAATACACAAACTTTAAATTCTTATATAAAATGGATATTATCCGTTTCATTTAAATGGAGAGGATCCTAATTCACTAGAGAACAACATAAAATGGAGATTCCCCTTATTTACTTGTTCACAACCTAATCAGAGGAACCATCTCAAATGGCAAGCAAAAGGCAGACACAGCATAAATCAACTTAATACGCAGCACTGATAAGCCACAAATGTTCAGCACCACTTAAGTTGCAGACCAAAAAGTTGAAACAAATGCCTACTATGGTGTAAACATAAGATTTTTTTTTTTTTCTAAGCATGTAAAACTAGATTTTAATTCAATATGCAAGAACCCAAAATTTTATGGCAGTTATTCTTTGAAGCATATATAAATGCTGCTCGTTAGGTAATCCCACATTGGTTGGGTTTTGAGACTTTTCATGTGCTTGCGAGATGACTATCTATCATCTGGTATAAGGTTTGGGGTTGAATGCTTGACACTCAACCAGACTTTTCTTCTACTAAGTTTAAGCTGAAAAACTCACTCGTTTCTCTTCTTCCAGCTTGGCCTTGATATAAGAGTAGGTTGCTACTCCAGCAATTGCAATGGCTGTTCCAATACCAGTTTGTGTTGAAATTTTGTTACCTGCCAAGAGCCATATGTTAGACATCATTCAGATAAAAAGTTCTTTACGCAAATAAAGAACGGAAGAAAGGAAAAAGTAAAAGGGAGATAAAAAAAAAATTACCGAAGATCACGATTGAGAATCCAATCACAAATACTCGTTTCAACACGTTCCCAACTGCATGTGTAAGAGGTGCCACCCTCTCCAGGGTGTTGGTGGCCAGCTGTATTCAAGCAGCCGAAAAAGAGAACGGTTCTTGTCAGCTCATAACATCATACTCCACTAAAAATTATCAATTAATGAAAGTACGGGCTACAATAAGAATGAATCCAGCAGTTGGCATGGTATGAAATTCGGATTCCAATATGGGGGGGGGGAGGGGAATCAAAGAGAGGGCTCATATAATTGCAAGAATAAAATAACTTCTACACAAGCCATGCAAACATCAGTTACAAAAGAATATGCAGAAACAAAAATGTACCTGATTGTAAAGATGGTAAAACATTCCCACCCAAAAAAGGTCTGTGACGAACTTGGTTAGACCTACTTTGGCAATTGCATCACTAAAGCCATGCTTCAGCAGTTTTGGTCCCTCCAACTGTAAAACAAAATGAGGCCATGGAAATATCGAAAGACATTAAAACATGAACTTTTATTTGGGTTACATAATATCGAAATTCTAGAGTTGTAAGTGAAGTTCACTCACGATGATGGCAGGTGGAATACAGACAATGAGAGCAATGATGGAAATATAAGCATAGAGATTAGTACTATCCATGTCAGTCTGCAAAATTCACATATAAAAACAAAAAGCCCATTAGACAAGCTTTAGAGCCATGGAAGATAAGAACTCTCTAAACTCATATAATAGCTTTTGCATGACTAACTCAAGGTAAAAGAGTTAAGAAGAGTTTCGTAGTAGATAACCATGGCTTTCTTTGAATAGATACTCCTATATGTAAAGGATATATTGGAAATCATAGCACTAATGAAGCCAGTCCAGTTGAATGACAGCTCGGTCAATGATGCCATTGACACACCTGCATGTCAAATCAAAGCCAAACTTACCATTAATATAGAAATGTACAAAGACTAATCGAATAAAATTTACATGGACTGGCCAAGTCTGGCCTTCACCTTCGAAACCTTCATAGATTATATAATATGTATATTTTGTAAGTAACAAATACTCTCTTTCTTCGTCCCATAATAACTGAAAATTTGAAAAATGGTACGCATTTTAATGAAACAAACACCCTTTCTAAAATATCCTTAGATGGACAGTCCAAAAATAAAAGTTCATTGTGATAGAAGGAGAATTGATGTCATAAAGTAGTCATCTGGTCAAGCGGTGTGATCCACTGTCTAGATTAGGATATTTCAACCAGCATGATATGACTGAAACAACCACATAAATAGAGAGAGCTTACCAAGAACAACAGGAGCCAGAGACAGCCATAAAGTTATAGGTATTGATTGTCCAAGTATGAACTGAGAGGCAGCAGCATTGAAGAAGGGCTCAAGAGCTGAAATAAATAAATATTATTTCAGTGGAAGAAACTCTAGACTCGATTAGTATTGGTCATATAATAGCTTAAAACATAAAGGTAAAATCTGCGCAAGAGCATGGAAGTTTCTATAACCTTTAATTGTATGAGTGAATGATACAGCAACAGCTGCAAAAGAGACATTGCTTGTCACGTGGCCAAGTGCATGACACACGGCAACAGGGATGAGCAGCTTCAAGAGGTTTGAGTCCATAGGCTACAAAGAGAAACACCATTTACATGCCAAGTGCAATCAGCACATAACAAAGGTTTCAAGTTCTGCTCATAAAAATTAGCCTTGGACATAGTCCTGATAAGTAACCACAATCAGACCGGAGGAGCATCAAATTTTATGTGATATGCACCAAAGTAATGCTAAAAACTACGTTTTTATCCTACAACTATTTTACAATGATGACATTATAGTCCTAACTAACCATTGGACTAGTCCTTGTTAAAAAAATAAAAAATTGACTGAAATTGCCACATCAATTATGGTTATTTATGGCATTTCTCTATGCACCATGTTCTAAAGGACTGCAAATTTGGTGTAATATTGCACTAGAAACAACTTCAAAACACTAAATCAATTATTTAAACTTGTAATTTCTTTCAGATGGATCATCCACTTTGGTATTGCTTTGAATTTCAGGAAAGAGAAGCTATATATTGACATACTAAAATTACCATGTATGGAAATGGAAACTAGACAACGGTGCTACAAGAGCACTGAAGGTGGACCATGTTTCAATAATAGAGTAATAGTTGGGTGTTCCCAACAAAAATGGTAACTGGGGAATTATGAAATTATAATATGATAAGAGGACTCGAGATCTGGTACCCCATTATCAACAAAAAAGCTATATGTCGTCGTTTTACTTTACACGACGGGGAAATTTAAGCGCGACATGACCCAAAAACAAGTACCATACTCCTGCTTAAATCCTAGTATTAAAATAATGCTATAATTTGTCAAGATTAAATTTAAAAGTTAACTTATTTTTAGAAGCTTTTAATAAAAAAAAATATTAAAAAAAATTCAATCTTAAACATTGATTAAACTACAATATTGATATTAAGCTGAATCCGTACCATACTAAAAACCACCAAGCTCATAAAACACACATCCAGGGTAAAAAAAAAAAAACTTTTTTACAATTAATTATTAGAATGTAAGTGGGCTTGAAGGGTTTAGCTTACAGCGCGCTTGGGAAGGCCCACAGTCCAGCTCACCAAACAGTATATCACCCCGACCAACAAGTGTATAACCGACACAAAGCTGTACGCATCAGAAACCAACTGTCGTCGGAAAAAACAATAATGTATGTACACCGCTAGAGTTGATCACATTTACAATCCTACCCACCTAAAATTACACATAATTTATCTCAAAAGTCAAAATACCGAACTTACTAGGGGTACGGGAAGTAATTGTAGATCTTCTTGTTGAGGATGTTGAAAATCACGTTCAGGAAATACCTGCACGACGACAATTTCGTAATTTCACGCATTCAGTCACACACATACCGAGAACATAAACAACGACACCGTATCTTCGACTCTTTCGAGCCCAAGACTCAGTTAGTCAGTTAGATATCTTATTGTAGCCACCGGCGCAGGTTAGAGAATGCACGTGACCTACCACATGAAGAAGAAGAAGCCCGTGACGAGAGCCGGGTACTTCGCGAAGAACCCGACCGGAGCGATCTTCGCTTCCCTGTAAGAAACACAATCGAGTCAGAACGGAGGCCAAAGAGAACTACCACTCGGCCGAGTCAGAACGGAGGAAACGGACCTCACCCGGCGGAATCGCCCCTTTCGGCCGGCGACGACGAAGCCGTGGCGCAGACGGTGCTTGGCCTCAGAATCTTCGCGCTGAGCCTCGAGCTCTCGAGCAGCAGAGCCGGTCGGAGCTGCCTCCCCCATATCAAGTTTCCGCCCTCTCCGACGGCTCCGATCGGCCGCGCGGAGACGAAGCTGACGCTGCCGTTGGCGCCGCTCTCTCTCTGCGGCTTTCGGAGGTTTGAGAGGGGAGCGAAGGTGGCGGCGCGTGACAGCACTCGCGACTCCATGATCAGAGAGAGAGAAAGAGTAAGGAAGAGAGCGAAATGTGCTTGTGGTAGCTACGCAGAGCTTTTATTCACGATCAGAGAAAGGCTTATCCTGCGCGGAAATGGATAACTTGCACCAGGGAGCAATGCGGACCGTTTCAATAGTGACAAGCCGAGCGGTTAATCACCTATTCGATTCTGATTTGGTACCTCGCGGGACACACTCATACAATACACCAACCTGTTGATCACCTGAATAGGGAATCAGGGATCATCGTGTAGTTTGATGAACGCTGTGAGAGCGTTGGGGGCATAGAGGTAAGATGGAGGGGTACGTGTCAGATTGTAGTCCAACAGGGGAGGCATAAGGAAGAAAGATAATATTGTGGCTGTGGGGGAGGATATGGGGGCCCATCTTATCCCCAGCGAAAGGCCTGGGAGGGAGGGCTTGTCTTGTCCAATCGCGGTGCTCTTTGTTCAATCCCTTATCGTCTTTCTCTATTTTTTCTTTATGTCTACTTTTATCCTTCAAATATTTAAAGGATAAGAAATAGTGGATTTAATTAATATAAAATATTTAATTAAAAAAAAAAAAAAGATAAATTATGAAAATAGAATTTTAACTTAGGATTGTTCTCCAAACAGAAACTAATAAAAAATAATATATATTTATCAAATATTTTAATCCTTTATATATATATATATATATATATATATATATAATAGAAATCTTCCCATTTTTTTTTTATAAGATATAAAACTTCCTTTTAAAAGTTACCATTTATTATGAGTTCAGAAAAAAAAAAAAAAAAATGTTACGATTTTTTTTTATGTTCTCTTTATCCTACATGAATATTGTTCTTTAAAAAAAAAAATATGAAAAACGAGTAAGAAAAGTTCTTTTCCTACTTTCTTAAAAAATAATTTTTACGTAAAATTAGAAAAACACATCGAGAAGTCGAGAACACCATAAGAAACCGTATCATTCGTCTTACAAAAAGACAATAGCTATAATTCTCATACCAGCTAGGCAGCTACCCCCCAATGGATGTGTATAAGACATAAGGTCTTTTTCCCGTGTGCCATGTAGGCTTTCTTTGAAGAGGTATTAATAATTCATGTGATAAAACACAATAAAGAAAAGTGTTTGTCATCCGTGAGGTAGCTAACCCGCCTAAAGAAATGTTAGATGATTTTTTTGTTTTTTTCTTCAAAAAGTGTTGGAAGCGGAGAGTAATTGTAGCTATTTTACCTGAGCGTAAATATAATAGCACCAACCTGCAGGGGACTGCTTAGGAGGGACCTAGAAGACGAAAACCGTAGACGCACCCTAAAGACCAGCTAAGCCATAGCTTAACCGACCGCCCCACTAAGACATCAATGGGATCCAAGGGGAATAATACAAATAGACATGAGGATTTTCATATTTAGGAGTCGAACTCATGCCCCTACATTATTCAAACCCAGCGGAAATGCCCCTGAGACCATCGAATCTCCACCTCAGTTATAGAAATGTTCGATGATTTGTTGTATGCATGATGGCTCTCGTTTGAAGATTAACGTTGAATTATCAATACACTTATAAATGGATAAAAAATTGTACAAATCAGTATCTAAAAATGACATGTTTGATAGCGCATGAGATGCTTTTTTTTTTAATAATGTGCTTCTCACAATTTTTTTAAAGGTTAAATGCCCTTTTGATACTTGAGTTTTAACGACTTTATTTTATTTTATTTTTTTTCATCTAGGTTTAATTTTGTATCATAGATGGTGCTTATTTTATAGGTAAATACAGAGACGGTACTTTTGCCAATCTTTCATCCATAAAACTAATAGAATTCTACGTCAAACTAATCAAAACATGTCACGTGTCATTTACCTCAATAAAAAATTAAAAATAAAGAATAAAAATAAAAAATAATTAAAAATATATCTCTCTCTCTCTCTATATATATATATAGACACACACCGAAGAGGGCTGGCTCAAGCCTCAAGCCACCCCTTTGTGGCAATGGGGTGGCCTACGTACCACCCTCATTCTCAATTGAAATATGTTGTGTGGATCGCAATGTACAAATGGTGCGTGGTTACAAGTGTACATAGACTTGATTCTATGACTCAAAGTTTATGTTTATGTTTTGTCACTTGGACCCAATGGGCCAAATAAGTGACCAACATTATTAGTAGTATGGATCATCTAAGGTTGAACCCGATCGGGACTACTAGTTATGGATGTTTTGTATCTCATCGGATACCCAGTGTTGTACGAGAAGTCGACTAGGACGCACAAACCTCAAATTGAAAAATGTTGTCTCTATAATTGCACCTTAAACAATTTAATAAATGTAGTATTTTTCCAGTTGGCATGATTATTAATTGCTAACATAACAAATTTTCAAAATGAAATTACATAAACCCCGTGATATTTTGTAATGTTCATTTCTGTTTATTCTTTCAACTAAACCAAGCTCAGTTCATAGATATTTACTTTTATGAAATCGCAGACTTATGCAATTACTTCTTTTTACCTCTAAAACATTCGTTGGCTTTAGAGTTTAATTAGTAGGTACTAGTGCTGGAGTGGAGATGAGAGTTCTTCCGCTAAGTTTGTGTCGGAAGCGAAACCTCATAGAAGCAATATTGTTATTTGTAATTCCAGTTTTGGGTTGTAATCTTGTAAGTTGGTTATGATTAGACAGTTGTTGTTTCTTTCTAGAAACTCTGGTTAGAAGACAAGATGAAATATATAGTTACTAATAAGCTGTCTTATTTTCCAGTTTTGTAGATCAACATGATGCCTGTAATTTTCGACGGTCCATTATATTCCACGTAACATCACAATGAGATTCGATCAGCTAGCAAGGTACTCTATACAGTAGTTTCAATAATTCAACAGCATATCTGTCCTTCACTTGGAAAGGATTTCCAGGACAGGCGTAAATTTGGCATCTTCCAACAGCATGTCGGCCAGTCAACAGTACTGAAGCCATTTAAGACGATTCACGTGCCGTTGAATTCGTGCCTTAGAGAAAGTTTAAAGTACAGATATTTATTTCGTGCCTTTGAATGGACCGCCTATCGGTTAGAAAATATTAAGACGAACATTACTCCTAATTAATAGGCCGGAAAGTATTGATTAAAATGGACTAAATCCTTTTCAGTCTATTTTAAACTAAAAAATATTTTATTATTAGAGAGATTCTAACTATAAATATGATATATATTATATATATTTTAAAAATAATTAAAAAATAAAATAACAAAGAATTAAGATAATAATAATAATAATAAATTAAAGAATGGCTTGTCACCTCCAATAAGTAGCTAGCGATGCTTTAATTTTTTTAAAAAATATATATAATAATTTGTTTTTTTTATTAATAAGATAATTATTTTATTTATGATCTAGAAAGATCATAACTATTAACGGGATATTCTTAAGTTCAAAATAAACAGTAGAAGATCCGGATCCAATTAAAATGATGTATAGATTGATATTATCAAATTTCCTATGTATAAACATATAGTCACATATGGTTCCTCACTACTTCCTCAGAGACGCTGTGAACATGGAGGAAGTCATAGTCCTATACCCCTCTCCTTTTAGAGGCCACCTAATCGCCATGGTAGAGCTTGGCAAGCTCATAGTCAAGCACCACCCTTCTTTCTCCGTCACAATCCTCATCTTAGACACTGCCTCCGTCGCTCAATACGCGGCAAGCTCCGCCACCGCCCAATACATTGCTGCAGTCAACGCCACCACTCCATCCATTACCTTCCACCGCCTCCCTCCCGTCTACGACGTCGTCCCTTCCTCCGCTTCCCCCGCAGAGTCAGGCTACTTGCTCCCACGCCTCAACAACCCAAATCTCCACCAAGCCCTCCAAACCATCTCCCATACCTCCAAACTCAAAGCCTTCATCATTGATTTCTTCTGTGACGCTGCTTTCCAAGTAGCCGCAAATCTTAGCATCCCCACCTACTATTTTTACACCTCTAGCGGAAGCAGTCTAGCCGCCTTTCTATACCTCCCCACTCTCCATAAAAGCCTGGATAAAAGCTTGAAAGATCTCGACGATCATTTGCTTGTTGATATTCCTGGCTTGCCGCCTGTCCCGGCTTCAGACATGATGAAAGGTATGTCAGATCGTAGTGCTAAAGTGTATGAGAATTTCTTAAACACAGCGACCCACATGGCCAATTCAAATGGGCTTATTGTAAATACGTTTGACATGCTCGAAAGAAAAGCTCTTGGGGCAATACGGGATGGGCTATGCGTGCCAGATGGACCCACTCCGCCAATATTCTGTATTGGACCTTCGATATCAAGCAGCAATATTCAAGATGGAGAAAATCAGCACGAGTGTCTGAGTTGGCTAAACTTGCAACCGAGTCAAAGCGTCGTGTTTCTGTGTTTTGGAAGCATGGGATCGTTTTCAGCAAAACAGTTGCAAGAAATAGCCGTAGGATTAGAAAACAGTGGCCAAAGGTTCTTGTGGGTAGTGAGAAATCCACCGCCAGATGACAACAAAGAGCCAAATCTGGATGTATTGTTGCCAAACGGTTTCTTGGAAAGGACAGCGGAGAGGGGTTTTGTGGTGAAGCAATGGGCTCCACAAGTGGAGATACTGAGTCACGGCTCGGTGGGTGGGTTCGTGACTCATTGCGGGTGGAACTCGGTGCTTGAAGCGTTGTGTGGCGGCTTGCCGATGGTTGCGTGGCCTTTGTATTCGGAGCAGAGGATGAACAGGGCGGGCTTGGTGAAGGAATTGAAGGTGGCGTTGGCAGTAACCGAGTCGGAAGACGGGTTGGTGAGTGCGGCCGAGTTGGAGAAGCGAGTGAGGGAGTTAATGGTCTCGGAAGCAGGCAAAGAGGTGAGAGAGAAAGTTTCAGCCATGAGAGATGCTGCTATGGCAGCCGTGGAAGAGGGAGGGTCCGCTCATGTTGCATTGGACAAGCTGGCTGAGTCGTGGGTCACGACAACCTGCTAGTTACAGCTACGTCATACTTTTCTTTTCTTAGACTGTCTGATTAATTACTGTGATCGACTTTCTGATTGTGATTGCTCCTTCTATCTTCAAAAGGCAAAATTAGACCAATTTAATAGTTGGAAAATTGCTCTCTTTAATTGGTTTCAGTTGCGTGAGGGTGGTCCTTAGAGAAAAAATAAATTGGAAAAGTATCAATGGGTCTACAAGTTTTATATTTAAACTAATTAATAATTAAGCTATTAAATTTATCTATTTCTATCAGCTTAAGCTTTTGGGACAATTAGTAATTTAAGATGGTAACAGAGCCAAAGATTCTAGGATCGAACCTTAACTACGTCAATTCACCTCCTATTTAAATTAAATATTCTACATATTGGGTCTCACCTATCAAAAAGAAGTTTGAGTTCACACGTGAGGGGAGTGTTAAACTAATTAATGATTAAGTGATTAAATTTACCTTTTTTCTATCAACTTTAATCAACAAGGCTATTTAAATACCAAATGCAAACAAATGAAAGTTACTTAGTTTTGTAATCTTATATATTCATTTTCATTCTCTCTCTCATCTACTATGAACAAAAAATTAAAAATAATAATAATAATAATAATAATATTTAACTAAAGTAAATGAAGATATAGAGAGTTTAATATTTGATTTATTTTAAAAGTGACTTTTCAAATTTAAAAAGTGAGTTTTTCTCTTTAAATTTAACTTTTATTTAAAGAGCTCAGTATGGATGCTCTAAAGGATCTCTCAAAAAAATAATTTTTTTAAAAAATTTATATGTATTTTTTATAAATTAAACTTTCAAAAATTGATTTTTTGCATTTTTTAAATTTCGCCCTCCCAAATTAAAAGTTTTAATTTCACCTGTCTGCAGCCAGGGTTCCGGTAACAATGGGGTCTACTTTTAGGCTATGGGAGAGGAACTGGGTTCAGTGAAGCGAGCTAAGAAAATGGAGCGAGTGTGGATCGATATAAAGCTATTTTGTATAAAAATTACGTCAAGAGCATTCATAACGCGGAGCCAAATTTTTATACAAAATGGTTACTCAAAATTCATTTTATTTGGTTTAGCTAATGAATTTTTAAAGGTCCTCTACATCCAATTAGCTATATTTTTATTTATATCATTTAAATATTATTTTTTTACTCTTTATTGAGAAAAAGTTTTGGAAAAAAGTGGGAAAAGTTTTTTAAAAAAGAGAAAACAAGTGAAAGAAACAATAAAAAATAAAATGACTCCCTTAAAAAATACTGCTATATTTAGTTTTTTTTTTTGTTCTTCCAATCAAATATTTATTTTGCATTTTTTTTTACTAATCCAATGTAGTGGTTTTTTACAAATTTGATTAGTCATTTTAAATAAAAGTAACATTTGGCTCTTCGTGAATGCTCTTATTGACGTAATTTTTAAAATCACTATTAGATTTGTAATAGATTACTATTAAAATTTAATCTAATAATAATTTTAAATAGAAAATGTCAATTTCTTAGCATTATTTTATGCCAATCTCTTAGAGCATTCCCAGCAGACTCACTATAATGGAGTCTATTTCTTAAGTCTAGGGAATATGTTCAAAAAATCACAAAAAACATTCTATAGCAGACTCCCTAAATGAACCCTAAACATTAGGATTGCTAGAGTTATATATATAATTAACAAAACAAAATGGGGTGGCAAAATGGGTACCTGACACTACTCGATTACGACTCGCGGGTACCCGTTACACGATTAGCCTATACACGACCCGTTTAGCTAAACGGGTAATTGAGTCTGACACGATTATGACACGAAAATAGTCGAGTAACCCGACATGACCTGTTTTACCCGTTTAAAATAACAGGGTCTAATCGGGTAGACCCGACCCGACCCGGCACGGCAAAACCCTAAACTATAAATTTTTATTTAAAAAAAAAAATTCAAAATTGTAATAATAATACATCAATACATTGTCAATGCAAAAAATTGAGTTCCAAGATATTAAAGACTTTAATAAAGGATAAGGAAAAAAAAAAAATGGAAAGTGACTGTAATTATACTCCAAAAGAAATTACTAAACTCATTATTTCACCTAAACTTAAAACAAGCAAGCATATTGACTAAGTTTATTTATTAAAATAATTTTTAGTATAAAGAAATTTATTTTTGCTCAAATTACATTCCACTAAAAAAGAATTATGATATTTGTAATCTGTTAAAATTAAATATCTCATAACATAGAAGAATTTTGGAAATCATTTGAAAAAAAAAAAAAAAAAAAAATTAAGGGCAAAAAGCAAGAAGAATGTTTTTAAATTAAAATCATTTAATTATTTAAATATAAAAAAAGGCCCTACCTAAATTTGTTGTCTTAGGCCTCAAAATCTATTAAGTCGGACCTACTCGAGGGGTTGGCTTGGACGCTTGGTTACTAGTAAGCCACTTGGCTCTCATCGATACCTCATAAAGCATAAAGTCTAAGTAGGAACAAAACTAAAATTTCTATTTCAAAATGATCCAAATATGAATGAGATTGAGGGGTAAAATGTGTCAACGTTTTCATCATAACAACAAAGAAAAAGATAATAAAAAAAAGCTGACAAAAACAAAATAATAATAATAATAAAAAAAAGAAACAAAACTCAAAACTACATCAACATTACATTCATAATTCATTACAAAATACTTGTCCACTTGAAGTCTTGAAGGATCCATGATCCATCCCATGTAATCAAATATATGAATTATGAAACACTACAAATATGCTCATTTTTTTTTTTTTTTTTTTTTTTTTTAATGTTTTTAATCGGGTCTGGTGGGTATCCGTTAGACCCGAACAGTAACCAGGTCTAACAAGTACCTGCCAGACCCGAACAATAACCGGGTCTAACGGGTACCTGTCAGACCCGAACAGTAACCGTGTTTGGCGGGTCGACCCGCCAGACACGAATTAACCGGGTCTTAAACGGGTAGACCCGATTAAGACCCGAACCCGATAAGGCCAAACCCAATACCTATTTTTTCGTATCGTGTTCGTGTCGGGTTCACGGGTCGTGTCAAAATTGCCAGCCCTAAAACAAATATTTTAATAATATAGGGAATGATTAAGGCAAGCTATTGGGTGTATTTTGACATAGGGAAGCAAAAAGTAGTTTGAATCTTTAAATGTAGGGAAAATGACGAGGAAGAGCATTCCCAGCAGAGTCTGTTCCCTAAGTTTAGGGAATATGTTCAAAAATTACAAAAATATCCCACAGTAGATTCCCTAAATAAACCCTAAACATTAGGATTGCTACCATGGAATCCAATATTTTGAGTTCCACTATTGCAATCCTTATGATTATTAAAATAAAATAAAAAAATGATTCTCTCTTTTCTCACCTCTTTCCTCTCATATCTCACAATTCTCTCTCATCTCTCCTCTCATATATATAATATAATTTTTTTTTTAAAAAAAACAAATATTTAAATGATATAGAGAATGATTAAGGGAAGCTATTGAAGTGTATTTTGACATAGGAAAACAAAAAGTAATTTAAATCCTTAAATATAAGGAAAATAATAAGAAAACTGCTGGGAATGCTTGCATTATCTTCTATTCTTCTGTGTGACATATTTATGTCCTTTTTTTTTTTTTTTTTTTTAAGCTAAAAAATGGATACTTTAATCTTTATGCTCAATAAAAAATATATATATATAAAAGTGAAAGCGTAAAAATAGAAGTTTGAAGCCCAAGTAGCCTCATTCTCCAAAAGACAGCAACGACTTTCCCATCCCCACCTTTGCAAAGCCCAATTAAGTGCGGGCTCCTTCGTTCGTTCCCCTCCCACTCTCTGCCTGTCGCTCTAAGATTAAAATTGAAAAAATAATACGGTCTCTCTGAGTCTGAAAATGGCTCCGAAATCTCGAACATTTCTCGGACATCATGGTTACGATTTGATGTTGGGATCAGTTGCTGCGTTCTAGATGATCACGATCTCGTATGCCAAGGTTGAAGAAAGTTCCAACGTTCAGGTACTCTTCCGGTTAGCTAGTATTGAAGAAAGCCTCACTGCGGCCGCCACCTGCTTGATAAAATGCGTAACAGAGTTGTATTTACAATCACGTTCACGTTGACACACACACTGGTTTACAAAATGGAATCTTAGCTTCGGTTTATTGCTTTGTTCCTAAATAGACTATTTGGCTGCTTTATTGGATAGTAGAATAGAAAAACACTATCTTC
Source organism: Corylus avellana (assembly GCF_901000735.1). Classification (NCBI taxonomy): domain Eukaryota; kingdom Viridiplantae; phylum Streptophyta; class Magnoliopsida; order Fagales; family Betulaceae; genus Corylus; species Corylus avellana. The sequence goes on along the minus strand of NC_081542.1, from coordinate 41,351,478 downwards.
ATACGAAAATTGCCTGAAGATTGAGTCTGATTATATTTTTGTATGTATTCCCACACCACCACTGGTTTTTTTTTTTTAATATTGTTTTTTCAGATATCATTTTGTTTGTTGCTTGAAGAGAATATTTGTTTGTTTTATTATTATGGGTTTGACATATCAAAGCGTTTGGAGTGTTTGTAGAATTTCCAAGCATCTGATTCAATTACAACTTTCGGAGTTTTGATAAAATTGAGTATTAAGAAGATTTTTTCATTGTTAGTTTACTCCTACAGGTACCATGACTTTTGCATTAGGTCAGACTATGTAATTTAGAGAAGATTACTCTATTCAGGAGCAACTTGTTTCTGTACCGACTAACATACATTCACTGGCAAATGCCATTGGACATTGAATGTTGCAGAAGCGCATATCTTTGTTGTTAGTTAGTTTGTATGGATGCATGACATGAAAAGATAAATTTGGCTTCGTTTGGAGTGGGTGTTGTCAAGAAAGAGAAATTCCAGTAATGGGCAGTAAAACTATGTTTAAATGGTCAAAACAGGTAACACCCTCCCAAGTTGAGCAGTTGATACGAGCTGAAAGGGACGTAAAAAAAGCTATTCTAATATTTGATTCGGCGACAGCTGAGTATGCTAATGGATTTCAGCATAATCCTAACACCTTTAGTATAATGATCTCCAAATTAGTCTCAGCAAACCAGTTCAGACCAGCAGAAGAGCTCCTTAATAGAATGAAGGAGGAAAAGTGTGGTATTACAGAAGATATCTTCCTCTCAATCTGCAGGGCCTATGGTCGCGTTCACAGGCCACTGGAGGCCATTAGGGTCTTCAACAAGATGGAGGACTTCCAGTGCAAACCCACCGCGAAGTCTTACATTACAGTATTTGCCATTCTTGTTGAAGAAAACCAGTTAAAGGTGGCTCTAAGATTTTATAGGCATATGAGAGAAATAGGTATTCCACCTAGTGTTGCTTCCCTTAATGTATTGATTAAAGCCCTTTGCAAGAACAGTGGGACTATGGAAGCTGCTCTTCGGATATTTCGCGAGATGCCCAATCGTGGTTGTACTCCAGATTCATATACATATGGTACTCTAATTAACGGGTTATGTAGATTGGGAAAGATTGGTGAAGCGAAGGAGCTGTTCAAAGAGATGGAGACAAAAGGTTGTTCTCCCAGTGTTGTGACCTACACTTCTTTGATACATGGTTTTTGCCAGTCTGGAAATTTGGATGAAGCTATTGGATTGCTCGATGAGATGACAAGCAAAGGTATTGCGCCAAATGTGTTTACCTACAGTGCTTTAATGGATGGTCTGTGCAAGGGTGGTTGTTCTTCACAAGCCATGGAACTACTGGAGATGATGATGAGCAAGCGCCTTCGGCCCAATACGATAACTTACAGTTCTCTGATTCATGGACTCTGTAAAGAAGGAAAGCTTCAAGAAGCTTTGGAGATTCTTGACAGGATGAAGCTTCAGGGATTGAAACCAGATGCAGGGTTGTATGGGAAGATCATTAGTGGCTTCTGTGATATTTGCAAGTTCCAAGAAGCTGCGAACTTCCTTGATGAAATGGTCCTTGGGGGAATCTCACCAAACCGATTAACTTGGAGCCTTCATGTTAGGATTTATAATATGGTGGTCCAAGGCCTTTGTACCAATGGAGATCCGAATCGGGCTTTTCAGTTATACCTTAGCATGCGGACTAGGGGTATCTCCATTGATGTTGGAACTTTTGATTTTCTAGTCAACTGTTTCTCTAATAGAGGAGACTTACACAAGGCCGCTCACATTGTTGATGAGATGGTGACCGATGGATGTATTCCAACTGAGGGAACATGGAATGCAGTGTTTCATGGATTTTGGGATCGAAGGAAGGTGCGGGAAGCTGTTGAACTTTTGCAGGTCAAGCTGATGAGCGAATTTGCTGAGCCTGAAATATAGATCTGAAATGAGTTCTATGAATTAGTAAGTGCTCTTTGTGTATGGATTCTATTCTTTCTAATCATCAAATTATTTGAATCACATTAGCATCTCTTTGAACTTCAGAATCTTAATTCGCCTATCAGATGAATGATACGTTTTAAATTGTAGGAGTTGTTGTTTGATGGAGTTTTATCATTAACATGCCAAAGTAACAGATATTGTATTAAAAAATGTATCAGGCTGTTTGATATTCTCTGGAAAACTGACTTGCAGTCCTTAAAACCGTACCCAGACCATCCTTTAGAACTATCCAATCAGGAGGTGTTGTGATTAAGAGTTATTTCTACAAAAACACCCTAGATGTTGGGACTGGAACTCATAGACAGTCCATGGTGTTTATTACGCCGATGAAATCTTCATGTTCTGATGGGAGAGATATTTTGTTGATTTTTGGAATAAAATAGAGGTGTGCTACAAAGTTGATTTCTGAATTTTTGTTGCCTAACTAAATAGCATTTTATGGAATGTGCCTCAATGGAGTACTTTGGCGTAGAGCTGTCCGCTGTTTAGCCAGTGTAGGTTCTATTTAAGTGGGGTCCTGGAAGGGGTGGCTTGGATACAGTCCTCTTCTTCAGCATTTCTTTTGCGTGTTTGCCATGATTTGTAGATTAATTGGTATTGAATATTCCTTTTTCTTCTTCCTTCTTTAGTGAAAATATGTGTGTGTGTGAGCGCGTGCGTGTGTGTGCTATGTAAGAATTCAGAGATTCAACTCTGCCCTTTCTGCTTTTAGCTAAGCAAGCTTCTACTGGCATGTTGAAAACCTTGCCTTCCTACATACACTTTTAATGGCACACTTCCTCTTTCAAAACCCAGATTATCACTTTGGAATTATCAAATCAGCAAACATGCTTTATGTTGCTTGTACAAATTGCCTTGGATGAATGAGGTGATAAGTAATTTTCAGTGTCCAAATGCATTCTATGGCTTATGCTAATTCCTAGTATGTATTGAGCATTGACATGGCTGAAATGATCATTTTGCAAATACCTTTTTTTTCCCTTTCTTTTTGACAACTGGAATATGGTAGTCCTTATTGAAACAATTGTGAAATAATTTAATCCTGTGGTGTCAATCTTCATTTTGGTTGAAGCAAGCACTGCAGCTGGTTTGCATGAGAAGCTCATGTGTGTGCATGTGAAATTTGATTTATGCTATTCATGTCCGGTCATTATCCTATTACTGTATTACATAAACTAAAATTTGGTACATTCTTCACTATGGATTTTAATGCATTGCAATGATCTGTGACTAAAAATGATTGACATTCATTCAAACTCACGCAGCATACACGAGAGCCCATTATTTGCAGTGGAATAGTGATTATGTTTTAAAATCCTACCCCAACCCTCTAAGTTTCAGTATAATGAAGTTATGAACTGCATATGTGATATATTCTGCTGAGTCACAATCACCTTTCTGTGTCAATATTAGCACTTTCTATACTTTGAGATGTATGAACAGGCTATTTCCAATTAACATAATGGTTAAGTTGCAGAGAATCATCTTATGAATGCACTTCAAAGAGAACATAAAAGAATAATGTTGCAGAATTCACATAAATCCAGAGTTTTATGAGTTTTGAACAGCATGGAGGTAGATCTGTAGAAACCAAACAAAAGAGGTTTCTTCTTAATTTGCAGAGAGGGGGAATCCAATTCCATGGCGCTGGGTAGGAAACACAACAAACAACATACTGCAAATTACACCAATTCCGACTGGCAATTTTGTGAGGATCTCCTGAGTCTCATCTGATGGCGTTGGGAACAAGCAACTTACCACGCTGTTATCAAAGAGTGCAACAGCTACAAATACCAGTATTGACATGAAGGCATGCATGAAATCTATGAATTGCAACCGGTATTTTGCAGCAAGATCAGGTGGGAGGTTGACTGACCCATCAATGACCCACAGCCCCCGGAATGTGGCAAACCCGTAACAAATATTTCCCTTCTTGTCCTTGAAGCTGTCACTGAAGCTTAGAAGGAAACATGACACCCCACAGAGGGTCACAAGTGCAGCAGTCATGAACCAGCTGACCGAGTCACAGTCACCTTGATTTGTGAAAATGGGTGATAGAAGTTGGAAAGCAAGGAGTGATCCAGTAGGTAAAAGATTGGCCAAATGAGCCGTGCTCTGAAATGTCTGGCTAATGGCTTTCTGTATCAATGTTTTCTCTTCTGTTTCGGTTGTATCTCGCAAGAGGGGATCTTTCAATTCATCGTGATGCTCGGAATTAGATTCTACCTTAATCTCCATGGCACAGAACCTTTCACTTCTCTTTCCCCTTTGTTTTGATCTCCTTTCAATTTGTATCCACAGGTTTCTTGCAAGGCAGTGTTTTATAAGTAGTGGGAAACTGAGTAGAGGTAAAGGGTGCGCAAGGTGGCTAGGCATGCCTTGCAAGAAAGAGCTCCAGATTTCAGGAAGGGGAGTTTGTCTACAAAAGCATTCATGGCCGTTATGAAACTTGTTTAAGCATTCTGAAAGTTGTGGCCCTGAGTGGGAGAAAGGGAAAGAGAGATTTTGTGGTGTTTCCAACAGTAACTGTAAGGAGTAAATTAGGCACCATGGGGGTTTTGTTGCTTGTGTCATGTCATTTGTTTCGGTAAGACGCAATATATAAAAACTGGACTCTTCGGGAAAACTTTTGTTTTGTTTGTAGTTTTAAGGTGACACTACATGCCTTCGAAGGTTGCACTTGCATTTTGTTTCTTTAATCAGGTTGCACTTGATGAATCTTACTTCGTGTATCTCTTGCACGTCATAATTTATGGAATAATTGGGATAATTGTCCACCACATTAATAAGAACAAATTTGGCAAGATTCTATGAAATAATTATTAGATCATGATGTGCATCTCTTGCACGTCATAATTTCATTAGCAGATAAGAATTAGTTCTTTTCCAGGCTCAAAAATATATAGCTAGCTGGCAATGTAATGCAATCCTCCCTGTTATCCCTCGTTAAGCTTTAACATATTTTTCATCTATATTTTCAATCAATTTTTTATTTTTTTTGGTGTGTGTGTGTGTGTGTGTGTAGAAATATGTGATGAAATGTGGAAATTGGAGAAAATAGCATGAAGCAAGAGACAAGATTTTGGGTAGTTCGGCCTTAGAGGCGCTAGAATTGTTCTAAGAATTACGTTGTGTCTTATTCACTTGATATGTTTACAATACAAATGACACATTGGGTAAGATTTAATTACAATCACTTGTAAAAAATCACATGTAATTAAATGTTCGGTGCGCAAGAGACTGTGGAGGGAGCTTGGAAGCTTCCGGTAGTATGTGGAGGCACATAAACTTTTGGCGGCGTGTGAGGGTGCGTAACACTTCTATTTGTGCTGATTTTGATGATGTGACATAGATTGACCTTCGAACATTCAATTGATGGACTAATAGACTTGATAGCACGCTCAAAATGTAGGGCTGGCAAAATAGATACCTGACAAATAAACAGGTACTTGTTTATCCTATACATGTAACTACTTTTTATGACACCTAGATGAACCTTATTATAATATATATATATATATATATATATATATATATAGAGGATAAATGGGTCGTAAACAAGTCATGACAAGTGCTTATTTTGCGAGCCCCGACGAAATGCAATGATTTGAAGTATACAGTAGTTGAACACATGTGAGGAACGCTGTGAAGGATGCACTGTCGTGAAGGATGCCGAAAAAAGGAAAGAGAAGGTTCGAGTTCACAAGAAAATAGCTTTGATACCAAAAAAAAATTGAAAGAGAAGGTTGGAAAACAAAATAAAATGTATTGAATCAATGTGGGAGAGTTGCTATATTCAATGCTCCAAAAACCCATATGCGCTCAAACCCAACCCATGCTGCCGACCTTGGGTTCTGGCCATTGCTTATTTGTATAAACTTTTTAGAGCTCGGCCCACTTACACTGACTGGGCAATTACAGGAACCTTCTCGTGTATTCATTTACGCTAAGGCCCAAATGAAGCCCAGCTCTTCGGCGTTTCATCAAACCACCCTATATATATTTTATGGCAAATTCACTTTAGTTAATTATTTAAAAACTGTATATAAAGAGTGAAATTGCTAATTTTGCTTCTGATATAATTGGGCATGAAATTTTCTTGTTATCCTTTTAATTAGAGGTGTAATTAATATATGCGTTTTAGTAATTTTCTATCATTTACATCTCAAATATTTTAATGGAATAAAAAGGATCACCTCAAGTAGATATTTAAATTAGCAAGTTTAATATTTAAGGATTGTCAAACTCTTGTCACTTTGACAACCACCTCTTGTCACTTGAGTTATAAGATTTTCCTCAACGTCTCTTTTTATATATGCAACGTCACCAAAACATTTCTAGAAGGCTGAAATGTTTTATGGGACAAAAGGTTGTATTCTTAATCTTGTTGCTCAAACAATCTTTTAGTTTACTTCAAAGGTAGGCATGATTGACTTTGACTCCGCCCCGGATTACAGTTGTAATCGAGCTGAGTATTGAATGTTTAAGCTTAAGTCATTTCCTTTTCAAACAAATTTGAACTTGTTCACGAGCTACATAATTAACTTGTTTATTCCATATATGAAGTAATTGACATGATTGTTTTAATTTTTTTAATTTTTTTTTTTGGGTAAATCCATACTAGGTATTGTTAAGATTTTATTATTTAAGTAATTAGATAAATTAACTCGAATCTTAAACAATATAATCTTGAATCTATATGTCACTACAAGAAAAACCCTCATTAGTGACCAAACAAATAGTGGTGACCCCAAAAGTCGCCGCTAATGAGGCATCATTAGCGGCGACTTTTAAATGTCACTGCTAATGACCCCTCATTAGCGGCAACTTTTCGGTCGTCGCTAATAATGGCCACTAATGATGAGTAAATAGCAGCGACTTTAAGGGTCGCCGCTAATAACATGATAAAAACACATATATAGTAGATACACACAAATAATAAAAATGAAGTTATGTATATGAGTTTAACTCGTTTGGTAAATTAAACAAGCCTAAATCTTTATATAAACTTTGTTCATTTATTAAATGAACTGAAGATAAGTGTATACAAATTAAGCTCAAGCTAGCCTACATAATACATATAAACACACACACAATTTTCTCTTTTATAAATCTAATGTGGAAGTGAGTAAACTGGCCATATCTGAGGTTGATAGGGCAGTTGTAGTTGATTCAAGTTGTTGTTCTGTCTCTCATCTCAAATGGGTTTTTTTCCAATCCAAGTATTCTAAGCTCTAGAAGCCTTTCAGCATCAATTCAACTAAACGCCAAGAAAGAGCTTATTTCCTATATTCGAGAATATAATAGAAGAATATCTTTAATTACCACAATACCACATGAAATTGCTTAAAATTAGATATGCCTAGCTATTTTACACTTCTAGAAGCAATGAATAAAAGAGCTAATATATATATTCTTGACCCACAAGAGAGAACGTACGTGGCTTTTTGTAGGTCTATATGGACAGTAATATTCAAGCTTTTGGATTTTGGCCTTTGAATTTCTATTGGAAGAAGAATATTACTGTCCATATAGACCTACAAAAAGGTACGTTCTCTCTTGTGGGTCAAGAGTTTCTTACTAGAGTTTATTAATGCTTTCTTTTTATATTTAAATATAATAATAAAGATAATAATAATAATACCTGGAGTAGATATATCCAAATCACAAGAAGCAAACTATATTGTTTTTGTGATTATTGAATTAAAATAAAATGACTTTTCTGTTCAACAAATTAAACTAAATAATTACTGCGAAAGAGACATAAGTAAATAATCAATGTTGTCTGTCCAACCGCTTCGACCATCCTTGACTAAACATTATTTACTTAATTTGCTAACCTCATGTTGAAAAGGTTTGTGATTTTGTCGTTTAGCATAATTTTAATCCTTCAAATGTGACGGAATTCTTTTTTTTTTTTCTTTTTTTTTTTTATACATATCCGCAACAAGAGGGGGAAGAAGGATTCGAACTAGTAACCTCCGCTTCATTAGGCGTAATCCTAACCGATTGAGTTAGCTCTTGAAAATGACAAAATTCTTATTTTGCTTGGAACAATTAATTCTGGCAACGATACCACCTAAAATGCTATTTTTTTTTTTTTTCCCCTCTCATCATTCCCAAGTTCAATATGGTGTCCACCAATTGAATTTATAATACAACAAATATATAAACGGCTAATATTTTGTGTCAATTGGTATGATATAAATATAATAAATTAGTGTGAAGAGTATTAAAAGTGGATCTTGGGCCTAACTCAATTCAAAAGTTAGCTCAAGAGTTGAGGTTTTTCCTCACCTTATAAATGATCAATCTCCTTAATATCCAGGCAATGTTGGACTTTCAACACGCCCCTTCACATGTGGCGGGAGGACATCCAAGCCAACACGTGCGACAATGGGTGACGGTGGGCCACAGCCAATTGGACTAGGCTCTGATACCATATTAGAAATAGATCTTGAGTCTAACTCAACTCAAAAGCTAGCTCAAGAGTTGAGGTTTTTCCTCACTTTATAAATGGTCAATCTCCTTAATACCCAGACAACGTGAGACTTCTAACCAAGAGTAATATTATTTGTAAATATTTTTATAATGAAAAAAAAAAAAAAAGAAAGTTGCCCCATGCATATCGATCTCCTCATCATCATTGGATTCCATTTTAATTCTATTATATATAGAAAGAAAACTCTTGCATATATATTAAATCAGCAGAAATTAGGAATGATTAACGATTCCCAATAAAAAGGTTAATTAACACAAAAGATTTTTTTGATAGAAGTAGGTCCAAACTCCTAGAATATTATTGACGTTCTCATTATATTCTGAATATGCAACGAGGTTATTCTGTTTAAAAATCCTTTATTTTTTATTTTTAAATTTTCATGGGAAGATTCCATGAATATTAGAATGCAGAAACTGGTCTACAGGGTTAGGTAGCTGTTTGCTAGATAGAGATATCATGAAGAATATTGTATTTTATTGAGAAATTCGAGACCATCCAATAAGATAATAAATAAAAATAAATAAGATTATTTATTTGGGTCATTAGGCAATCATTATAAGGTTGAGCTGAATCTAAACTCAATAAATTAATAAACTACATATAACAAAATACCACCCACCATCTGCCTTTTTCTGACATGTTGGTCAGTGGAAGTTACTGTGTATTTTCAGTATCCCATATATAATTAATTATTAATTGAATATTTTCTTTTTCAAAACATATTATCTTAATTACCTCTGTGTTTCGACACCATTTTATAGCTGACTTGCTGTTGGTGCTGGTGGTGTTTAGTTTTCTTCAATCATAATTTTGTTCTAATTAAGATGTTTATTTGATGCTGTTTTGTTTTCTTCTGCCGGAATTACGAGATCAAGTCATTATGACTAAAACCGTGTTTACGGTGTTTGTTGCTTCTAAATTATGTTTTCAATATCGACCAAATAATAACACCATCAAAATGGACCCTAGCCACGAAACTTTGTCTCTTGAGGAGCTTCAAGTTCATGTTCTGTTTTTCAAAATTCCCCTGTTGTCTAAGCAGCTTTAATTTTACGGCATAATTCGTATTTGTGTGTTAAGTTATGAATATAAAAATATATACGTCAATCATAATTCGATTTATTTAATTAAATGGGTTAGACTCATTAACGTTAACCACTAATTTCATGTTAAGTTCGCAGGTTTATAAAAAATTATGAGTCCTAAATGTCGAAACATGCGTATAAGATTATATAAGCCAACTCTAATCTAACCTATTTAATTAAACAGATTTCAATCATTAACTCTAACACACTAATTTAATATTGAATTTATATTAAATTTGCAGATCGTGTTAAAAATTGACAATAATACTAAAAATTACTACCTTGCTCATTAAACAGAAAAGCGAAAACAATTTTGTTAGGGATAAAATTCACTATAGGTCCCACTCAAGTAATTCCATTCAGATAAACTACAACTACATAGAGTTTTACAATAATTCAGCAACTCCAGATATTTCAAAAAACTATCTCTCAACCACCACTTGAACGTATCAACCACCAAATGAGCATGAAAAAACCATAATCTCTTAACCACCTTCCACTATCTCTCAACTACTAGATGAACACTGAACGACTGTATGAAAAATGGTTACCTAGCTAAAACCCTATAAAAGACATGCAATACATGTGGTAGGGGGATCAATCCATCTCCAAAAACCCTACCTCATTGTATATTTTCACTCCAAACAATAATGTTATAACTTAAGCATCGTAGTTTTTTCGGTCTCTGGACCGATGTATCCTTTAACGCTTTTATTATTTTGCAGGTAATCCTTCACTAAAAACACCATACCAGAAATTGCTCTAACAAATTTGCTACATCTAACATCCCCATCTATAAAATGTTCTCTTTTATTTTTGTGCCATGTACAAATTTAAATATATTTCGTACAAATAAAAAAGGTGATCCCTTTTAATTACCAATCATAAGAAAGAGAGATTGAGAGAGAAAAGGTGATGAAGATCGAAGGGTATGGTGGTGTGATGATGATGATGAATGGAGCACACTTTTGCATATATATACACCTCATACATACCAGATTTGCACGCACAAGCATGTTGATAGGGAATTAATCTTTTTGCCTCAGCTTCCCTCAATTTGAGGACGGGTAGGGAAAATGTCATGATGACATACCCATGATCATGCTTTCATAATGGGCATGCTGTCTATATAACGCTTTCAGACCATAATTGCCCTTTTCATTATGGCTCACAACAAAGAAAAAAAAAAAAAAAAACAGAGCTATTTGCCTTTATCTTTTTCCTCACATACCTTACAACAATGAGTATTTTGTCATATGTTCTTGTTAATAAAAGAAATTGCCATTATCCTTATGCTATTTTATTGTTGGACGAAAGTTTTATACATTAGGTTGACTGAGCCCTATAAAATGTTACGTGTCTCTTAAACATGTAAGAAAAATACATATTTTTTTTTAATTCAACCCATTAAACTGTTGTGTTCAAAATGTATGCAAAAATCAAATACTTTATTACAAATGAATGCGAGAATCATATGCATTTTGGATACATGTCAATTTAAGTTAAGAATTTACTTCAACTTAATTTAGAGAAAAACTTTATCTTTTATTCTCCTAGTATATATTTGACGTTAAGCTTGTTTGAGCTCCCGTTCCCGCAAGTTATATCCCCACCTCTCCTACATATGACTATACAATCATATGTATGCTTACCACATCTGCGTTGCATCCAAGGGGTAAGTCTCAATCTAAGTATTCAATAGCCTAGCAATTTTTAACATTATCCATGAATCCAATACAAAGCTGACGGATTAGGGTTGGAGGATCTAACGCGTTTAATTAAATAAGTCGAGATATGCTTAATGTATATAATCTTATACACATGCCTCGACGTTACTTGATCCTCACAAACAACATTTAGAGCTGACAATTTTTTATATAACCCGCAAACTTAACACGAACCCAACTCAAAATTAGTGGGTTATAGTGGATGAGCTAATCTGACTCATTTAATTAAATATGTCAGATTCTGGTTAACCTATATATATGGGGAAAATACATTTTTTACTACTCTGAACTATTCACTCATTTGCACTTTAACCTCCAATGTTTAAAAAGTGACACTTGACTCCTTCAAACTTTCAAATTGTTGCAATTCGACCATTCTGATTTTTTTTTTTTTCTTAAAATGCCGCAATCCCAAGTTAAAAAATAAAAACAAAAAAATAAATCAAAGCCACGGACCGGACAACTCTTAATTTTTAATTTTCTTTTTATCAATCCATCATTTCATTTCCATGAAAATAATGTGATTCTAAAATTTCACGTGTTTCTGGCTCCGACAAAGGATACATGCAAATGCATCACAAGAGTTCCTAGTTTAGGGTCTGTACCTGAGTAACATCACCACTGAGTTCTGATGCAGACTCCACACCCTACTGGCTACTATACATATCTGAGGCATTGTCTCTTTTCCTGAGCTATCTAGCTAGAGTCTTATTGAATGAATTTTATGGAAATTGTCTCTTTTTATATTATCACTGTTACTATTATTTTGTCTCTTCTTTAATTACTTTATGGTTCTAGGGTCTCAGAAGCTTGGGACCCAGGTCTAGAATGTGGCTTGTTTTCTACCCATCAGATTCGTGCCATTGCCACCCAAATGCCACCATCCGTGATTCGATGGAGACTGGAGAGGATAAGTTCGGCAGAACGATCGAGTAAGACCAAAAGCAACGAAATCCATTGTAAGAGTAGCTATCAAATATCAATCAACCATTTTTTTTCGTGAGGAATTTGGCTCTTTCTGACATTTTTTTATAATTTTTTTTAGCATACTAGTATTTCTTTTACGAAATATAAGTAAAAAATAGGAAATGTATAATACTTCAGTGTCATATTAAAAAGACGAATAATCCATATAAAAAGAATTGAAACGGGTCTTCTTTATTTCAAATGAAATGGAAAGGAACCCGTGAGGCAAAAGGATGAGACAAAATTGTTCTAATTTTAAAAGATTAGGACAATTTTATCCTAATTTTTACACCTTTTTGCCTAAATGACTTATCTCAATTTCATTTGAAATTCCATATATATTAAAGTAGGTAGTTTATAAACATTCATGAGTTTTAAGTTTCATATTGCTTATTTATTAAGTGAAACTGATCGAGCTTTATAAGTGATTTTGGAAAACCTCTAAATTAATTAGTGTTCTTGGAGTGATAGTGCAAATGTAACTAGTGTTTTTCTTAGATCCACATAAGATAAGTTAAATGCTACTCGGCATTCTTTTTTTCTTTCTTTTTTTCGTTTTTTGTTTTTAAATGAAAAGAAAAAAAAGAAAAAGAAAGAAGGTATATGTGAATGTGCCACATACATCACAATACAAAACATGTTTTCACTTCTATGCTTTTTCAAACTTAAAAAAAATAAAATAAAATAAAATAAAAATAAAAATCCTACCCATGTTTTTGTACTTATTAATGTTGTCTTTATTTTTAATTACAATGTAAGATAGAGAAACGAGAAACCAATAATTAGATGTGTGGAAATAGTTCGATCTCTTTCCCAATGATTACATTTTTTTAAAAAAAAAACATGAGCTCTAAACACTTTCTTAATGAAGTACATAAAAAACAAATATCTTTTGTGATCTTTCCAAGCCTACCAGACTACCACCACTAATCATTCACAACAGCAGAAAAGAGAGGAGGGATCTTGTGAAAAAAGAAGAGAAAGCAATATCCCAGTTGGGAAAAAATTCCCCCCAACAGTTGCAAAGTTTCTTTTACACACACTCAAAAAAAAAAAAAAAGGGTTAGAGAAAAAGTGGGGAGATGGTGGCATGGGAGAAAGGTAGAGTTGAAGCATACTCGGACAATTATGATTATGGTTCAGGAATAGATTCAAACAGGTTGGAAGCACCATTACCTCTGCAACCCTTTTCATCTTTATCAACGTTTGTATAATGAATCAGGGCCATAAAATAGCCTCAAAGTTTGAAAAAGCAGCTTGGTTATGGCCCCCACAGATCTACGTGGGTTCCATAAAATAGCCCCTAATCTTTATAGAGTCGTGGGCTGCTATAGAGTAAGAAAAAGTTCTTGCACTAATGTGTTTTTTTAAGTGTAAGCAAAGATAATTTCACCACTTAATTAAAAAAAAAAAAAGTACATAATTGTGGTCTTTGTTGGTGGACTACTGCCTTCATCTTTTAACCTGAAATATGGATCATCATTGACTTGGAGGGCATTCAGATTGGTCTTCTTCGGTTGGACCACGGGTTACAACAATTAGACTAGCTAGGAAAAGATGTTAGGATGCCGTTTAGAGGAAATTGTATTAAATCCAAAAGGACTTCTTTCCTCCTTTATGCCGTCCGGTCCGGGCAATTAGATACAAGCACTGAAGATTTGTTTAGCATTGTGCATTGCAAAGTAATGAGGTTCACCGGACATCAAGGCGAAGCTTCTACGGTTCTGATTCAACCTTTTTTCAGTGCTACTTTATGTTAAATTACCATTTATTTCAACAACTTAAGCTAATAGGAAGAGGTAAATTTAATCACTTAACCATTACTTTAACACTCCTCCTTACGTGGGCTCAAACTCCATTTTAATAGCTAAGGTCCAATACGTAGAATATTTAATTTAAATAGAAGGTGATTTGATAGAGTCAATGTTTGATCCCATGACCTTTGACTCTGATACCATGTTAAATTACTATTTATCCTAACAACTTAAGCCGATAGGAAGAGATAAATTTAATCACTTAACCATTACTTTAATACTTTCCTTGTTGTGTAGGTTATTCTGTTTCTAGAACCTTGTCAGACAAAGTTTTCATTCAAATTGAGTTAGAGGAATTTCCTTCAACCTAGTCTATAAAAATGACATGTGTTTCTTTTTTTAATAACATGTGAGATGCACATGAGTTTTTAATAAAATTTATTGTCTCTGCAAAGTGTCATATGTGGTGGTCATGGTTCTCCCAATATTCGGATAATTTATTTGACCAATTTTCAATAGTTTTAGGTTTCATAACATTGATTTTTGTTTGTATTTCTCCTTTCTCCTTCTCTTTTGTTCAAATATGTATATTAATATACTCGGATAAAAACTCCATAACTGCTTTATCTCCCCAACACCCTTTATATATATTGGATAGAGAAAAGAAAAGGAAAAAAAAAAAAAAAACCCTGAGTTTAATTTCTTGTATCATTAATGTTCCTATTGTTCTTTAAATCTTTTGTTGGCAAACTGACTCCCACAAAATCATTTTCAATCTATCACTTTCTCCTTTCCTGTTTCTCAAATATTGATAGCCGTTGAACAAGAGGCTTCCATTCCACCCTTCTGAAACGACATACAAGGACCATTCTTTTGGAATCATGACAACTTAAGCATCTTGAATAAATCACATGAAACCATGCATGCATCTGTCTTTAATATTGTGTGAATAATTGTTAGGTGCTCGATTTCTCAAGGGCGCAATGGACATAGTGAAAGATAATGGATTATGGGTATTACATTTCGAGGCAACCTAGTCTTCCTAAACAAACGATAATCGTTTTGGACAATAAACTTCTCATTATTATTTTTACTAAGCGTTAAATTGAATGATTAAATTTACTCCATCTTCATTCATTGATTCACCCGTTTCAATTAAATATTTCACGTGCCCCGACAAATAAAAGAGACGTTAAAAAAAGAAAAGGACAAAAGGCCTCCGCAAATTTACATTAATATGTCTCTTTTTTCTACTTACAATCTCTAAGTCAAATGTGTTAGTTGGCTGTCAAAGTTTCGATTGGTGATTGATTAGCCCTATTAGTGTTCTTTCTACCTTCTTTACACATGATCTGTTTTTGTTTTTGTAATATTTATTATTGTTGAAATAATGATTGGCGTTGCTTTTTTATTCACAGGTAATGTTCATATTGATATGAGGTAGGCTAGGTAGCATCTTGCGAAATTTATCATGTATGAATTTTAACTTCAGCAGGGAGCCCATCGAAGCTTCTTCAAGATATATAATCGTGGTGCTAGTTTATTTAGAAATTAAGTGATTGTGACAACAATGATATTGTTGAGGGATAATATTAAAGTTCATTATTGGAGAATAGTGCGGCAAAAAAAATTTGAACATATCTTGTTTGAAAAGTCCATGTGATACAAGTTGAGACCAAGTGAAAAAATCTACAATTTGGTGCAAGCTATAAACTTATAATTGAGGGAAGAGATGAGAACACGGAAGAGAAACACAAAATTAAGGTGGTTCGGTCTATGACTTACGTCTACATGTCAAAGTTTTTTCTTGATTACATATATAGTTAATATTAAAACATTAATTCTCCTTAATAAGTGAGACCTACTATGTGTGATGTTTAACTAAAATGAGGAATAAATTGTAGAGCCAATGATGGAACTCAAAATCTTTTCTCTAATATCATATTAAACCACAAGTTATTTCAAAAATTTAAAGTAATCAATGATGAATTTAATTATTTAATTAATATTTTAGCAAATAAGACTTTCAGTTAAAACTTTTCATCCTCTTTTTCTTTAAAAAAAATCCTTGTATTTTCTAATTAGGTAAGAAGTTGTTGGTAAAACTTTGAAATCGAGTCAGCCTATTTTTTTTTTTTTTTTTCTCACGTAGCTTTGATCAGATGAGTTACATAATTGATTCTTGTTTTATATATGGAGTTGTGGGGTTTATAACTGGACATTTTTAGATTTTTTTCCCTTCTTCTAATTTTTTTATTATATATGTACACATCAACAGACAACAAGCATCTATGTAGGCATCTAGTTGGATTGGGACATGGGATTCACAAGAATTAGCGGTCTAAATTCTTAGTAATTTGGATAGTTATTGTTGGAGAATTCATATAAGACTAATCTATTCAAATAAATTTTGGATTATCCGACTACTGACCCGAGCAGGTGAATTGTTGTGGATCCCATTGGATTGAGTTCAATATAATATGATTAATGCTATGTTCATCCCACTCTCATGACTTATTTCATTGTTATGATATGATAGGATCATAGGGTTGTAGTGTGAGTGTCATTATATATGATGAAATAATGGTGGGTTAATGGCCTGATATATAGCAATATTGCTCTAACATATTCTATACAATTAAACCACAGTAAATTTGATTTAAACTCGTGAATATGCATGCAATCTTCGTTAACTTCTTGGTACATGCACGTTAAAAAAAAAAAAAAAAAAAACACAACCAACAATAATAATAATAATAGTAATATTGTACCCTATGCTAGCTTCTGCTGAACAAAAGTGACAAGCTACAAGCGAGCAACATCATCAACGCTCGCACTCACTCCCAGGCAGAGGTTGTCCATGTTATAGAGAGGGAAGCCCAAATCGCCGGCATATATGCATGTAAGTAGAGTAACAACTAACAGGTTGGTCTGGTTACGCCGTTTTGCGCACTTGAGAGTCCTGTTTTCACGCGGGTGACATGCCCATCATGCTCAACAGTCCCACCTAATTTCTCCTGTTAAAATTCCTCAGGCTAAAACACCAGTACTGGTGATTACTTCTGCACAGGGGACTCATTTATGTGGAAAAGAATTTGACTTTACTCATTTTGTGATGGTGAATTCTGGATCGCTCGATCTAATTTCATTCATGAAAAACATTCGGTATGATTGCCAATTGTATTTTGTGGTACTGGTGGTGGTGGACCCTTTTGTGGGCCATACGATGTCTGAATACTTAATACTATCTTTATGTTGGAGCAACAACTTGTGTGGACCGTTCGATTGCTCTTATCTGTACCTTAAACACAAAATCCAAATGTGGACCCGCTTTATCAATTACCAGATGCAAAACCAGAATAATGGAGGATCTTAAATCTTCATTTAAATTAAATTGGAGATACTCCGTTTTATGATACAGATTTTCTTTTATTATATTTATCTCTATATATATTATTATCATTGGCCAATAATAAAATTAGGTAGAGTCTCATCACACTTCAAGAAGAGAAATCTCAACTCAATAATTTTGTATCACTTAGAATAATTATCATTCATTCATTCATAATGAGCTTTAATACATTACGTTATATAATTTAGGAAATATCAAGGAAGTCTATTCCGTGTTTTTTTTTTAGGAGTTTTTCCTATATTTAGGATATGACAGAAATTTTCTCTAACCTATTCTAATAAGTGCAGTGTCATCTCACATGTGTTTTTTTTTTTTAATATTCTTAATAGTTATTTATTATTATTCTACTATTCTAAGAACCTAAACATTTGTTTTTAAGAAACTCCTACATGTTAAATAACACTTGTCACTTATTAGAATATGTTGAAGGAAATTTGTATCCTTTAGGAAAATAAATAGAATTTAAGAAAGGTGCTACTAGTACTCTAATATGAGATCCTCTCATATTTTCTAAAATATGAGATTCTTATATTTTAAAATCTGAGTCCTCTATTATATCTAACATTCTAAACAAATGCAGAGTTTTGTATGTTACTGAGCCAAGTGAGTTTGGCATGTTGAAAACTAAAATTGCTTGCCTCGATAACACATCAAACTCTGCATTTATTTACACCGTTAGATGTAATAGATGACTCAAATTTTAAAATTTGAGAATCTCATAATTTAAAAAAGTTGAAGAGATTCAAATCCAACGGTGTACATAATATCTCATTATATAAACTTTTTAAAAGACATGTCAATATTAACTACATCAGGTAGACATTGTATACAATAATTTTTTTTTTTTTTTAACATGTCTGCACAAGAGAGGATGAGGATTCGAACTACTAACCTCCGCTTCATTAGGCGTGGTCCCAGCCGATTGAGCTACCTCTTGGTACACTAATTTAAATCCTCATATAAAATGAATTCTCTACCAATTCATTTAAAACGGAGAGAGAATCTTATTCCCGTTGACACCACACAGTACCACACCATAAAGAGTTTTGGTTCTAAATGAATGCATGAGAGTTAATGGGTTTGATATCAAAATTAAATGGTGGTAGATGGACAGTTTTATACTTGTTAGGTGGCATATTAACGTAGCCAAAATCAAAGATGCAAAGTCATTCAGAGTTAAGTTTCATAGGTACATCCGGACACTTAATAATAATTATTGTAAAGCATCTTTAATTATTTCCGACCATACAATTAATTAACGCTTACATTGAAGGTTACGTTGTTGTGCATGCATGATAATGTTTGGGTTTGCGTCTGACTTCGTCAAACGGCATTAACTTTTTCGAATTAATTACCTTAATTAATTTCTACTGCAACAATGATGCAGTAAAGACATGGTGGTGGATCGTGTTCATCAATGGCAATCAGAAATGATTCTACATGGACTTGAAACCCCTTAAAAATATTTGTTGGGATTCATAAAACTGGCTTTTAAGGTGCACAGATTAGTGGAGGAGTTGGTGGTCGTCCATCAATACACAAAAACAAATGATCAACGTACGTACACTCACTGCATATTCAAACAAAATCTCCATAAGTCCGAACGGAATCCGTGGTAGGTTCCACTGGAATTCATACTTTTAAAAGCGTGATACATTTTAATCGTAGACCCTTGACTCTTAAATTAACTTTCTAAGTGCACATGTGAGTCATTTTCTGTCCAATTTTTTTTTTTTTTTTTTTTTTTCATTTTTATAGATATTTAACAAAGGACAAAGTTTTCCTCCAAACTAGGTTGGAGGAAATTCCTCCAACCTAGTCTCTAAAATTGACATATGTCCTTAAACATGTGCTTCTCACATGTTTTTTTTAATACCCTAATTTTCACAAACTATAGTTAACTCCACCGTTAGTTTCTCTCTCTCTCTCACGTTCTCTCTCTCTCTCTCTCCTTCCCCTCCCACACGAGACCAAGCTGTCTTTCCAACCCAAAAAATCTCTCCGTCTTTACGGAAGAGTGTTTTTTTAAAAAAAGAAAAGATTTTTAAGAGGGTTGATTGGGTTTTCTTAAAAATTTAACAAAAAATAACAATTGTACTTTCTCTTTTTTTAGTCGGAAAAGATAACAAAAAATGCTCAGATTGAAGGGATCATCAAAGATTGAAACTTTTCTGGAAATTTCATAAATTTTTTTTACCATGCTCAGATTGAAGAATAATCTTTATTTGTTAAATAGATGGTTTTGAAAATTTAAGAAAAACCCAATCGCCCCTCTTAAAAATCTTTTCTTTTTTTTAAAAAAAAACCTCTTGGCAAAGTTTCAATGAAGAGATTTTTTTGGTTGGAAAGACAGCTTGGTCTCGTGTGGGAGGGGAAGGAGAGAGAGAGAGAGAACGTGAGAGAGAGAAACTGACGGTGGAGTTAACTATAGTTTGTAGAAATTAGGGTATTAAAAAAAACATGTGAGAAGCACATGTTTGAGGACACATGTCAAGTTTAGAGACAAGGTTGGAGGAATTTCCTCCAAACTAGTTTGGAGGAAAACTTTGTCCTTTAACAAAAGCTTTCGGGAGTTGCATCTAATGGGTCTCATCTATTCCACTCATTCTAATCAAATTACTTTACCCAAAAAAAAAAAAAAAAAACTCTAAATATTCCTAGCTCTTGAAATGCATGAACTTAATTTTCATTCCATCCTTATTATGGAAGGGAACAACTTGTTTCTTACCAGGTATAATGACAGTGTTTGTCAATGGCATGGGTTGATACTATACTAAGGCTGGTACTGTAGTACTTTTTTTTAAGAATATGTGTTTGATTGGTTTTAGTGAAAAGGTTTTGTGGAGAAAAGTAAAAAAATATATTTTATATGAAAAAATGTAAAAAATTTGTTTTATAGTGAATTTTTTATTTGAATAATAATAATAATAAATGATTAATGTGGTATAAAAAGTAAGAATGTTGGGATTAATTTTGAGGGGAAATGATTTTTTTTTTGGGATTGAGGAAGGGCCTGATACAGTACCAGCCCAGGCCATTGGCAAACACTGCCAATAAGATTGACAATTTTTTATATAATCAGTAAATTAACGGTCCGAATCTGACACATGAATATAAATTACCACCCCTATGTACTCACAAGTGTTTTAATGTGCTTGTGCAAGTGACACAAACACAAACTTTAGGAGTTCGTTTGGTAACACTCTTTAGGTTAAAAAAATAAAAGTATTAACAAACAACTCAACACACAAAATACTCGCAAAACACTCAAAAATAATTTTCTCATCACAATCGAAAGGCAAAAATCATTGACTAAAAAGCATTATCAAACAAACTAAAATTATAGTAATTAATAATGAAAATACATTAGCTTGATCGAAAGAGGTACGATGTAACAAATTTACTAATTTGTTTTAAAAAAAACATTATACAAAGGACAAAGATTAGAGACTGAATTAATTTTGAATGCTTTTCTGAATGTTATCGAGTTGTAAGTATAAATTAAGGAGACATCAACTCTTTTTGGACTGATTTATACTTTGCATAAGTATATATTGTTTGTTCTAAATGCACCCGACCAGACTTTGCCACCGCATACTGGGTGTCCTGTATTCTCTTTAAATTTCTTTCACCTATCTCTATTTGAAAATTCAACTATAAATAATTGTATTCTAATTAAAGTGCACTCAGATTTAGTTGGTGCAACCCAATTGAACTCTCAACAACAATACGATCCACATTTATAACTGTTCATGTATAGGCGTTATTACGATTCTATGGCAGAGCAGGACACTTTCCCTCTCTTTATTGTAATTTAATCTTTTAATTTAAAATAACTTGTAATTTATTTTTTTATTTTTTAATTACTGACAGGAAATGTTCTCTAAAACCCAACCATTTTCGGGTTAAAATAGAATTAAATGTGGAAGTAAATGTAGAAACCCGAGAGGTTTAGTGATGAGAGTTCGTAATCATCGAGAAATTGTCGAGAAAAGGAAAATGTTGGGCCAACGCGACAGCTTTTACTGCTCTTATTTGACTTTCTCGGGCAAGCATGCACAAGATCTTTTGCCATTTTCTTTGTAAATCCAAATCTGTATTTGCAGTAGTCTTATTATACGCCCTCTGCAAAAATGTACACATCTCTCTCTCTCTCTCTCTCTCTCTGTCTCTCTCTCTCTGCAACTTCCTGTGGCCTTCGCACTTCCCTCTCACCTGCAGAAATATAATTTTTATAGAACTTTGTGCAAATTACTTTGCCGCCTAAATCAATTAATTAATTTCCTCTTAAATCAATTGGCCTAATTCAAATCCTTATCAATATTAATAGACCAAGTTCTTTAAATTATTTTTTTTACTTTCCAAGGCCGGTCGGGCGTGATTGGGGTGATTTCGGCTACCTTTTTGGCCCTTGAGAGAGTGGTTTGGCCACCCCATACCGGCCTTAGGGTGGTTCAGCCATCTCTAAGATCAAACTCTCATCTTCATAAAAAAATTTAAAATTAGAGGTGGTGATTCAGTTTTTTCTAAAATTTGAGATATTAATTTTATCATATTTTAAAATTCAGCGAAAAAAATTAAAAAATTTCCAAACCCAAATACCAAAAAAAAAAAAAAAAAAGTTATTAACACTAATTTTTAAAAAAGAAAGTTATTTTTACAAAAACACACTTTTCAAACGAACGGTTAGATTCACCCTGCAAATTCTACAACGACCAAAAAAAAAAAAAAAAAAAAAAACCTTGTAAATCTAAATGTAAAAGGTTGCCTCCTCCGTCTTGTAATGTCGTGTAAACAGTTCCAAAGTACTGAGGTTCCCAAAAGTTTGGACAAAGTTACGATTCAGCTGGTTTACACTTACATGTCTGGGCAGCGATTCTCGGGCGTCGATTTTATCCGATGGTGGATACGAGGCGTCGAGGCCTATCTCTAGTCCCATCCCATCGTGGGACGCGAGACAAGACCAAAGCCTAGACGCATCCAACGCTTTACTCTCGAGTCCCACTGTGTTAAATGCACGGTTGATTTTCAGAGTTGCTTTTTGGTACAATTTCGATAATATGTTTTTTTTTTTTTAATTTGTTTTGTCTCCATTATATTTTAAATTCAGAATATATTACTTTCGAGTATAAAATAATAATTAAATAAATTCTTTACATAATATAACGATTAGGTGGGTTTTTCAATAGAGAAATACGTCAAATCTTTAAAAAAAAAAAATAGAAATATAATTAAAATAATTAATTAAAATAATAATATATATACCAATAAATAAGTTACGCGTAATTTTAATACTTGTTTTTTATAAAAAAAAAAAAAGATAATTGTAAAATTAATTCATGTAATTAACCTAAATTACAAATCACTCTTTGTGATATAATAAATAATTTATAGGTCAATATAGTTAGCCTAAATTACAAATCATTTTATATGGTATAAAAAATAATTTATAAGTCCTCAATGTTAGCTAAAATAAAAGTTGACTTCCTAAAATTAATTTTCGTTAAGTAACTTAACAGAATCCATTACTTTATCATATCATACTATTACAGTAAATTAACATAATTTCTTTTATCCCAAACATTTTACTCTGTGTGTAATTCTTCATCATTTTCATCTTCCTGGCTGCGATTTATGAGCATTTTACAAGAATTTAACGATCGTATTTTGTGAAGTGGCTGAAAAAAATGAAGATAATGAAGGATTACGCACGTAGTAAAATTTTGGAGATAGAAGATATTAGGTTAATTTCGTGTAACAGTATAATGTGAAGTAAGGGCTGACATGCTAGTATCATCAAATAATGTAAAAAATCCTAATTGTCATTTTTAAAAGTTATAAATTAATAATAACACGTGTCGTGTTTTTAGTTTGTATGAGGTGACAAAGTGACAGATTTTGTTAATTTACTTAACGAAAATTAATTTTAAATAGTAAACTGTTAGTTTGGCATACCTTGATGACCTATCAATTATTATTTATATCACATTGAATGATTTATAATTTAGGCCGACCATAAAAATTTCCTAAAAGAAAAAAGTTGAGACCCATGGTATTTACATCTTCAATAACATTTATAACATTTTTGTTCCTCATTCAATTAATTGTTTGCATGATGCTTAGGTGTATGGTTCAAGCTTGGTGGCTGCTGCATCATGTTTCAGCTTGCACGAAAACAACCTTATCGGAAACGACACTGTTTTCAGCTTTGACTCAATCACTCCAGTTGTTGACCATTCCGCATTTTCTCGCAAGGGTCCGCTAATAATAATAACCGTCAGACAACACAAATACGTCTTGGCACGCTAAAGGCTCACGCGTGACCGCTGTGGCCAGCGCAGACGGCTAGCCACGCTTTTCACCCTCTGCTGTTTTCCCATAAACGTGATTATGTAATGTAGTATATACAGAGCCATGATACAAACTCAACTTTCTTGTCCAATATAAGTTTAATTTTTATCTTATTTTTTATTTAAACAAAATAAAATAAAAAATGGGAACAATGTCCAAAGCAACTTTATTTATTTTTTTATCTTTCTTTTATTTGGCATTTTTTTTAAAATAAAAAATTTTATTTTTCTTCATAATAATGTCATTTTTTTTAAAGAAAATGTCATTATTATGAAGAAAAATATCATTTTTTCATTTTTTTTAAATACCAAATAAAAGAAAGACAAAAAATAGATAGGGTTGCTTAGACATTTTTTTCTATTTTTTATTTTATTTTTTTAAAATATAAAAATAAAGTAAAAGTTAAACTTATGTTAGGCAAAAAAATTGAGCCTTTAGCATTTTTCATATATATATATATATATATATATAAATGTTATGTATTTTTTTAGTGTTTTATAGGTGTCCTTCCAACTGAGATATAACTTTTAAAATCACCAATAGATTAAAAGTCAATAATGATAATCTCAAATTTAACGATAATTTTAAAAAATACATCACAGTTGAAATAACAACAGAAGAACACCTAGCAAAGTTAAACTTATGTTGGGCAAAAAAAAATGTTATCAATTTTCACATCTATATATATGTATGAAAATGTTAGGTATTCTTTTAATGTTCTTCATGTGTCTCTTCAATTAAGATATAATTTTTAAAATTATCAATAAATTAAAATTTAATAATAATAATCCCAAACTCGGTTACACGAAGTAATAAATTTCTCCGGAGGAATCCAAACCACAGGATCCACTCTTCCTCGTGGTCCGAGCTCCATTATGACCACCATGATGCGGCCGACTTGTTGGACCTCTTGACCTCCCGTCTTAATTTCAGGTGAAATTAAGGGATTTTATTATTTAAATTTAATTTAATAGTATATATATTGCAGTATTTTTTTATAATTATTATTTTTTTCTTCCATTCATAAAAATAGAGCATATTAAAATTTAACTTAAATCATTAAATAATTGTTTGCTATTTTACTTGACAATGAGCTCTTAACAATCAAAATGTTACAAATCCCAAGAAATTAGGCTTTTCAAGTCTATGATTTGAATATTTGGTTTTTTATATATTTTATCATTTTATGAGAATTATGTGGATTTTTTAATAATTTTTTTCTCACTCATTCTTTGTTTGTTAGTATTTTTTAGAAGATGCTTTCTGTTTTTTATTTAAAAATGTTTAGATGTGATTTAATAATATTTTTTATTTTGAAAAAAAAAAAGAGATAAAAGAAAAAGTATTATCAAACAATTTCATAATCAACTTAGAAAATTATTTACAATATATTTTTACAAAGTGATATCTTTTGCTAAAAGAAAATCAAAATTCCACGCATTATAATTAGAAATGTTGCGGTTCTTCTTGGTGTTTTCATGGTCCTATATAAATATTATTTATTTATTTTTTATTTTTTGAGGGATTAATAGAATAAGTTTTTTTTGTTTTTGTTTTTCATTTTAAAAACAATATTCATGTAAGAATAAAAAAATACTATAATAATATAAAGAGCAACGGTAACATTTCTCTATTATAAAAGACCCTATGCTTTACTAACCTACTAATATCAGCTTGTTATAAGTAACTTTAATGAAGAAGAGATAAATATGGAAGGTTTTGATGAGACTATGTTGTATATGCCTGTGATTATTAGTTGGTCATTAAGAATATTTTAATTGCATTTATGACCCAACAAAAAACAGAATTGTTAATCTTCAAAGGTTTTGGTTAGAGAATTTCTTCACAAAAATTATGTTTATAGAAATTGGGAATTTATAGTTTAAAAGACATTTAACTAATGGATGCTGCTACTTTTACATTATATAATTTATATTTATCTAGATGATTGAATTTGATTGTGCCTTTTTTTTCTTATATATATATATATATATATATATATATAATTGGGTTGATGCTCTAACTATAATATATTTAAATTTTTGTTGTGAATGGAATTTGTTATTTATATTGTTTTTAGGCTTATTTTCAAGTTGTCAATTAAGTAGTAAGAAATTATATTTGATAAAAAAAAAAAAAAAGGTTTTACAACAAAATAAACTATATCAAGTTTACTCAAGATTAGGGATGGCAAATCGTTTCGTGCCTCAAGTTCGGGTCTTTTAAATATATGATTATAAGATTATATAAATCAATTATAAGTTTATAATTCAATTTCTTTAATTAAATGAATACACTTCAATAATATCATACTAATTTTATGTTGGGTAATACGTCGGGTTCGTGATTCGTGTTAATAATTGTCCATTATAAATGTCGTGTATTGGATTTGAATGTAAATTTGGGTCAATTCATTGGTATAAGATTATATGAATAAATTATAACAATTCCATATAATTAAAAGGATCATATTTTTTTAGAAGAAAAAAGAAAAGGAAAAAGAAGAAAAAGACAGATCATGAATAGATAGTGAACCGCCCTCATCCTAACACACTCTTTTTAACACTCACGCCTACTGCCCTGTTTCTCTAATAATCTCCCTGCTGTGTCTCTCCATGTTTCTCCTACACTCCAACACCATACTCGAATACTCTCATTCTCGTGTCTCTCTGTCTCTTCCACATATATTCACTCCAAACCTCTTCGTAAAACCCACTTCCTCACCACACCCAACAACAACAACAACAACGATGCTCTTCCTCTTCCTCCTCTTCCTCCTCTCTGTTCCGCCCGCCACCCTCTCTCTCAACCAGGAGGGCCTCTACCTCCAAAGCCTCAAGCACTCCCTCGACGACCCTAACGCCGTGCTCTCCGCCTGGAATGAGCGCGATGACACGCCCTGCAAATGGCCTGGCGTCACCTGCGACGCTGGCTCCAACTCCGTCTCTTCCCTCGACCTCTCCAACACCAACCTTGCCGGCCCTTTCCCTTCCCTCCTCTGCCGCCTCCCCAACCTCACTTCCATTTCCTTTTTCAACAACTCCATTAACTCCACCATCCCTTCGGACCTCTCCACGTGTAGCAATCTCCAGCACCTCGACCTCGCCCAGAACCTCCTCACCGGTGCGCTCCCCCGCACCCTAGCCGACCTCCCCAATCTCGTCTACCTAGACTTGACGGGCAACAATTTCTCCGGAGCTATCCCTGATACATTTGGCCGGTTTCAGAAACTTGAGGTTCTCTCACTGGTTTACAATCTCTTGGACGGGACAATTCCGGCATTTCTAGGAAACATTTCCACCCTCAAGATGCTTAACCTGTCTTACAATCCGTTTTTTCCGGGTGGGATTCCGCCGGAGCTCGGAAACTTGACGAATCTCGAGGTGCTGTGGCTCACAGACTGTAACTTGGTGGGGGAGATTCCTGACTCGCTGGGTCGGCTTAAGAAGCTCAAGGATTTGGACCTGGCGGTGAACGAGTTGCACGGTTCGATTCCGAGGTCGCTCACCGGGTTGACCAGCGTCGTCCAGATTGAGCTCTACAACAACTCTTTGTCCGGCGGTTTTCCTCCGGGAATGTCCAATTTGACGGCATTGCGACTGATCGACGCGTCGATGAACGACCTGACCGGGCCGATTCCGGACGAGTTGTGTCGGTTGCCACTCGAAAGCCTCAACCTTTACGAGAACCGGTTCGAGGGAAGCTTGCCTGAGAGTATTGCCGACTCGCCGGGGTTATATGAGCTCAGACTGTTCCGGAACCAACTCAGCGGCGAGTTACCCAGAAATCTCGGCAGACACTCGCCTCTGAAATGGCTCGACATTTCGAACAACCAATTTTCCGGTGAGCTGCCAGCTAGTTTGTGTGAAAAGGGAGCGCTGGAAGAGCTTCTGGTTATATACAACCAGTTTTCGGGTCCAATCCCGGAGAGTCTTGGTGAGTGCCAGAGTATGAACCGGGTCAGAGTGGGTTACAACCGGTTTTCCGGCGAAGTTCCGGCTGGCTTCTGGGGCCTCCCACATGTGTATTTGCTTGAACTCATTGATAACTCGTTTTCGGGTCAAATCGCGAAGACAATTGCCGGAGCATCAAATCTGTCGCTTTTAATCGTGTCAAGGAACAATTTTTCGGGTCCGATACCGGAAGAGATCGGGTGGTTGGAAAATCTGGTTGGGTTTTTGGGCAACGATAACAATCTCAGTGGGTCATTACCAGAGAGTATAGTGAACCTCGAGCAGCTTGGGAATCTCGATCTTCACAATAATCAGCTTTCTGGCGAGCTTCCAAGCGGGATTAAATCTTGGAAGAAGCTCAACGAGCTGAATCTAGCGAATAACGAGTTTTCAGGGAAGATACCGGAGGTGATTGGGAGCTTGTCTGTTCTCAATTACCTTGACCTTTCCAATAATCGATTTTCCGGGAAAATCCCCACTGGGTTGCAAAATTTGAAGCTCAATCAGCTCAATTTGTCGTACAATCACCTATCGGGTGAGCTCCCACCGATGTTTGCCAAGCAAATGTACGAGAATAGCTTTCTGGGTAATCCTGGTTTGTGCGGGGATTTAGAGGGTTTGTGTGATGGGAAAGGTGAAGCTAAGAACAAGGGTTACATTTGGTTGCTCCGTACAATTTTTGTACTTGCCGCCCTAGTGTTTATTGTCGGAATGGTTTGGTTCTACATGAAGTACAGGAGCTTCAAGCAAGCGAAGAGAGCAATTGACAAGTCAAAATGGACTTTGATGTCGTTTCATAAACTGGGTTTTAGCGAACATGAGATCTTGGATTGCCTTGACGAAGATAATTTGATTGGCAGCGGATCTTCCGGGAAGGTTTACAAGGTTGTGCTAACCAATGGCGAGGTTGTTGCGGTGAAGAGGCTTTGGGGAGGAGTGAAGAAAGAGTGCGAGAGTGGCGATGTTGAGAAAGGTCAGGCTCGAGACAATGTGTTTGATGCAGAAGTTGATACTTTGGGAAAGATTAGGCACAAAAACATCGTCAAGCTATGGTGCTGCTGCACCACCAGGGACTGCAAGCTTTTGGTTTATGAGTACATGCCAAATGGTAGTCTGGGTGATTTGCTGCACAGCAGTAAATCTGGGTTGTTGGATTGGCCAACAAGGTATAAGATTGCTTTGGATGCAGCAGAGGGGCTTTCTTATCTGCATCACGATTGCGTCCCTGCAATTGTTCATAGAGATGTTAAATCCAACAATATTTTGTTGGATGGTGAGTTTGGAGCACGGGTGTCGGATTTCGGTCTTGCTAAGGTTATCGATTCAACCGGAAAGGGACCCAAGTCCATGTCGGTTATCGCCGGGTCCTGTGGGTATATTGCACCAGGTTAGACGAATTTTGATCAAATTTCTTTTGTTAGTTACATGTTTTTGGTATATTCATGTTCATGTTAGCTTTGATTTTAGATTAGAATGCTTTTTAGTTGTTATGTGCTGATTTACTTCTCTGCTTTCTGGAAACCATTATTTGATCATAAAGTCTGTTTAAAGCTGCCTATTTTGTTTTGGTCTGCTACTGCTTTCTATCTAAGGAGACTCTAATAGCTTTAGTTGGTATGAAGGCTGACATTTTGATGAATCCAAGATGAACTCAACACTAAATTTACCAGGTCGACAGGTTTAATTTGTTTAATTAAATGGATCGGATTTAGTCTTATACTCATACTTGACACGACTTGAACCCAACATGCCGACGCCTATTGTATGCAAATATTTCCCATTACTTCTGAATGTTAATTGTGATTTTAGTTGAAATGTTATAGTCGTAGCATCATGTTAGTTATCTCTTTGCAGAACAATTTCTTTAGCTCAAAGTGAAGTAATCCTTTTGCTTAAACTTATTGCAGA
Source organism: Corylus avellana (assembly GCF_901000735.1). NCBI lineage: Eukaryota > Viridiplantae > Streptophyta > Magnoliopsida > Fagales > Betulaceae > Corylus > Corylus avellana. The sequence goes on along the minus strand of NC_081542.1, from coordinate 41,321,812 downwards.
ATATGCGTACACGCTTAGAGTGAACGAGAAGAGCGACATCTACAGTTTTGGAGTGGTTATTCTTGAGTTGGTCACCGGTAGACTGCCGGTTGACCCGGAGTTTGGGGAGAAGGATTTGGTGAAGTGGGTCTGCACCACCTTGGATCAGAAAGGTGTGGACCATGTGATTGACGCCAAGCTTGATTCATGTTACAAGGAAGAAATCTGCAAGCTCCTCAACATTGGCCTTCTCTGCACAAGTCCTCTCCCAATCAATCGCCCTGCCATGAGACGGGTGGTGAAATTGCTGCAAGAAGTCAGGCCGGAGACCCAGTCCAAGACGGCCAAGAAAGACGGCAAGTTGTCCCCTTACTACTACGAAGATGCCTCAGATCATGGAAGTGTAGCTTAAGAAAACCAGTGTTCAAGTTTTGTCTCCATTGCAGAAATATATCCTTGAAAGGGAAAGTATCTTTTCTTTTACTTGGTTCTCAAGCTAAATTACCATTATTATACAATTGGAGGTAAATTTCTAGAGATCGAGTAAAAGAGAAGGAGAAGAAGGTGGGTTGTTAAGAAGTGGAATTTTTCTTTTTCTTTTTTCTTTTTTCTTTTTTAAGTGTAAAGTGATTATCCATGATTGGTTTCTCCAACCAAGCTTCATGTTTGCACTGTTTCTTGATGGTGAGCTTCTTTTGGCATCACTCAGGTGATTTTGAAAATGTAAACCAGTGGGTTTAATTATGGGGGAGCACCAATAAGAGTAGATTTTACTTCTCCTATGAGAAGATTTCCATAAAGGGAATCTTATCAAAATTATGTGGTTAGAACTACTCATATGTGGACAGCTATAAATCAATGGAGAATATAGTTAGTAGGGTTGATATTCAATGGACCACCCTCTTTAATATGAACTAACTTCCCCATTGATGCAGCTCTGATCATTGTACTAATTGTGTCCACATAATTATGTCATTTCGGAAAATGACCAGGACATATCACTTGTAATTTAGAGCTGGTCCTAGCTACATTGAAGTTGTCATTTATTTCGGTCGGTCTATAGAAATTGACTTTTGAAAAAGTGGGCTGAAATATAATGAAGATTCAAGGCTATAAAGGTGTTATCCTTAATTAAATCTGTAAATTATAATTTGGGCCATGAAATTGTTAGTAAGAATCAAGTAGGGTATCGTTGAAGAAGGAGACTAGGGGAAGTGGGAAAGGCAATAGAAAAATAATTCTAATCCTTTGCTCTTCTTGGTTGTCGTTTTTGTTTTGTTTTAGAATGGGGCAGGAAACACGAATTCCAAATTCGACCAAACGATGCCAACTCACTCTAAAGACCCCTTGTTGATTGTTGTGAAAACGACAATAATCATTGAATAGTGTTGAATTTCCAGTATGAGTGCAACTTCCCATTTCTGTTGGTTTCGAAGACCACCAATTTTTACGGTATTTTTTGTTTGGCCTTTTTATATGGAATTTATTTATTTATTTATTATTATTTTCTAATAAAAAAAATACGAACAAACACTTTCTTGAGCCTTGAGGACTCGAAAGTCGAAACGATTTACAAGGTGAAAAATCACAAGTATGTGTACAAACGGTTGCGGTTAGTGGTTATTGGCTAAAATTCTCAATTGCAACTACCTAAGATGGTTATTAGATTTTAATAACCTCAACTGCTCCGCTTAGACGGTTAGCAGTAATGTTATAACTGTTTTTTTTTTATATGGGCTTTTTGAAGTGTTTTTTGGCCTTTTTGTCGCCTATTATTTGGGCTTATTTTGAATAGTTTTTTGTTAAAATGTTCTAAAAAAACAATGAATATAATGAAATCATATTTCTAACTCGTATTTAAAACGACACCATTTTGGTGTTTAACATCAAAACGACGTCGTTTTAATATTATATTTTTAATGTAAAATATAAAATATATAAGGGTAGGTTATTAACCATTTTTTCCCTAAAACCATTAACCGCTCCGTCTTAAGTGGTTAGCGATTTTTTTATAACTGCCGATCAAAGTAGTTAGTGGTTACTGAACAATTATAACTGCCCCATTTGTACACCCCTAACCGCAAGTATAGCCTAACTTAACACAATTAGGGCATTGACGAGACTTGAAACGATTAATATTAATGAGATCAACTAGTGTGCGAATCTCATTACAAAATTCAAAGAAATGTCGTTGTGGGTATCCAACAGGGCCGGCCCAAAGGTTAGGCGATGGGACTTAGGCCGTCGCCTAGGACCCCCCCATTTTTTAAGGCCCAAAAAAATTGTTAATAAGGCCCAAAAAAAAATTTTTGTGGAAATTTTTTTAATATGGCCAAAAAAAAAATTTCCATAAAAATTTAAGGCCTCTAATAATGGTAAATTTAAACCTACTTTCACATAAAAACAAGAACCTTCGGTCCTTCACTCATAACTATTATCTAGCCTGCAATTTTTTTGACTCTCTCGAAGATCAAGAACCTTCATGCTAATTCTCCAAAACCTTTGTCGCTTCTTCCTCTCCAAAAGAAGAAATCTTCAAGAACTCTCTAGTCTCTACCTCTCTAAATCAGGTTTTATTGTTCTATTTTTATAATTTATTTTATTATAGTCAGAATATTTTTTTTTATATAAATTGTGTTTGTTTAATTTGTTAATATTTTTAATCAAACATGTCTACTAGTAGAAATATGCATCTAGATATGAAAAACTTCAAAAAAAAAAAAAAAAGAAAAGAAAAGAAAAGAAAAGTAGAGAAACTGATTGAATCTCGAAGAGGAACTCTAAATAAATTTGTTATTAGCAATAAACAAAATATAGAGGATAATTTAGGTGAAAAACTCATAAATTGACAAGAAATTCATAAAAAAAGAATTAGAAGATAATGAAAATACTATTGATGTATCTAACTCTATTGTTACAAATATTTATGACCTAGGCCAATGAAAAAATATTGATGCAAAATTAAGGGATTTATTAGTAGAAATGGTCGAATAAGATACAATAATATAGATTTTCCTAAAGATGAGAACTCTAGGCATTTTTCTAGTACATATTATATACAAAATTATCAAATGGGGAGCAGCATAATAGAAAATGGCTAGTCTATTCAAAAGATTTAGATAGAGTATTTTGTTGCAAGTTGTTTAATTCAAAACCTAATAGAACGCAACTAGATAATGAAGGAACTAATAATTGGAAAAATCTTAGTGTTAAACTCAAAAGTCATGAAACAACCAATGAACATACTATTAACATGAATAATTTTGAAGAAAGAAGTTTTTTAAAATTAAAATTGATAAAATCCTACTTAAGATTAGCAATGTCACAAGAGAGATTAAATGGATTAGTCATATTATCAATTGAAAAAAAAAAAAAGATGTTAAAAAATCTTGAATATAAAAACTTAATCAGTAATTTTGCATTATAAAAAGCGAGAAGAATAATTTTTAAATAAAAATATAATAATAATATTAAAATAAATATATATTTTTTTACTTTTAAAAAAAAAAAAGGCCACATTTCAAAGTTCCGCCTAAATTTGAGCATTAATCTCAGCAGCTTCTTCGTCATTTTCCCTAAGTTTAGGGAACCAAACTACTTTTTGCCTCTATATTCAAATACACTCCACAATAGATTCCCTTTATAGTTCTCTATAACATTAAAATATTATTTGTTTTACTTTTGTTTTGTTTTTATATTCATTTATTTTGCATAGAAAAGTGTGAGAAGAGAGAGAATGTCATTTTATGATTAAAATAAACCATGTGGATTACTACAGTTGAACCCCATAACTGTAGAGCATTCCATGCAGCTTTCTCGTCATTTTTCATAAATTTAAGGATTCAAACTATTTTTTGCTTCCCTATGTCAAAATATACCCCAATAGCTTCCCTTAATCATTCTCTATATCATTAAAATATTTGTTTTTTTTTAATTATATTATATATATGAGATGAGAGATGAGAGAGAATTGTGAGATAAGAGAAGAGAGAGAATTTTTTTTTTTTTTTTTTATTTTAATAATCATAAGGATTGCAATAGTGGAACCCAAAACATTGGGTTCCACTGTAGCAATTCTAATTTTTAGGGTTCATTTAGGGAGTCTGCTGTGAGATTTTTTTTTGCAATTTTTTGGACATATTCCTTAAATTCAAGGAACAGACTCTCTTGTAGGGAGTTTGCTGGGAATGCTCTAATGTATAGGGAAAATATAGGAAAGCTGCTGCATGTGAGTTTTTGTGATTTTTTTGAAATTTTCCTATGTGTAGGGAAGGGAAGCAGCTTTAGGGTAGCTGCTGGGAATGCTTAAGAGCATTCTCAACAGCTTCTTCGTCATTTTCCTTACATTTAAAGATCCAAACTACTTTTTGCTTCTCTATGTCAAAGTACAACCCCAATAGCTTTTCTTATATCATTATAAGAAATCCTAATATTTATGGTTCATTTTGGGAGTCTGGTGTGAATTTTTTTTGTAATTTTTTGAACATATTTTCTAAACTTTAGGAACAAACTCCCTATAAGAGAGTCTGCTGAAAATGCTCTAAGGCTTCAAAATACATGGAGCGCTGGTATCCAATTATCTTAATGCCCCGGAACTACTACCAATAATGGTTTAGGGAAGTAACTTTTAGGATGGGCAAAGCTCTAGAGGCTAGCCTGCTGAGTGAGCCGACTGATCCACAGGGGGGACATAATGAACAGTCAGCAGTGCACTGTTGCCGACTCTGCTTTACTCAGTTGGTAAAACGCAGTTTGGCACGTACAAATTTGAATTCATTTTTTTAGCCGTTGGGTTAGAGGCAGTCAACGGAGCAGGAATTGGCAATGGGCAGGAGAGGATACCACCACTTCACTTTCAAACTTTTATGTTGTATAATTAATGTACGTTTCGGTTGTGTGTGTCTTTTTGCACGGGCAGTCACAGGTGAGGGACCATATTTGAAATTTTGGGAAATTCCTCTCTTTTTGTATGTTTTTGTCAAAAATCAGTGCCTACTTCACTGCATTTCTGCACCCATGGGTCCACCCCTTTGCAGAAAGCCAATGAAAAATCTTGTTTGAAGTTGGAATATTTAGAACTTTCAAGTACTGGGTATCAAAAAAAAAAGGTCTCATCATAATTAATGTACTTTCAATCTATATATGGTCTAAAATAAGAGCCGAAAACAAATTCTATCTTCTTGTTAGAAGGCAGAGACTACAGTATCCATATTTGGTAGTTTCATCCTCTTTTTTTTTGTTTTAGTAATTTATTTATTTATTTTTTATGAATAGTTTGAGATTTTTTTTTTTTTTTTTTTAAAAAAAAATTGGGACTTCAAATGTAAAAAATTAGTATTTTAAAATCAAAAATAAATATGTGTTTTTTTGAAAACGCACAATTTTAAAAGTTAAACTTCGATTTTAAATGTCAAACTACAATTTTGCTAAACGGTTAACTGCATTTTTAAAAATTACATTTTTAAATTCATATTTTTAAATCGCACTTTGTGAAATCGCAAACACAAATGGATTAGACATAAGTGTGGATATTAGTTCTGTTGGTGTCAGTAGGGACATTTTTGCCTAACAATTCGTGAAAGTCGGTTAATTAACTGACTTCATACCGACAAGGAACAGTTTCGACTTTTCCGGTTAGTCGGTTCATAGGTGGTTGGTTAAGTCGGTTACAAGTTTCTATGTTAAGATTTATCAAGTTTATTGGAATTACATAATCAGTAAAACATATGCTTTATAAATTAAAAGAAAAAGTAAATTCATCCAACACAAACCAAAAGGACAACCATAAATTAGTTGGACAAACACAATAAGGAAACCTTTTAGATAAAATTCAAAATTTAATTGAAAAATTGGTTAATTGTTGGTTAATCGACCAAAAAAACTTTCTATCATCTATTGAACCGAACTGATGTCGAAACAATATTTTTATTTTGCTTATTGACCGTTGAAAGTCGGTTGTCGGTCGGTGACAGTTTGGTGGCTGTCAGTAAGCAGTCAATAGGTGATAAACGGTTAATCTGTCCACCCCTAGGATTAGTAGACTACTTTGCAACTATCATACAATTGGATGATACGGCAGTAAGAACCAATCATTATATCAACACTTGTAAAAAATTAAAAAAAAAAAAAAAATGCCGATTTTTACTACCACATCATGTAATTATATGACACTAGTACAAGAATCTATGTAGGACTTTTATCTCCAAAAGTAGCTTGACTTTTAAAATTAACATTAAATCAAAATTCAATATCGATCAATTCCAAATTTAATGACAATTTTAAAAGTCACGTCATCTTTAGAGGAAATAAAAATAGGATAAAAAGCTTAACTATGGCATTACCCCTCTACTAAACAGAATTACTCTTCTCTTTTGTTCTTTTCCTTCTCTCTACCAATTATTGGACTGAGAAATCATTTCACTTGAATATTTGTGGGTTGGGTGAGTTGGGCCTTATCAGAGCCCAAACTTCTTGAAACCCACTTTTCTTGAAGCACAATCCATGACATCTCAAAGTCCATATTACAGTGTTTGAATCTGGAAGGCTGAGCCCACAAATATGTTGCGCCCAAGTAGCTCTACTGGGTCCAATAGAGCCCACTTTTATTTTACTTTGATGGTTATGGTCGGTATCACCGTATTGATTTGCATCATTGGGCTCAGTAGGGCCCATTTTGGGTGATCTCAATTTATTGAATTTTTTTTTTTTTCCCCACAACAAAAGACTGACATGATCTTCAGTCGATTGAGTTACCTATTAAAAACTATACTTGGAAGCCTTAATTAGAGAGTATTGATCAAAATTAGAGCCTTAATTTTTCTCATAGAATAAATCTTTATTATCAATTATTATTTGGAGGCCTTAGACATGTGCCTAATTTGCCTAATGATTACTTAAAAAAAAAAAAAATGGCCTAATGATTGACGTCCTTGCGTTTATTAATCTAGTTAAGAGACGTTTAAGATCAGTTTCCCACTATTCAAAAGAGGAGAACCCTCGGCTTTTTCCTTTCTACCATATTGAATAAATAAAAAAAACCCAAAGCCCGAAATTAAGGATGTAATCCAACGGTTCGCCGTGTGTCTTAATTAGGAGCTCATTCTTAAAACTTGTTCATAGACACGCAATCATCACTTCCTTATTCCTTGTGGTTAATTAGCAATGTATATGAGTGAGTGCATCCATGCCCAATCTTTTTCATATGACTATTTGCATGATTTTTCCCATGGTAGTTGACACGGATTGATATCCATCTTATGTTGTTGGGTTGCTCAATTGGCTGGGAGCCATGCTTTATGATCTGCATTCAGCCGGTTTTATAATTTCAACTTCTTTTGTTATTGCCCTTGCTACGTCAAATTTATTTATTATTATTATTTTTTTACGTTGATCTTGTAGGCTAATGACAGATTTGGGTTGTTGCTCATGATAAATTTGATCAATTGTTTAAGGTTTGAGTATAAAATAATTTTTGTTATAATAGGGCCAATTTAGTTACTTTCTGGGTAGGGGGCAAGCTTAATTATTTTGTCCCAAATATATATAGATTTAGCTAATTTTGTCCCAATACCAGCCATCCCCTCCTTTTGTCTCTGATATTAGCTATATGTGGTGACTCTGTAGACTATAGGAAATGTTCTTCATGTCTGAACATAAAAGACTGGTCCTAATGATCTCCTAGTTGGTGAGGTAAAATTAAGCTGCTCTCATAGTCATCTTAAAATCATCCACCCTAAATTGGAAAACATCATTTTAGAAAGGAGATTCTTTAGTAGTTGGTGGGTAGGCCCCTTTGAATGGATAGATTATAATACGCTAATGAGTGTTAAGTATTACACTGGTTATTTATTAAGTGAGACTAACTTTATAAGTGACTTAGCCAAATTGAAATTATAATTTGACGGTCATTTTAAAAGTAATAGTGCTTTTCCAATATCGTTACAGTTTACTCGTTCCATACAAGACAAATATAGTAGATTGCCCCCAAAGGAAAGGTGAAAGTCAGTCAACTACTTTTATTATTCTAGTTTAGAGATGTTTTATCCTGTCAATGCTTGAAACGTAACCCTTCTGTTTACTGAAACTCATGAGGAATCCCAGTCATGAATGAAGAGGTATATATACCTAAGCATGACAAAGCAAAAGAATTTCACACATAAATACAATAAAAAACACACTAAATTGTTAGCATATATACGTCATATTGCAGCTTGTTTTTCCTACACTTTCTAACTACATGTTTGATAAAGTAAAGGAGGCGGCCAACCATTAGCAAAAACAAACGACACATAACTAAAACTAGAGAAAGAATTCCAACTTTCTCACCCATTTTCCAAAAGATACCCTCTATTTTCTACTCATTGATTTGGTCCTCACCAGCTTTTGATCTCCCATATATACCAACTCTTCCTTTATTCATACTCAAATCCCCCATCAAACCCTGCAAAAAGATATCGAAAATGAACCAAACTCATGTGCATATTGCTTACTACTTTGTCCTGGTTAGCCTATCAATCTCCCTCATCGTTCTTACTATTTTCCTCTACCGTTTCTGCAAAAAGAAACCTGTTGAATCTGAAGAAACACTTCCCATCAAGCTCTGTGCTCGCGCGTACCTGTTAACGGATATCGATGCTGCCACCGACGGCTTCAACCACCGGAGAATTGTCGGCCAGGGCCGCCTAGGAACGGTGTATGCAGGCGTACTAGAAGAAGGAGAAGTGGTGGTGGCCGTCAAGCGGATTCTTTCACGGCTGGTGTTGAGTAATGCAGGATTCAGGTTTTCTACTATGATCAAGTCGCTTTCTTTTGCCCAACACCCCCATATAGTGCCAATTATAGGCTATTCAGAAGCTCCTGGTGAGAGAATTATAGTTATGGAGTTTGTTGGCATGGCAAGTTTGGATTTCTATTTACATCAAAACCCAGATGGGGCGACTCTGTTGGATTGGAGCAACCGTTTGAAGATTGCAGCCGGCGCTGCCCGAGGGCTCGAGTACTTGCACGAAGGTATTGTAAATCACCACTTATCTGAACGCTTCTGATATCTAATATCATAAATTGAATCATTTAATTTATATTTTAACTAACAGGTATGACACCGAATATTGTTCATGGTTGTGTCAAGGCCTCGAATATTTTGATTGATGTGAAATTTTGTGCAAGAGTTAGTGATTATGGGCTATCGTTTTTGGCATCCCAAGAGAAGAAAGGCCTAATGGGGTATGTGGATGATGAGGCTGGTGCTTGCAAGGAAAATGATGTTTATGGTTTTGGGGTGCTTTTGTTAGAAATTTTGAGTGGGAGATTAGAAAGTGAAGAAAAGTTACTTGTTAAATGGGCATTGCCATTGATTAAAGACATGAGATTTTCTGAGCTTTTGGACCCAAGACTCGTAATTCCTTCTGATTTAAATCCTTTTGTTAGACTGGCTAAAGCTGCTTCAGCTTGTGTTGGTAACTCAAGGAAGAGCAGGCCTTCAATGGGTCAAGTGGCTGCAATTTTGAACAGTTTGGAGATGGAGGTATGCTTTTGATTCACTGCCTCTCCAAAATGAGCCAATTTAGATGCTATTTTATAGCTAAACTGTTATACGATTATCATACAATTTGATAATTTGACAGTAAAACTCAGAAGATTATATAATAATCGTATAATAATCTACAAAATAGCATTATTCTTTAATAAATTGGTGCCTCCTAAGTTATCCGCGGAGCCAAGTATACTTCTGGTCTAAAAAGGTTGCTGCTGCTACAAGTATCTAATCAGAATATTCGAAGAAAAATTGGAAAATTTGGGCATTTGACTTTGATCAAATCAAATCATCTAAGAGAGTATGAACTTTTATGGGGCTGAAAGAGCAACACAACATGTTAGAGTTGTCCTGCATGTGTTTGACAAGTATTCTGTGGGAACAGTTGAATGGAAAGGTGGGAACAGGTGACTTTGTCCTTTGGACGGTGAATTTTTGATGTTTTTGTTTGCGTGAGGAACGGGGAATCTCTTTTGTGATGAAAGGGACCCTAATACCTTTCTTTCAATCAACCTCTTTATTTCCTTGTCATTGCTTCCTCTTTTGATTAAACATAAATCATCTGCATAATTATATGGCTATTGGCTACGTATGATTTTTGTTTTTGTTTTTTAGCCAAAGGCTACAACTGTTCTAATGTTCACATGATGTATAGTACTTGTGACCCATAAGGGACCCATGTCTTTTTTTTTGTTTTGTTTTTTTGAGGTAAAATGGACCCTTATCTTATTATAATTCGAAGGTGATTAGTTTGAATGCAATTATTGGTTTTTTTTTTTTTTTTGTCCGTGGTGGCATGTAGGAATGGAAGTGATAAACGGCTTAACCATCAATCTAAAAACCCTAATGCTATTTAGATAATGATTTAGTTAAACCTTTAACTTTTAGAATCGTAACGTAAAAGTCTTTCAAAAATTGTTATTGGTTAAAAGAGGTGTCTTCAACATATGCTTTAAAGGGAGCTTCAAAGTAAAATGTTTGTTATAAAAGTTCATTGTAATACATTGAGTTGTGTGAATATAATATTGAGGTCAATAGTTGACTTTTTGTTTTTATTGGTTCCTCTATCCATTTAGCACATTGAAAAATAATAATTAAAGAAAGTAGACAGTAGAATAGATAATTTGTTAGAATTTATATTGAAAAAACAGTAGCTAATATATATAGCTAAAATAGCATAGAAATGCTCTAAATTCAACACAGCAAATTAAATTAATTTGTCATCCTAATCCTGTTTTTTTTTTTTTTTTTAAGCAAATTAAATAAGGAAATGGTACATGAATCAAAAAACCGAAAAAGAGTTGGGCTCCCCAACAACAAACCCAAAACAGTAATACAATGCAAAAAATACAAACAAATAGAAAATGGGCCAAAAAATGGCTCGGTTCTCTGAATCTTGGTCAACAGACCAAGAAATGGCACCATCAAAGTGGTGTTTTAAGCAAGCCAAAGATCTGACTAGCTTTGAAACAACAACACCCTCCAAAAGGAGGATGTTGAAGGAGTGACACTGAATTCCCATCTGGATCTGTTGTAGAGGATAAATATCAAACTAGAGTAGTTCAAGGAAATAAATACCCACAAAAAAACAACAAAACACAACAAACAGAAATACTAGACACAAAGCAAAGCAAAATACAATAAAGAAAGCAAAAACCCCTCAGCAGCATCGGCAATGGAACAAGATTCTGGGCCGGCGAGTGTAAGCCATTCACTGGAGTGTGAAGTACACACGTCGGTGATGAAGACTAAAAGGCCAAAATCAAAGGAGCAAAATACCACAAAACACCGGTAGGGGTAGAGGTAGGCGGGCGAAGAACAAATCGGAGGAGCCACACGTTGTCATCCTAATCCTGTTAGTAGTTTATCCGTTTTGATAATAAATTGTCGGACAATATGAGTAGGTCGTCTAACTACCAGGATGGTCAATGGTGGGTGGAATGATCTCACCAATGGATTTAGCTCATTATTTATGATGAAATCATTTTTGCTTATTTTTTTCCTATATAAAAATATATTAAATCGTAGTTCAACTTTTAAAATCATGCATTTTTAAAAATGTATCCTCTTACTTACACGATTAGAAAACACTAATTTTTTTAAAATTTTTTTTAACGTTTTCAAATCATAATTTTGTAAAAATACACTCTCAAAAGATACTTTTTTTGCGATTTGATTTAAAGTTGCATTTTTTATCTACCAAAATCGCAGTTTTAAATACACTCTATATCTAGCAAATGAAAAGAAACAAACACTAAACTGATAGTTTGAATTGAGAAATGAGTAATTCTAGAAATTCCTCTTGTATCATTTCAAAATGAAGTGACTTTTAAAATTACCATTTAATTACAATTTAATAATGATCAATCACAAGCTTGATTGTATTCAATTGGCTGGAGACCACGTCTTATGAAGTGGAGGTCACTAGTTTGAAACCCTCTTCCCCCTCTTATGTGGACATGTAAAAAAAAAAAAAAAAAAATCACAATTTTGATTGTGATTTTGAGAGAAAAAAAAAAAAAAAATACAACTTCATAAAATTACTAATAGTCATCAATACTATATACTCAGTCAATACCAAAAGGATATTCACTTCAATATATATATATATATATATATATATATATATATATATATATATATATATATATCAAAGGATATGAAAATACTTGAAGAATTCAAACTTAATGAAACAGTTGAATAATAAATGCGATTGAAAATATGGAGCTCAAATATGAAATATCCCCTTCTCTCTCTCTCTTCGTGTGCTAGAGTCATGGGCCAGTATGGTCTGGGCACATGTTCATCCCAAGGTCCCAATCCAGCCCAATTCAGTGGCTATTTGTTTTCTCCTGAGCGGGCTCGGCCCTTTTGGACTGAAAGGCATCCTCAGGAAATGCAAGC
>NC_081542.1:41305578-41308987 GCF_901000735.1 Corylus avellana | reverse complement strand
CTTTCAATTTTTTTTTTTTTAAGATTTAATTTTAAAATTAAATTAATAAAAATTAATATTTTAAAGTGAGGTGAGAAAAAGTTGGTGTAGCAAAACGGTGAGTTTTGAGTTTGAATGACAGACGTTAGACATTTAGAAGAAAATGTATCGAGCGAACTTATGACATCTTTTTGATTGACTTAGTGAGTAAAAATTCGAAAAAAAAAAAAAATAGTTGAAGGAGTTTTTTGCAAATTTACAATATAAGTTGGAAACCTTATGAGAAAAAACAAAAATAAGGCATTGAAAAAAGGACAGAAATTTACTCCAATGTGGAAGAAATATCCTCAAACTCATTTAAAATAGTGTTAAGTGTTTATAAACATTTAAAATGTTAGTCTAAATTAGTAAACTGCTATTAATGACCTTAAGAATTTAATGTGCATTTTAAATGTTTATAAATACTTGACACTATTTTAAATGAGTTTAAGAATATTGTCTTATTAAGATATGAAGGAGAACTCTCCTTCAAGATGCTCTCTGCTAGGGTTTCATCTCTAGCAGAGAGCGCCGTCATGTTCTCCCTCTCCCCCTCCTACCCCTCATCCTCTTCTCCCCTCACCCTATAGCTAACCTATTTACTTGATGTCCCTTGCTCTTTGGGCGTTTTCTTCCACTCCCTCCCTCTCCACCCCTTTTCTGATTTTAGGGTTTTTTTGCAGGCCGATCTTCCGCCCTTCTCCATCCGCCGCGCCTGTTGTTGGGTCGGGTTTGGCTCCGGTTCATGTCGTCCCTGCTCGATTGACCGCTCGACGCGTGCTCCACCACCTTGCTACCTGGATCCGCCAGTGCCCATCACACATTTTTCACTAGATCTGTCTCTCCGGATGTGGTTTGATTTCGGTTCTCTCCAACAGCTTTTTTTATTTTTTTTATTTTTTTTTTAATTTCATTTTTGGTTGTTTTATTTCCTTTCCTTTATGTCTGTCTTTCGGCGTGCATTTTGGTGTGTTGTTTTTGTTGCCTTGCCTGTTTGTCACACTTTGTTGGTGATGCTCTTGAGGGATTCACTCAAATTCCCCCCCAGTTTGTTTTGTGTGCGACGCCGATCTCTTTCGCGCTCGCTCTGCCGCCCACCATCCGTTGTCGAGTCTTTCCTCGTGTCCCCCCGCGATGAGCTCCAATGCTACCTTTCGCGTCGGTTTTTAGCTAGCACTCGATCAGCTTCCTTTTGGCTGCCGTTACCTACTTAATGTGATTCTCTTGTTTTATTCTATTTGTATTTCTGTTTTAGTCCCTTTATTTCCCTGTACGCTTTTATTTCCTATTTTTTTGCTTGTAATAAGGCTCTGTCCCCTCTTGATCTGCATGCGTGATGTCCTCTAGGCTATTTGCTGTGGTCCAAATCTTTGGGTTGTAGATGTGAACGTTATCTTGGCTTTCAGGTCGAGGAGGAAAAGTTTTGATTGGAGATTTGTCTACCCTCAGTTTTGAGGAATAAGTACTACCTATGCATTAGTTTGAATCTGTTTGGCACAGATCTGTTTTTAAATATGTAGATTAGTAGTGGATTGGTTTTGGGTCTGGAATCTAATACGTCATCTGTGACGCTTGTAACCTTGTAGCTTTGACTATGGTTGCTTGTAAGAGCTTTATGCTCATGATTTCTATGAATGAGACTGATATGGATTATTTATTTTTTTTTTAAAAAAAGGGTTTTAGAATTTTTTTCTAAATTGGTTTAGAAGAAATTTTTGTCCTTGAAAAAATTGCTCAAAGTTTATGCCTTTTAAAACTTTAACTTCAAATTTATCCTTATCTACCCATATAATGATCAAGGGGCTGAAATGAGTAATTCTAAGAGGCCCACTTGTGTTCTACCAAGAATGATGTGGCTATTAAAATTACTATTGGGCTTGTGATTGATCATTATTGAATTTTGATCAAAGAGTGATTTTAATAGCCACATCATTCTTAGTAGGACACAAGTAGTTCTTCTAGAATTACTCGGCTGAAACATGCGTTTTAAGCATTTTAACAAATAAGTGATGAAATTAAAAGAAGTTGAAACATAGGATACCGATATCATATATTTTCAAAATTTTAAATTATGATTGTTAGCTTATACTTTCGGTATAAGTGAAGTTCTTCATTTTATTTAATATTTTTTACAAACAATTTTATTTATTTATTTATTTTTAATTTTGCCTAGCCTCATCGACGGTGAATTCTAAATTTGGATAGATGGGATAACCTCTATCTCCATTCTAGCATTGATTGGTGAATTAATTAAGTGGACTTGTCGACAACAAATTAGCGGCCGTGACGAGTGAGCTGTGTGTAGGGGTGGGCAAAAACCCGGCCGGCCCGCAAACCCGACCCGATCCACCCCGCCCCGAGCGGTTTTTAGGCATATTTTTGCGGGTTCGGGTAGGATCTCGCCAACCCGTGCGGGGCGGGGCGGCTTGTGGGTATAGAGATTTATTTCATGCAGGTACGCGCCCCGCCCCGATCCGACCCGCCCAAGTATAAAAATATTAAAACTAAAAAAACCCTAACCTAATTTCCTAACTCTCTCTTTCAGTTTCAGCCGCCTCTCTCCCTCCCTTCCTCTCTCAGCCTCTCGTCTCTTGCTCTCTCTCCATCTCTCCATCTCTCTTGCTCTCGCTCTCGCTCTCTCTCCGCCACTCTTGCTTGCTCGTCTGCACCGCCGCTCCACCTCAAATCACTGGCTGTTGCGCCGCTCCCACCTCCACTCCACAGACCACGATCCACGATCCAGGTTTTTCTCTCTCTCTCTCTAGGCCTCTTTCATGAATGGGAACCAAAAGATCTTTTATCATTAAGATCTAATCATTCTTTGGTTTTCTATTCCATTGTTTATAGGTTTGATGTTGGGTTAGGTTGTGTTTGATTGTTTCTTGGTATTCTGATGTAGGGTTTGTTTGAAAATGGAGGACAAGAAACCTGCAGAAGAGACGAAAATGGAGGAGAAGAACCCAACCCGCACAAACCGCATCAACCCACACAACCTGAACCTGCGCGGTTTTGTTAATTTTGCTCGGGTGATGGGTTGAAAAATTCAAAACCCGCAGGGTGCGGGGCGGGTGGGAAAAAAGCCCATACCCGCCCCGCGCCCCGACCCGTGCCCACCCCTAGTGGCTAGTATAGGTGGGCATCATTAGCAGCGTGGACCACCCGATGTCGAACTCAGTTGTCCTACTAGTAAATGGATGGTATGCATATGATATCTAAGGCACCAATATTGTATTACATGTCTCTTGAGATAGAACCAACTCTATCAAGAAGGAGTTAGGGCTTGGGTAGACTATGTGGAGTTGAACTATGACATGATTATCTTATTACAATATATATTATATCTGTACTACATTCATTTTAATATTTTCAAATGTTGAATTGTGACCTCATA
>NC_081542.1:41302330-41305478 GCF_901000735.1 Corylus avellana | reverse complement strand
GCACAAGTCCTCTCCCAATCAATCGCCCTGCCATGAGACGGGTGGTGAAATTGCTGCAAGAAGTCAGGCCGGAGACCCAGTCCAAGACGGCCAAGAAAGACGGCAAGTTGTCCCCTTACTACTACGAAGATGCCTCAGATCATGGAAGTGTAGCTTAAGAAAACCAGTGTTCAAGTTTTGTCTCCATTGCAGAAATATATCCTTGAAAGGGAAAGTATCTTTTCTTTTACTTGGTTCTCAAGCTAAATTACCATTATTATACAATTGGAGGTAAATTTCTAGAGATCGAGTAAAAGAGAAGGAGAAGAAGGTGGGTTGTTAAGAAGTGGAATTTTTATTTTTCTTTTTTCTTTTTTCTTTTTTAAGTGTAAAGTGATAATCCATGATTGGTTTCTCCAACCAAGCTTCATGTTTGCACTGTTTCTTGATGGTGAGCTTCTTTTGGCATCACTCAGGTGATTTTGAAAATGTAAACCAGTGGGTTTAATTATGGGGGAGCACCAATAAGAGTAGATTTTACTTCTCCTATGAGAAGATTTCCATAAAGGGAATCTTATCAAAATTATGTGGTTAGAACTACTCATATGTGGACAGCTATAAATCAATGGAGAATATAGTTAGTAGGGTTGATATTCAATGGACCACCCTCTTTAATATGAACTAACTTCCCCATTGATGCAGCTCTGATCATTGTACTTATTGTGTCCACATAATTATGTCATTTCGGAAAATGACCAGGACATATCACTTGTAATTTAGAGCTGGTCCTAGCTACATTGAAGTTGTCATTTATTTCGGTCGGTCTATAGAAATTGACTTTTGAAAAAGTGGGCTTAAATATAATGAAGATTCAAGGCTATAAAGGTGTTATCCTTAATTAAATCTGTAAATTATAATTTGGGCCATGAAATTGTTAGTAAGAATCAAGTAGGGTATCGTTGAAGAAGGAGACTAGGGGAAGTGGGAAATGCCATAGAAAAATAATTCTAATCCTTTGCTCTTCTTGGTTGTCGTTTTTGTTTTGTTTTAGGATGGGGCAGGAAACACGAATTCCAAATTCGACCAAACGATGCCAACTCACTCTAAAGACCCCTTGTTGATTGTTGTGAAAACGACAATAATCATTGAAGAGTGTGTGCAACTTCCCATTTCTGTTGGTTTCGAAGACCACGAATTTATACGGTTTTTTTTGTTTGGCCTTTTTATATGGAATTTATTTATTTATTTATTATTATTGTTTTCTAATAAAAAAAAATACGAACAAACATTTTCTCAAGCCTTTAGGACTCAAAACGATTTACTAGGTGAAAAACCACAAGTAAAGGGTGTACAAACGGTTGCGGTTAGTGGTTATTGGCTAAAATTGTTAATCACAACTACCTAAGGCAGTTATTGAATTTTAATAACTTCAACTACTCCACTTAGACGGTTGGTGATTATTCTATAACAGCTTTTTTTTATATGGGTTTTTTTAAGGTGTTTTGGACATTTTTGTCGCCTATTTTTTGGGCTTATTTTGAATAGTTTTTGGTTAAAGTGTTCTAAAAAACAAGGAATATAATGAAACCATATTTTTAACTCGTATTTAAAATGACACAATTTTGGTGTATAACATCAAAACGACGTCGTTTTAATATTATATTTTTAATATAAAATATAAAATATATAAGGGTAGGTTATTTACCCTTTTTTTTCCTAAAACCATTAACCGCTCCGTTTTAAGTGGTTAGCATTTTTTTATAACAGCCTATCAAAGCAATTAACGGTTACCGAACAATTATAACTACCCTATTTGTACACCCCTAACAGCAAGTATAGCCTAACTTAACCCAATTAGGGCATTCACGAGACTTGAAACGATTAATATTAATGAGATCCACTAGTGTGCAAATCTCATTACAAAATTCAAAGAAATGTCGTCTTGGGTATCCAACAGGGCCGGTCCAAAGGCTAGGCGACGGGACTTAGGCCGTCGCCTAGGGCCCCCCATTTTTTAAGGCCCAAAAAAATTGTTAATAAGGCCCAAAAAAAAAATTTTTGTGGAAATTTTTTTAATAAGACCAAAAAAAATTTCCATAAAAATTTAAGGCCTCTAATAATGAAAATTTAAACCTACTTTCACATAAAACACAAGAACCTTCGGTTTTTCACTCATATCTATTATCTAGCCAACAATTTTTTTGACTCTCTCGAAGATCAAGAACTTTCATGCTAATTCTCCAAAACCTTTTTGGCTTCTTCCTCTCTAAAACGAGAAATCTCCAAGAACTCTCTAGTCTCTACCTCTCTAAATCAGGTTTTATTGTTCTATTTTTATAATTTATTTTATCATAGTTAGAATTTTTTATTTTATTTTATTTTTTTTTATATAAATTGTGTTTGTTTAATTTGTTAATATTTTTAATCAAACAAGTCTACTAGTAGAAAATATGCATCTAGATATGAAAAACTTTTTATAAAAAAATGAAAAAAAAAAAAAAAAAGGTAGAGAAACTGATTGAATCTCAAAGAGGAGCTCTAAATAAATTTTTTATTAGCAATAAACAAAATATAGAGGATAATTTAGGTGAAAAACTCATAAATGGACAAGAAATTCATCAAAAAAAATTAGAAGATAATGAAAATACTATTGATGTATCTAACTCTATTGTTACAAATATTTATGACTTAGGCTAATGGAAAAATATTGATGCAAAATTAAGGGATTTATTAGTAGAAAGGGTCCAATAAGATACAATAATATAGATTTTCCTAAAAATGAGAACTCTTGGCATTTTTCTAGTACATATTATATACAAAAATTATCAAATGAGGAGCAGCATAATAGAAAATGGCTAGTCTATTCAAAAGATTTAGATAGAGTATTTTGTTTTTGTTGCAAGTTGTTTAATTCAAAACCTAATAGAACGCAACTAGATAATGAAGGAACTAATGATTGGAAAAATCTTAGTGCTAAACTCAAAAGTCATGAAAACAACGAAGGAACATATTATTAACATGAATAATTTTGAAGAAAGAAGTTTTTTAAAATTAAAATTGATAAAATCCTACTTAAGATTAATAATGTCACAAGAGAGATTAAATGGATTAGTCATATTATCAATTGAAAAAAAAGATGTTAGAAAATCTTGAATATAAAAACTTAAAT
>NC_081542.1:41293304-41302230 GCF_901000735.1 Corylus avellana | reverse complement strand
ATTCCCTATATTATTAAAATATTTATTTTTTTTAATTATATTATATATATGAGAGGAGAGATGAGAGAGAATTGTGAGACATGAGAGGAGAAAGGAGAGATGAGAGAAGAGAGAGAACCACTGTAGCAATTATAATATCTATGGTTCATTTAGGGAGTCTGATGTGGGATGTTTTTGCGATTTTTTGGACATATTCTTTAAACTCAAGGAACAGACTCTCTTGTAAGGAGTTTGCTGTGAATGCTCTAATGTATAGGAAAGATATAGGGAAGCTGCTGCAGATGAGTTTTTGTGATTTTTTTTGAGATTTTCCTATGTGTAGGGAAGGGAAGTAGCTTTAGGGTAGCTGCTGGGAATGCTAAAAGCATTCTCAACTTCTTCTTTGTCATTTTCCTTACATTTAAGGATCTAAACTACTTTTTGCTTCTCTATTTCAAGATACACTTTAATAGCTTTCCTTATATCATTATAATGAATTCTAATGTTTAGGGTTTATTTAGAGAGTCTGCTGTGAGATGTGTTTTTGTGATTTTTTGGATATATTTTCTAAACTTTGGAAACAAACTTCCTTATAAGGAGTCTGCTGAAAATGCTCTAGAGCTTCAAAATAGATTGAGCCGGCACTGGTATCCAATTATCTTAATGCCCCGGAACTACTACCAATAATTGTTAGGGAAGTAACTTTTAGGATGGGCAAAGCTCTAGAGGCTAGCCTGCTGAGTGAGCCGATTATCCACTGGGGGACATAATGAACAGTCAGCAGTGCACTGTTGCCCACTCTGCTTTACTCAGTTGGTAAAACGCAGTTTGGCACGTACAAATTTGAATTCATTTTTTTAGCCGTTGGGTTAGAGGCAGTCAACGGAGCAGGAATTGGCAATGGGCAAGAGAGGATACCACCACTTCACTTTCAAACTTTTATGTTGTATAATTAATGTACGTTTCGGTTGTGTGTGTCTTCTTGCACGGGTAGTCACAGTTGAGGGACCATATTTGAAATTTTGGGAAATTCCTCTCTTTTTGTATGTTTTTGTCAAAAATCAGTGCCTACTTCACTGCATTTCTGCACCCATGGGTCCACCCCTTTGCAGAAAGCCAATGAAAAATCTTGTTTGAAGTTGAAATATTTAGAACTTTCAACTTTCAAGTACTGGGTATCAAAAAAAAAAGGTCTCATCATAATTAATGTACTTTCAATCTATATATGGTCTAAAATAAGAGACGAAAACAAATTCTATCTTCTTGTTAGAAGGCAGAGACCGCAGTATCCATATTTAGTAGTTTCATCCCTTTTTTTTTTTTTTTTTGTTAGTAATTTTATTTATGGATAGTTTGAGATTGTATTGTTAAAAAAATTGCGATTTAAAATGTAAAAACTTTTTATTTTCAAAGCACAGATAAATATGTGTTTTTTTGAAAACACAATTTTAAAAAGTTTAACTTCGATTTTAAAGGTCAAACTGCAGTTTTGTTAAACGCTTAACTGCATTTTTAAAAATTACATTTTTAAATCGCACTTTGTGAAATCGCAAACATAAATGGATTAGACATAAGGGTGGATATTAGTTCCGTTGGTGTCAGTAGGGACATTTTTTCCTAACGATTCGTGGAAGTCGGTCATACTGACAAGGAATAGTTTTGATTTTTCTGGTTAATCGGTTAGTTGGTTCATAGGTGGTTGGTTAAGTCGGTTACAAGTTTCTATGTTAAGATTTATCAACTTCCTTGTAATTACATAATCAGTAAAGCATATGCTTTATAAATGAAAAGAAAAAATTAATTCATCGAACACAAACTAAAAGGACAACTATAAATTAGCTAGACAAATACAATAAGGAAACCTTTCAAATAAAATTCAAAATTTACTTGAAAAATCGGTTAATCGTTGGTTAACCGACAAAAAAAAACTTTCTACCACCTACTGAACAGAACCGATGTCGAAACAATATTTTTATTTTCCTTATCGATTGCTAAAAGTCGGTTGTCAGTTGGTGACGGTTTGGTGGCTGTCGTTAAGCGATTAGTAGGTGATAAACGGTTAATCTGCCCACCTCTAGGATTAGTAGACTACATTGCAACTATCATACAATTGGATGATTCTGCAGTAGAAACCAATCATTATATCAACACTTGTAAAAGAAAAAAATTAACTAAACGCTGATTTTTACTACCACATCATTTAGTTATATGGCACTAGTACAAGAATCTATGTAGGACTTTTATCCCCAAAAGTAGCTTGACTTTTAAAATTAACATTAAATTAAAATTTAATACTGATCAATCTCAAATTTAATAACAATTTTAAAAGTCACATCATCTTTAAAATAAATAAAAATAAGGTAAAAAGCTTAACTATGGCATCTCCCCTCTACTAAATAGAATTACTCTTTTCTTTTATTCTTTTCCTTCTCTCTACCAATTATTGGACTGAGAAATCATTTCACTTTAATATTTGTGGGCTGGGTGAGTTGGGCTATTTTCTTGAAGCACAATCCATGACATCTCAAAGTCCATATTACAGTGTTTGAATCTGGAAGGCTGGGCCGACAAAAATATATGGTGCGCCCAAGTAGCTCTACTGGGTCCGATAGAGCCCACTTTTATTTTACTTTGATGGTTATGGTCGGTATCAATTTGCATGATTGGGCTCGGTAGGGCCCATTTTGGGTGATCTCAATTTATTGAATTTTTTTTTTTTTCGCAACAAAAGACTTCCGTTTCATAAAATATGATCTCCAGTTGATTGAGTTACCCATTGAAAACCTATACTTGGAAGCCTTAATTAGAGAGTACTGATCAAAATTAGAGCCTTAATTTTTTTCATAGAATAAATCTTTATTATCAATTATTATTTGGATGCCTTAGACATGTGCCTAATTTGCCTAATGATTACTTAAAAAAGAAGCCTATGATTGACGTCCTTGCGTTTATTAATCTAGGTTTTTTTTTTTTTTTTTTTTTTAAATAAAACCGATCTCATTCAAATAATCTGAAATAATACAAAAACATCTAGAGTCAAAGCTCTAAATACCAAGAGCACGAGGCACTAAACTCCAAGAGAAAGTTGCTCTAAGAGAACAATATGACTCATAATATCAGGGACTTCTTCCATCCAAATTCTAAAAATTCATGTAATCTCTGCTACCCTTGCCAAGCCATGAGCTGCTTTATTAACTTCTCTTTTTACATGCTCCAACCTCCATGTCTTAAACCCCGTCACGATAACATGGATATCTTCAATAATGTGGCCCAATTTTCCCCAAGGAAGTCTCCCGATAATAGCTTGGACCACTATTTTGGAGTCCCTTTCCAATCTAATATTTTGGAATCCCAAGTCTCTACCAAATTCCAAGGCATACAAGGCTCCCATTGCTTCCGCCACTGTTCAAGATAATACCTTAAGAGACGTTTAAGATCAGTTTCCCACTATTCAAAAGAGGAGAACCCTCGGCTTTTTCCCTTCTCCCATGTTGAATAGAATAGAATAGAATAAAAAAAAAAAAAAAAAAAAAAAACTCAAAGCCCGAAATTAAGGATGTAATCCAACGGTTCGCCGTGTGTCTTAATTAGGAGCTCATTCTTAAAACTTGTTCATAGACACGCAATCATCACTTCCTTATTCCGTGTGGTTAATTAGCAATGTATATGAGTGAGTGCATCCATGCCCAATCTTTTTCATATGACTATTTGCATGATTTTTCCCATGGTAGTTGACACGGATTGATATCCATCTTATGTTGTTGGGTTGCTCAATTAGCTGGGAGCCATGCTTTATGATCTGCATTCAGCCGGTTTTATAATTTCAACTTCTTTTGTTATTGCCCTTGCTACGTCAAATTTTATTTTATTCTATTTTATTTTATTTTATTTATTTATTTTTACTTTGATCTTGTAGGCTAATGACAGATTTGGGTTGTTGCTCATGATAAATTTGATCAATTGTTTAAGGTTTGAGTATAAAATAATTTTTGTTATAATAGGGCCAATTTAGTTACTTTCTGGGTAGGGGGCAAGCTTAATTATTTTGTCCCAAATATATATAGATTTAGCTAATTTTGTCCCAATACCAGCCATCCCCTCCTTTTGTCTCTGATATTAGCTATATGTGGTGACTCTGTAGACTATAGGAAATGTTCTTCATGTCTGAACATAAAAGACTGGTCCTAATGATCTCCTAGTTGGTGAGGTAAAATTAAGCTGCTCTCATAGTCATCTTAAAATCATCCACCCTAAATTGGAAAACATCATTTTAGAAAGGAGATTCTTTAGTAGTTGGTGGGTAGCCCCCTTTGAATGGATAGATTATAATACGCTAATGAGTGTTAAGTATTACACTGGTTATTTATTAAGTGAGACTAACTTTATAAGTGACTTAGCCAAATTGAAATTATAATTTGACGGTCATTTTAAAAGTAATAGTGCTTTTCCAATATCGTTACAGTTTACTCGTTCCATACAAGACAAATATAGTAGATTGCCCCCAAAGGAAAGGTGAAAGTCAGTCAACTACTTTTATTATTCTAGTTTAGAGATGTTTTATCCTGTCAATGCTTGAAACGTAACCCTTCTGTTTACTGAAACTCATGAGGAATCCCAGTCATGAATGAAGAGGTATATATACCTAAGCATGACAAAGCAAAAGAATTTCACACATAAATACAATAAAAAACACACTAAATTGTTAGCATATATACGTCATATTGCAGCTTGTTTTTCCTACACTTTCTAACTACATGTTTGATAAAGTAAAGGAGGCGGCCAACCATTAGCAAAAACAAACGACACATAACTAAAACTAGAGAAAGAATTCCAACTTTCTCACCCATTTTCCAAAAGATACCCTCTATTTTCTACTCATTGATTTGGTCCTCACCAGCTTTTGATCTCCCATATATACCAACTCTTCCTTTATTCATACTCAAATCCCCCATCAAACCCTGCAAAAAGATATCGAAAATGAACCAAACTCATGCGCATATTGCTTACTACTTTGTCCTGGTTAGCCTATCAATCTCCCTCATCGTTCTTACTATTTTCCTCTACCGTTTCTGCAAAAAGAAACCTGTTGAATCTGAAGAAACACTTCCCATCAAGCTCTGTGCTCGCGCGTACCTGTTAACGGATATCGATGCTGCCACCGACGGCTTCAACCACCGGAGAATTGTCGGCCAGGGCCGCCTAGGAACGGTGTATGCAGGCGTACTAGAAGAAGGAGAAGTGGTGGTGGCCGTCAAGCGGATTCTTTCACGGCTGGTGTTGAGTAATGCAGGATTCAGGTTTTCTACTATGATCAAGTCGCTTTCTTTTGCCCAACACCCCCATATAGTGCCAATTATAGGCTATTCAGAAGCTCCTGGTGAGAGAATTATAGTTATGGAGTTTGTTGGCATGGCAAGTTTGGATTTCTATTTACATCAAAACCCAGATGGGGCGACTCTGTTGGATTGGAGCAACCGTTTGAAGATTGCAGCCGGCGCTGCCCGAGGGCTCGAGTACTTGCACGAAGGTATTGTAAATCACCACTTATCTGAACGCTTCTGATATCTGATATCATAAATTTAATCATTTAATTTATATTTTAATTACTAACAGGTATGACACCGAATATTGTCCATGGTTGTGTCAAGGCCTCGAATATTTTGATTGATGTGAAATTTTGTGCAAGAGTTAGTGATTATGGGCTATCGTTTTTGGCATCCCAAGAGAAGAAAGGCCTAATGGGGTATGTGGATGATGAGGCTGGTGCTTGCAAGGAAAATGATGTTTATGGTTTTGGGGTGCTTTTGTTAGAAATTTTGAGTGGGAGATTAGAAAGTGAAGAAAAGTTACTTGTTAAATGGGCATTGCCATTGATTAAAGACATGAGATTTTCTGAGCTTTTGGACCCAAGACTCGTAATTCCTTCTGATTTAAATCCTTTTGTTAGACTGGCTAAAGCTGCTTCAGCTTGTGTTGGTAACTCAAGGAAGAGCAGGCCTTCAATGGGTCAAGTGGCTGCAATTTTGAACAGTTTGGAGATGGAGGTATGCTTTTGATTCACTGCCTCTCCAAAATGAGCCAATTTAGATGCTATTTTATAACTAAACTGTTATACGATTGTCATACAATTTGATAATGTGACGGTAAAACTCAGAAGATTATATAATAATCGTATAATAATCTACAAAATAGCATTATTCTTTAATAAATTGGTGCCTCCTAAGTTATCCGCGGAGCCAAGTATACTTTTGGTCTAAAAAGGTTGCTGCTGCTACAAGTATCTAATCAGAATATTCGAAGAAAAATTGGAAAATTTGGGCATTTGACTTTGATCAAATCAAATCATCTAAGAGAGTATGAACTTTTATGGGGCTGAAAGAGCAACACAACATGTTAGAGTTGTCCTGCATGTGTTTGACAAGTATTCTGTGGGAACAGTTGAATGGAAAGGTGGGAACAGGTGACTTTGTCCTTTGGACGGTGAATTTTTGATGTTTTTGTTTGCGTGAGGAACGGGGAATCTCTTTTGTGATGAAAGGGACCCTAATACCTTTCTTTCAATCAACCTCTTTATTTCCTTGTCATTGCTTCCTCTTTTGATTAAACATAAATCATCTGCATAATTATATGGCTATTGGCTACGTATGATTTTTGTTTTTGTTTTTTAGCCAAAGGCTACAACTGTTCTAATGTTCACATGATGTATAGTACTTGTGACCCATAAGGGACCCATGTCTTTTTTTTTGTTTTGTTTTTTTGAGGTAAAATGGACCCTTATCTTATTATAATTCGAAGGTGATTAGTTTGAATGCAATTATTGGTTTTTTTTTTTTTTTTGTCCGTGGTGGCATGTAGGAATGGAAGTGATAAACGGCTTAACCATCAATCTAAAAACCCTAATGCTATTTAGATAATGATTTAGTTAAACCTTTAACTTTTAGAATCGTAACGTAAAAGTCTTTCAAAAATTGTTATTGGTTAAAAGAGGTGTCTTCAACATATGCTTTAAAGGGAGCTTCAAAGTAAAATGTTTGTTATAAAAGTTCATTGTAATACATTGAGTTGTGTGAATATAATATTGAGGTCAATAGTTGACTTTTTGTTTTTATTGGTTCCTCTATCCATTTAGCACATTGAAAAATAATAATTAAAGAAAGTAGACAGTAGAATAGATAATTTGTTAGAATTTATATTGAAAAAACAGTAGCTAATATATATAGCTAAAATAGCATAGAAATGCTCTAAATTCAACACAGCAAATTAAATTAATTTGTCATCCTAATCCTGTTTTTTTTTTTTTTTAAGCAAATTAAATAAGGAAATGGTACATGAATTAAAAAACCGAAAAAGAGTTGGGTTCCCCAACAACAAACCCAAAACAGTAATACAATGCAGAAAATACAAACAAATAGAAAATGGGCCAAAAAATGGCTCGGTCCTCTGAATCTTGGTCAACAGACTAAGAAATGGCACCATCAAAGTGGTGTTTTAAGCAAGCCAAAGATCTGACTAGCTTTGAAACAACAACACCCTCCAAAAGGAGGCTGTTGAAGGAGTGACACTGAATTCCCATCTGGATCTGTTGTAGAGGATAAATATCAAACTAGAGTAGCTCAAGGAAATAAATACCCACAAAAAAACAACAAAACACAACAAACAAAAATACAAGACACAAAGCAAAGCAAAATACAATAAAGAAAGCAAAAACCCCTCAGCAGCATCGGCAATGGAACAAGATTCTGGGCTGGCGAGTGTAAGCCATTCACCGGAGTGTGAAGTACACACGTCGGTGATGAAGACTAGAGGGCCAAAATCAAAGGAGCAAAATACCACAAAACACCGGTAGGGGTAGAGGTAGGCGAGCGAAGAACAGATCGGAGGAGCCACACGTTGTCATCCTAATCCTGTTAGTAGTTTATCCGTTTTGATAATAAATTGTCGGACAATATGAGTAGGTCGTCTAACTACCAGGATGGTCAATGGTGGGTGGAATGATCTCACCAATGGATTTAGCTCATTATTTATGATGAAATCATTTTTGCTTATTTTTTTCCTATATAAAAATATATTAAATCGTAGTTCAACTTTTAAAATCATGCATTTTTAAAAATGTATCCTCTTACTTACACGATTAGAAAACACTAATTTTTTTTAAATTTTTTTTAACGTTTTCAAATCACAATTTTGTAAAAATACACTCTCAAAAGATACTTTTTTTGCGATTTGATTTAAAGTTGCATTTTTTATCTACCAAAATCGCAGTTTTAAATACACTCTATATCTAGCAAATGAAAAGAAACAAACACTAAACTGATAGTTTGAATTGAGAAATGAGTAATTCTAGAAATTCCTCTTGTATCATTTCAAAATGAGGTGACTTTTAAAATTACCATTTAATTACAATTTAATAATGATCAATCACAAGCTTGATTGTATTCAATTGGCTGGAGACCACGTCTTATGAAGTGGAGGTCACTAGTTTGAAACCCTCTTCCCCCTCTTATGTGGACATGTAAAAAAAAAAAAAAAAAAATCACAATTTGATTGTGTTTGAAGAAAAAAAAAAAAAAACACAACTTCATAAAATTACTACTAGTCAATACTATATACTAGTCAATATTACCAAAAGGATATTCATATTAACATATATATATATATATATATATATATATATATATATATATATATATATATATCAAAGGATATGAAAATACTTGAAGAATTCAAACTTAATGAAACAGTTGAATAATAAATGCGATTGAAAATATGGAGCTCAAATATGAAATATCCCCTTCTCTCTCTCTCTTCGTGTGCTAGAGTCATGGGCCAGTATGGTCTGGGCACATGTTCATCCCAAGGTCCCAATCCAGCCCAATTCAGTGGCTATTTGTTTTCTCCTGAGCGGGCTCGGCCCTTTTGGACTGAAAGGCATCCTCAGGAAATGCAA
>NC_081542.1:41277449-41293204 GCF_901000735.1 Corylus avellana | reverse complement strand
ATTATTGAATTTTGATCAAAGAGTGATTTTAATAGCCACATCATTCTTAGTAGGACACAAGTAGTTCTTCTAGAATTACTCGGCTGAAACATGCGTTTTAAGCATTTTAACAAATAAGTGATGAAATTAAAAGAAGTTGAAACATAGGATACCGATATCATATATTTTCAAAATTTTAAATTATGATTGTTAGCTTATACTTTCGGTATAAGTGAAGTTCTTCATTTTATTTAATATTTTTTACAAACAATTTTATTTATTTATTTATTTTTAATTTTGCCTAGCCTCATCGACGGTGAATTCTAAATTTGGATAGATGGGATAACCTCTATCTCCATTCTAGCATTGATTGGTGAATTAATTAAGTGGACTTGTCGACAACAAATTAGCGGCCGTGACGAGTGAGCTGTGTGTAGGGGTGGGCAAAAACCCGGCCGGCCCGCAAACCCGACCCGATCCACCCCGCCCCGAGCGGTTTTTAGGCATATTTTTGCGGGTTCGGGTAGGATCTCTCCAACCCGTGCGGGGCGGGGCGGCTTGTGGGTATAGAGATTTATTTCATGCAGGTACGCGCCCCGCCCCGATCCGACCCGCCCAAGTATAAAAATATTAAAACTAAAAAAACCCTAACCTAATTTCCTAACTCTCTCTTTCAGTTTCAGCCGCCTCTCTCCCTCCCTTCCTCTCTCAGCCTCTCGTCTCTTGCTCTCTCTCCATCTCTCCATCTCTCTTGCTCTCGCTCTCGCTCTCTCTCCGCCGCTCTTGCTTGCTCGTCTGCACCGCCGCTCCACCTCAAATCACTGGCTGTTGCGCCGCTCCCACCTCCACTCCACAGACCACGATCCACGATCCAGGTTTTTCTCTCTCTCTCTCTAGGCCTCTTTCATGAATGGGAACCAAAAGATCTTTTATCATTCAGATCTAATCATTCTTTGGTTTTCTATTCCATTGTTTATAGCTAGGTTTGATGTTGGGTTAGGTTGTGTTTGATTGTTTCTTGGTATTCTGATGTAGGGTTTGTTTGAAAATGGAGGACAAGAAACCTGCAGAAGAGACAAAAATGGAGGAGAAGAACCCAACCCGCACAACCCGCATCAACCCGCCCCACTACCAAGACAACCCAACTCGCTGCTTGAGACTTGCTCGGGTGACGGTTGAAAATTCAACCTCCAGTGGGCGGTGGAAAAGCCCATACCACCACTGGCCACCTGTCACCCCTAGCTGTGTGAGCTAAGAAACTGGACTTATTATATTTTATATTTAAAACTTTTTTATTATATTTATAAACTTTTTACATTTTTATTTGTATATAAATTATATTTAACTAGTTATTGTACGTAGAAAACAGTTTTGAGAGGAGGTGAGGGCATATCCTTCTACTCCCTGCTCCTACCCTCTCCCAACCCTACTTCCTTTTTATTTTTTTATTTTTTTATTTTTTTTATTTTTATTTTATTTTTATTTTTTTTATTTTTATTTTTTTATTCTTTTTTTAATTTTAATTTTTTTTTTAATGTTTGTAGGTGTTCTCCAAACAAATCAGCAACTTTGGCATTTCTGCTATGCATCCGTCCACATTCCACTATGTTGTGTCATTCATCTTTTTTTCAGCCGCTGCTACTACTTGTTAGTTGTTTATTTGTGCTTTTTTGTTTAGAATAATTAAGAGATTTATTCTCTATAGATTTGTATGCCCTCATGAGTGAGGAGAAATAATTAGGTGTGATGAGTTATTTCTCACGGTCGGTTTAAATAAATTTTGTTAGGAAATTTGGCTACTCATGTCTTAGATCTAGTATGCTCGGAGTGGATCTGCGCTTTGACTGTATTTGTACATGGGTTAGTGGAAGATTAAAGTCATAGATAGCACCTGATTGTAAGAATTTTTGTTTGTATCTATGACTTTGTAACCTCATAGTATGTGGTTATGATTTTTGCATAGCTTTATTCATATTTTGTGCTGTAAGAGCTTTATGCTCGTGATATTTAATTAATGAAATACTCAGATTTCCGTTAAAAAAAAAAAAAAAAAACCTAGTTAGTATATGTAATGAGATAAAATGGTATATTATCACTTCTAGTAATGCTCTCCCGGTCGCCACCGGTTGTTAAAATATAAATTAAATGATTAAATTTATTCATTCATATAAGTTTAAGCTCAGTGTCCGTCATTCACCTACTATTTCAATAAAATATTTAATATGTTAGATTTTACCTATTAAAAAGAAATTTGATGTCATACATAAGAGAGTATTGAATATAAATTTAAATAATTAAGTTTATTACTTTTTATAAACTTATTGTTTTAAGAAAAGTGATGATTTCATCACATTTTGTCGTTTTCATTAATTCTTTGGGAAGATGGGCTTTCAAACACTCTTATAGCACATGAAGCAGCTATATATGGTTTTTCTCTTCTTTGTTGATATTGTTGTTGTTTTTATTCTTTTTTCTTGTCTGTATTGTTCTGTTGTTCTATCTCTATCTCAAAGCTGCACCCAAAAGTAAAATAAAATAAAATTTAATTAAAAAATTGATAAAAAGATGAGACATTGGTATATATACCTAATATGAAATCATTCTATGCTGACCATTTGGTCATTTACGCGTCAACATGACTCAAAAAAAAAATCTCTTTCAGTTGTTTGATAAATTGATTCATACTTAGTTCAGAGCAGCATCAGCCAGCACAGGCAGGTTACCATCATCAACCCACCATTTGTGCAGCATGGGGTCCACGACCATATAATCATTTGGCTAATAAAAGAGTCATTGACCCAAGTACCTCAAAGTCACCTTTTCCTATTCCTTTATTGACACCGCCATAGCTTTTGCCATGCATCTTCTTCTTCTTCTTCTTCTTTCTCCACAAGAAGCTAGCTGTTAATAATTAGGAGACCAGTAGTAATCGTTGT
Organism: Corylus avellana; assembly: GCF_901000735.1. NCBI lineage: Eukaryota > Viridiplantae > Streptophyta > Magnoliopsida > Fagales > Betulaceae > Corylus > Corylus avellana. The sequence goes on along the minus strand of NC_081542.1, from coordinate 41,290,289 downwards.
GTAAATGCCTATTCATAAACCCTCATCAACCAACTGTCCTCACACGCTTCTCACCTCGTACGTGTACAACACTTTACCCAATCAATACGCGACAATTAGTCGTCACGACATTTTCAAAAAGTAATAAAGTTGTTAAATATTTAAATAATTTCTCTTAGATCCACTTTTATCCAAGTGAAAGATTGTCGAGTAGATAAGCTGGATAATGACTCTTCCGAATCCCTTCTTGTGATCTTGTTGAAAAGTCTTGCAACTTTGCCTCTCAATTTCTTAATTCCCGCCGCCAAACCTGGTCGTGATGTTCTTTGTAACCGATATAGGGTCCGTTTGGTAAACTCTTTTGTCTTAAATACCGAAAATAATGTGATATAAAAAATAAGAATATTTTTATCTTAATTTTTTTTTAAAAAATTGTTTGAATAGTTAAAAAAAAAAAAGAAAAAAAAAAGGGGGGTTTGCCAAACCGGCTCGGGATCGGAGCTGACGTGGCTTGAGGGGGATTGATCATGGCTCCATGCTCGGCATATTCGGTTCACATTCCAAATATACCTCGTGCATGCACTTGGGTTTATGATTTTTTTTTTTTTTTTTATTCTTCATTGATGAGTTATGGATAATGGAGTAGTAGAGCCGTGCCGGGCAAGACTTATTGTATCCACTAGAGATGAGGAAGCTGATTTTTGGAATAAGAATTCAACGATGTAAGTTGTTTTTCATTGTTGATAGTAAATGATAGTTCAAGTTGAATTTTGTTTAGTATTTTTGTTGAGACATTATTTATACACATGGTATCTAACATATATATAATAATGCATGAAGTAAAAAGAGTAATGCTATAGACCATCCGTATTTTAAGATCATATCAATACTGAAAGAGAGTTTATTATATCAGAATGTTGTGTAAAACTCAATTTTTACAGTCTCTAATAGAAATTTGGCACATCAAGTAAAAACACCAAATACAATAGAGATGAAAATATTGTATCTTTAATTCAAATAAATCTCATAAACTTTTTCAGTCGTTCTAGCTCAACGCCCACCACCCACCACCCACCACTGAACCCTACACCCACCTTTGAGCCCTTAACATCAGAGTTTCCAAAACCAACCAAGATGGTGGTTCCATTAGTTTTATCGATGAGTATTTTATTTATGAGATATTTTGTTAAGAGAAAGAAAATTATTTTGTGCGAATGGTTATATTTATTTTTTGGTGTTTTAAGGTAAGGTGTTTGCTTCCAATTGAAGGGTGCAAAACACCTAATTTACACCACAACCTAATTGAAGTTCTTCTCTTATTGAAAAGATACAAGAAATATAAATTGGGAACGTTTAGCATTACTTGGCCTATAGTGTAATATTTAAGGAAATCAGGTTAGGATCTCTCCCGTGTCACCTTGAGTAAAATGGGTGGCTGAAAGACGGAAAATGATCCTCTTTATTTCAAATGAATGAAGAGTATCTATTTAGTGCATTTAAGGAGGGTAATATTGTCTTTACATTTTAGGGGCAATTTTTTTGGACAAATTTGTCCTCTTAAATGCACTAAATGGGTACTTTCAATTTCATTTCAAATGGAGAGATCTATTTCCCCGAAAGACAACCTAGCTATTTTTTTCTTTGACATATCCACAGAAGGGAAGGGGGAGAGGGAATTCGAACTAGTGACTTCCACTTCATGAGGGAATTCGAACTAGTGACTTCCACTTCATGAGGCGTGGCTCACAGCCGATTGAGCTACCCCTTGGAGACAAGACAACCTAGCTATTAATTTTTCTAACATTAAACATATTTTTAATATATAATTATTGAAACAAATTTTCAGATGTCATACCTTTAAACGCATACAAATTTATATTTAGCAAACTTTATTGGTAAAAGACATTATTTATGTTGTCTTTCATTGTCTGGCCTAACCGTAAGTTGAAGAAAAAGAATAGGATGAAAGGAACGTTTACAAGAAGCTTAGGCCCAAAGTTCAACTCTCTCATTTGTCACTTAAAAATATAGTCTAAAAATAAAATATTTTTTTTATTTGCTGAGCATTAAATATTTGACGCCTAGATTCCTAACTCTTAGACCATCCTTTTGACTTTTTTGGTACATAAGCATTCAAATGGAACAGAATTCTCTCTATTTCAACTTCTCACCCAATTTGCCAATTTCTCAAATTCCTTTTGATATATATAATTCCCTCAATGATCCCGATTGCTTAATGTGAGATATTACTTCTTCATAATTTTGGTAATTAGTCGGACCAAATCTGCCCAAAACTCTTGTTCAAAGATTTCCCCACGTACGTACGTAATCACATGTTCTTCTTCTTTAAAGGCCTTCTGGAACCATTGAAGCCAGTGGTTAGCTTCCCCTTCTGGGTAAAAAGACTGCCTTTTGAACTTTCTACTAATGGGGTGTTCCTTGACAATTGGAACATTGTTAATTAGCCAACCACCGCTGTTCCAAAAGCAATCTTGCCAGCTAAGTCTTTAATCCCTATGTACTTCTAAACGTCATGTTGCCTCCTGAAAATTCACCAACTTTGCCACCAATTTCTCTGGGTATAGTTAATTAGGAGGAAATTTTCTTCGACCCACTCTAATAAATATTAGGTATAATTAAATGATTATTAAAGAAAACATGTGTCACAGATTGACATCTCCTAAAATTCTCTTTAAATTTGAGATTCTTAAATTCATAAATCTCATCCGTTCATCTCATTTAAACGTCTAAAATAAGCTATCTTTCAGCATTTAATGAGGAAATATGACTTATTAAATTTCTTGAGGGTAGTTTCCTCATTAATTTTTCTCATTAAATGCTGAAACATGACTTATTATAGACGCTTAGATGAAATGAACGACTTAAATTTATGAATTTGATAATCTCAAATTTAAATAAAATTCTAAAGGATCTCAATTCGTATCTCACATGTTAGAGGATGCTTGACATGTATTAGAATGAGTTAAAGAAAATTTCTATCCATTTCTCTTCGACTTTAACCAGTAATTAATATGGTTGAGTTGATGATTTCGATAAGGACTATTTAATGCAGTGTGATTCCTTTACAAACTATTTGAAATGGTGTAAACAATTGCCTTGTAATTTCGCAATCTCAATACCATAACTTAGGCCATGTGAAACCAAATATCTCCCTTGTTAGAACACACTTGGCATTTATTAGAATGAGTTTGAGGAAATTTCTTTGAAACTATTTTGAAGAAAATTTCTATCTATTTCTCTTCGACTTTATCCAGTCATTAGTATGGTCAAGTCGATGACTTCGATGAGGACTATTTAATGCAGTGTGAATTCCTTTGCAAACTATTTGAAATATCTTGCAATTGCCTTATAGTTTCCCAATCCCAATACCACATTTTATTATTATTATTATTATTATTATTTTTAACAAAGATATTCTTCATTTATGAATAATAGATCAATCAGGAGCAATTTGCTCCCTTATTATAATACTATAGATACAATTTGAAATTTTCTCAAGCCAAACATTATCTATGACATATATGATGGCTTCCCTAGCCAAACTGTGAACTGCTGGGTTTGCATCCCTTTTAACATATTCAATCATGCACCATCTCAGTAAACACATATGTTCTTGAATACTAGCTACAATATGCCCGAACTTACTCCAACTTTTGTGCTTCGCTTTAACCACATTGACAATTTGCAAGGCATCTCCCTTTATAATAACATCATAGAAGCTCATCTTCCAATACCATAATTTAGGTCATGGTGAAACCAAATATTGCGTTTTTTTTTTTGTTTTTTAAAAAAACAATGATTCTTCTTTATCCATGTAATAAAAATAGAACATATTGCTATAACAAAACAATATCATAAATATAATGAAAAATTTATTCTATTCAAATCTGATCTATGTTTTAACTCTTTGAATGTCACTGTCCTAATCAGTTTCCAGATTTGCAGCATATTTCGACGAATCACGTCTATGGCCACTGTCCGGGCCACTGGAACTTTCTCAACTAGACGATGATTTCCTTGCTTTTCCATCTCTACTACAAGCGCATTCCCAAACGCAATTCACTTCGCTGCCTCTACTATCAGTGACAATTATTCCAAATGACCCCTAACTCGCTATATCGGGATATTCTCACTATCAATATTATTATACCATACCATCATCATCTTCAAGTTATTGCCATTTGACTTAATGTTTTATGGAGTAATTTTATATGCCACTGTCTTACTATGCTAGTATGATATTATCAATCAACTATCTTGTTAAAAGGGGGAAAAAAGAAAAGAAAATAGAAATGTTATACATATACTACACACTGTCGATCTCATGTGGCTGATGTGGCATTGTCCATCAGCTTTAAGATAGTTTTAAAAAAATGGCTGATGGATACTGTCACATTATCCTATATATATATATATTTGAACACAACCTTAATAGTATTACAAGTAGCTAGTAACATCTGTTGGTGTATCCAATCCAAAATGTTACAAAACTGTTAGGAGCTAGCTGTCCAACTAATACATGATGTTCGCATCAAATTACATGTTTTAACCATCTAAATTACTCTTCAACAAGATTCATATATATGCAAGAGAGATTTGAAAAAGAAATTAAGTATTGGTCGGGTTTGTTTGATAAAATAATTTAGACTGTGCTTTTTGCTTTTTAGTTGTGTTGAAAATTAATTTGAACTGTATTTTGAATTGTTTCTTAATATCTTTATTTTTTGCTAAAAAAGAAATACTCTAAAAGCATTACGAAGCCAGTCCAATATTATTTTGTTTGTATACAACACATATACCGGAGACAGAGAGAGATAAAGAGAGAAAGTGTTTGTGGATAATGATCACGTGAAGCCAAAACTCAGCAACAGACAACTTGGAGCCTCTCTATTATGAGAAAACAACTTGACAAAGTCCAAACCCTAATCCATACGTTAAAGTTTTAAAATCTCAAAGCTTAACGCCTAAGCTTTTTGTTGCGTGGCTTCTCTGAGAAGCTCTAAGACATGTCGGCTGGGACAAGAAATATATAGATCTCGAGATGTTCTTGTCTACAATCGTTTTCTTTTCAATACTTGCAACTTGCCAGCTTTCCAACAATAGAGGAACGACATCTCACAAACATATATCGCCTGGCCCTGAATCTAGGCCATGCCAGTTAAGAATGACTAAAAAAACCATAACTGGATTAAAAAACTAATTACAATTGGACCAGTTTAATCCTTTTTTTACTTTCTAGAGCCGTGATTTGATTATTGTCATGCGATTCAGCTTGCTCGACAAGTCTTATGCTTTTGCATCAAGAAAAGAAAACTAGGATTTTAAAGTGCCACGTTTACTGTGAGTGGAAACGTATTGGACGCTGCAAACAATTACGTACGTTGGATAATGGATATCGCGCAGACGGTAATTCTTCCGACTATTATTTAGATAGCAAGTGGGCTTAAGAAATGTTTGGGGACATTTCATATATATTTTATAGATTATAAAATAAGTAAAAACTAAATAACGTTTGATATCATCTTAAATAATTAAACCTTAATTCGTTTCTCATTCATGAATTGTAGTAAAATTTGACCCGTTTGTTAAATTATTTGATTTTTTTTTTTTGGTCTTATATATATATATATATATAAACCTTAATTGGTTTCTCATTCATGAATTGTAGTAAAATTTGACCCGTTTGTTAAATTATTTGATTTTTCTTTTTTGGTCTTATATATATATATATATATATATATATATATATGCTTTCTCTTCTCAAAATACTCCTAAAAAAATATAAGGAAAAATTATAGTTTACTCCCCCAAAGTTGACAGCGTTTTTCAATTTGAACACCAAAGTTTCAATTTTTGCAATCCACATCCCCAAAGTTTCAATTTTTTGCAATTTGACCAATTGTATCCAAAACTTTACATATTGCCCCTAATTTTTTTATTTTTATTTTTATTTATTTTTATTTTTATTTTTTTATAAAAAATTAAAATAAAAAAATAAAAAAATAAAAAAAATTCGGGGTGGCTACGCCATTTGGCCATTTTTGCACCCCCAATTTTTTTTTTTTTAATAAAAAAAAAAAAATTAAGGTCAATATGAGAATTTTGGAACAATATTGGTTGAATTGAAAAAAATTGGAACTTTGTGGGGGTGGATTGCAAAAATTGAAATTTTGGTGTTCGAATTGAAAAACGCTGTCAACTTTAGGGAGTAAACTGTAATTTTTCCAAAATACAAAAATAGTTTCATCCTTATATCACATAGAACACTTTCTTTTTTCTTTTTTTTTAAGAATCAGATCTTTAATTATCCTAATTAACATCATCTGTTTAGTATGAATATGACTACACCATTGCCCTTAATTAACAGATATAATTATTAATATGAACATGTTGAAAAAAATTTAGAATTTTTTTTTTTTTTTTGCTTTTTAGTTGTGATGTGACGTAAAGATGAAATTAGTTTGTGAGTATTTAATTTATGTTTGAAGCTATTTGTTAGAAGCTATTTGTTAATGTTCTTACTTTTTTGCTAAAAAAGAAAACACAAACCATATGCAGTAATCAAAATAGATTTCACACATTGAAAAAATCTTAAATGACCTAATACCATGTACACTAATTAGATGCAATAAAACAAAATTTTGACCATAAAATATTAGGCACCATCTTAATCCGCAAAAACGAGTATGTAATAATTTAATTAAGATTTTATTAATATTGTTGTAGTCATTAAAATTTTAAAACCAGTGGAAATATTTGATGATGCGTTTTGGGTGTTGGTGCAATATGACATAAGATGCGAAAAATGGAGGAGTATTCGTGGGATTAGGTCTTGTCTGGCATAAATGGGACAGTGCCGGGGAAATTACCATCAGTCAACCAGTTGAAGTATCGTAACTACACGGCAAATTTCACCGTGATCTCCAGCTGAAAACACGAGCTCACACAGAGACAGAGAGAGAGAGAGAGAGAGAGAGAGAGATGATTCCTTGCTTGGCATGAGAAGTAGTCTACGTGAAGAAAGGGATTCGCAAGAATATATATACAGGTTTACAGGTTGGTACATGTAATATTATTTCCTTCGTGTTATTTTCATGTTCGTTTGTTCGTATGTACATGTCTGAATTTTACAACACCTTTAAAGGGACTCTAGGTTGACGCTGCAGCCGATCGAACACCCCCAACAATCTCTCTCTCTCTCTCTCTCTCTAAGAGGTGAAACGTCCACAGAAGAATCAGGTTGCCTCATCTCCACTCTAGCTGTATACCCTCTTGCACATTAGCCAGGTTTAACTTTACTAATTAATTAAGCTTTTAAATGAATAAGCGTGACATTCGACTTTAGACACATGGTAAAAACAACAGAAAAAAGAAGAAAGGAAAAAAAAAAAAAGAGGAGAAAGAAAACGAACAAAGAGAGATAGACGTCGTGCTTTTATTCGCTTGTGTTGTGTACAAGCGTATATACGCAAGGATACCCAAACTTGTCGTTCAAGCAACCTTTAACTATTTTTAGATATCTTGTTCTTTTCCCTTCTTTTATAGCCTTTGTTCTTCTTGCAACCTTTCTCTCTGTCTCCCTCTCCCTCTCTCTCTCTCTCTCTCTCCCTCGCAGAGGAATTGAAGCCCTCCCAAGAGCTAAGAAGAACCCAGATCAATCATTGAAAGAGCGAAGAATAAAAGCGTGGAAGAAGTACTACTAGATTCCTTCTCTAACATCAAAAACAAGAAGGTGGTTATAAGGAAAAAACGTGCTTAAAAAAGTGACACTAACCCCAACCCCAACCCCAACCCTTGCTTGCTTTACTTCATGTTCTTGTGATCTTTCTTCTTCCCGTTTTTTTTTTTTTTTTTTAGCTTTTTGTTTCTTAGTGTTTAATTAATTTTCTCCATCTTTATTAAATCTTCTTATGTGGGTATGTTATGTTTATAGAGTTGTCTATATTTTGGAGAAGTGGAGGGAGCAATAGGGAAAATCCAGTTTTGGGATGGGCGTGAGAGCAAATCCAAAGAGATGACATGGTGCAATGACTCAGACGATGAGAGGGCCCTTCACATAATCGCGCCAACTCCTAAAGATAACAATAACTTCACTGAAAGAACCGATGAAATTCGGACCATAACATGCCCATCATGTGGCCATAACATAGAATTCCAAGATCAGGTAATTAATTATTTTATATATTTTTTTATATGTTTCTTGATCTCTAGATTCTAATTTATGTGAACAATTAGGCCGGAATTCATGACTTGCCGGGGCTACCAGCCGGAGTGAAGTTTGATCCAACGGACAATGAAATTCTTGAACATTTAGAGGCGAAGGTAGTTTCCGACACTGGGAAGCTTCATCCTCTTATTGATGAATTCATCCCGACGCTTGAAGGAGAGAATGGAATTTGCTATACTCACCCTGAAAAGCTGCCAGGTGATTATTCTTTATTAATTTTTGTTATACCCTAAAAATTTAGCATGTGTTTCTTTCATCTCATAAATCACAATAAATTGTGATTAAGAAAGTGAATTAAGGAGGAAAGTTACGTACTAATTGAGAGTGATTGCCAAGATTTTTTATCGAAAAAAAAGGATATTAATTGCCAATATATATAATTTAAATTTGTGGGACAACTGCAAATATAAATTTAAGGATATTGCGTCTCCATTCATAGATGTCGTTTTTAGAGAAACGTAAAAACATGCACATGTCTTAAGCAGGACATTTATGTATGTTATAAGTAAATACCTAAGTTGGCTGTGATTGCTGACACGATTAATTGCGGTTAGGGAGTCGGTTTCTCTTTTAATATGTAAGAAAGGAGCTAGAGAAATCATGTTACTTTCATTCCTTAATTAAGATTAGTATGTATAATAAACTTTCAACACCACCACCAATACAAGGGTTTTATAGTGCTAATTAATGTAAACCAAGAAAAATGCTACACTTACTGCTATTTTAGTATTTTATAACTCTTTGATGTAGTAGTGCGATGTGGCACTGTACATGTCACGTTAGCCTCTCAAAAATATTATTGATGTGGTTCCGCTAAGGTAGTTCAAAAGAGAAATTGTCCAGCCTTTTTTATGAGACGGTCGGCTAAATCTTGGGGGGATTGCACCCCTGGAGCCCCTCAGGGTAGTTGCAAGCACTCCCAGTGTGCCATTTGGTGGTCACGGCCGCCAGATCGGATGGTCTAACCACCCTCGTGTGGCGGTTGGGGTTGGGGTTGTTGCCGACTAGGAGGAGTGGTGCAAATTCTTTTCTCCTAAGGTGGCATAGGGTTGTAAAATGATTGTTAAGTGTAGCATTATTCTTCACCCTAATCTTCTAGTTTCTCAATTGAAAAGTAATACTTATGCTTGTTATGTTTGTAACTAATATATATATAAAGGAATTTATTGAAAAGAAACCTCAACATTAACAAATAGAGCCCCCCCAATATAATCCCCTAAAATCAAGAAGGCATAATAGCCGAACGAGGAAGCCAACACAAGCAACAACAAGTACTTAAGAGTGCTACAAGGACTAACTAAACTAAAAGATTACATTAAATAATAATAATAGAAAAAAGAACCCTAAGATCCAACCAAATCCCTATTAACAAAAAAAGAAAAAAGGATCGGATACCTTGCAAGGAATTCACTTTCACCCTTTCCAATAAATTATCTTAGAAACAATACTCATGACAATTTTGTTTCTCCACTAGAATAACCTAGCATTTTTATCATCCCAGATAGCATACACGTGCACAGTTGCAATTGGATGAGAATTTGTTGCATTTAGCTACCTGAATTGCTAGCAATTTGAAAAGTTTTATAAAGAAAGGGGTTGTAGGATCCAATTGCCCAAGCCCTTGCCTCATGCAGGTTGGAGCTGCTTAAAACAAGTAGGTTCCGCAATCCTTGTTTGTAAGACTGTCCAAATTACTAGCAATTTAGGCATAGTGTAAAGGATTCCCATCCATTGCAGCTAGCATAAGTTTGACCACTATATAGAGAAATGATATACCTTTAAAACAGGTGGCCATCCACTAAATAAAATTCTCCCACTTTCTACTGCATGTATCCCACAAACTGGTAAACAATATCATTAACATCCATTTCTGTAGCCTCATTGACGACACAGGTATGTTTGTTTAACCTTCTTTCCGATGTAAATAGATTTAATTAGAAAAAAAAAAAAGTAAGAATGTTTGATATAAAAAAAGTAAAAAAAAAAAAAAAAATTGTGTTGTAATGATTTATTTATTTATTTAAATAGTAGTAAAAAGTAAATGATGTGATAAAAAAAAAAAAATTGAATAATACTATATAAAAAGTGTAAAAAAAAAAAAAAAAAAATTGATGTTAGTTATTTTTTTTTTTAAATAAAGTGAATAGTATTGAAGAAATGAGAAAGAGCACTAGCTTTAACCATCAGTGCCTTACAATGACACCAAAGAAATCTTTCACGAAAGGCTGTCAACATTCAACCGTACACATTTACTTTTTAGGGATAACTTTACTGAAAATTCATGAACTTCCACTCGATTTAACTAACCCTCTCTAAACTTAAAAATCTCTCAATTTAGTCTCATAAACTTTTAATTGCTCTCAATTTGAACCCCTCCGTCAAATTTAACTATTAGAAATACCAAAAAAGATCAAAATATCCATGATTTTTGTTTTTTTAAGTAAAAAAAGGTTTTGAAATTAAGGGTAAAGTTGAAATTTTATAAAAAAAATTAATGTTATAAATGTCATTTAACGTTTAAAATCTGACGAATGGGTCAAAATTGATTGTAATTGAAAGTTCAGGAGATTAAATTGAGAGATTTTGAAGTTTAGGGAGGTTTATCAAATCAGATGGAAGTTCAGGGGTCTTCAGTCAAGTTACCCTTATATATATATATATATATATATATATATAAAAGCATAGTCATGTTCTCATGCTTCATTCTCCTTTAACCTGTTGTTGTTCCCATTCTATTTTTAAGTTGATTCCACAACTTTCTTTTTTCTCTCTTTATTTTAGTTTTCGATTTGGTTGGTGAGATAAATACGTGTAACGGTGAATTATAGAGTCAAAATTTGAATTCATGACGTTTGACTATTCAACGTATGGGGTCTTCGTTTATGTAGTTCTAAGTTATTCTAGATGCTGATTACTAACTTTTTTATCAAGCAACCAATGAAACTTGAATCAGAAGTATTCACATTTTGGTGATGCAGGAGTTAGCAAAGACGGCCAAATTCGCCACTTCTTTCATCGACCTTCAAAGGCATACACGACAGGGACGAGGAAACGAAGGAAGGTCCACACCGATGAGGATGGAAGCGAGACAAGATGGCACAAAACAGGCAAGACCAGGCCTGTCTTTGCCGGTGGAACAGTAAAGGGTTTCAAAAAGATCTTGGTTCTCTACACCAACTATGGCAGGCAAAGAAAACCTGAGAAAACAAACTGGGTGATGCACCAATACCATCTTGGCGACAATGAAGAAGAGAAAGATGGAGAATTAGTGGTCTCAAAGGTTTTCTACCAAACACAGCCTAGACAATGTGGTTCGAGTATTAAGGATTCCTTTGTCGAAGACAAACAATTGATGACGAAGAACCAAAGCATCGGCCATGATCATAACAACAATATTCCTATGCCTAAGAACGCAGCTCTTGTGGAGTATTACAATCCTAATTCTTTCATCAACTATGATCATCACCAGGGGGGGCATAATAGGGAAATCTCACCACAACTAATTCCTAATCTGGTTGTCCAGGGTGATGGGTCATCTTTTATTCGAATAGCTTCAGATGCAAGCAAAGGAAAGTTTGAGAGAAAATAGTGATGGGGGAGCTAGCTTCTGGTGGTGGTTGTTGCTGTTGCTGTTGCTGTGTAATATTAGTCAAATAAGTTATATATATTGGATTGAGATTACAATGAGGACAAGAGGGGAAAGTAAGGGGAATAATAAGATAATGGCTCAAGTATTTCCAAATTGGGTATGGAAAATTTGGCCAATGTTGTTGTTGTTGGAAGTTTCTTTTGTGCAGGCCTAGCTAAGGAATATGTTGGGAAAGTGACGTAATATTTTAGGAATGTACAGATCGAAGGTGATGATCGATGCCTACAAACATCGATCCGTACGTATGATAGGGTTAGTATTTAGTTTCATCATTACTTTGTTCCTCTCATGGATCATGAGGAACTTTTGACTCAATTGATGATGATGATACCGCTTTGTTGGATTTTCGTTGTAGATTTCCTACAAAAGAGATTATTCTTAACTTTCTTGTTTGTGTGTAAGCTTTTTGTTTCATCATTATGTACAATGATATACAATGATTTTACTATATATATAAGTTGATTCTTACTAATTAATTACTTTCTCTTGTTTATTTATTTCATGGCTTTTACTTAAAATTCAAATTCAAGATAGTGATTATGATATTATGTTTAATCATTTATACAAAAATTTCAAATTACTAAAAGATAGAGAATGTAAATATAATTAATATTAATTCTAAGAAATAATAACCAACACCAAAAATACTCATGCAACTGGTTGAGAACAATGTATAAGAAACACAAATGGATTGAGATGGCGTAAATTCTAAATTGCTTTACTCTTAATATTCTTTTAACAAAAAATTATCTTTTTCTTTCTTATTAAATTACACTCCACAATAATTTTCTTATCTTCTTCAAAACTATTTTAATTTTTTGTTATTCCATAGGCTTGGTTCTCTCTGTCTGTGTATCTGAGTCCTGCCAGCTGGAGTGTGTGGTGGTGCGTGTTTGCGGTGCATGCTACATAGGCTCTGACAACAGTACCACGTGGCCCTTCGCCATGCCTGACGAGTTCCACG
>NC_081542.1:41258371-41277349 GCF_901000735.1 Corylus avellana | reverse complement strand
AAGTTAATGTTATAAATGTCATTTAACGTTTAAAATCTGACGGAGGGGTCAAAATTGATTGTAATTGAAAGTTCAAGAGATTAAATTGAGAGATTTTGAAGTTTGGAGAGGTTTGTCAAATCAGATGGAAGTTCAGGGATTTTCAGTCAAGTTACCCTTATATATATATATATATATATATATATATATATATATAAGCATAGTCATGTTCTCATGCTTCATTCTCCTTTAACCTGTTGTTGTTCCCATTCTATTTTTAAGTTGATTCCACAACTTTCTTTTCTCTCTCTTTATTTTAGTTTTCGATTTGGTTGGTGAGATAAATACGTGTAACATTTAATTAAAATGTAAGTTGAATTATAGAGTCAAAATTTGAATTCATGACGTTTGACTATTCAACGTATGGGTCTTCTTTTATGTAGTTCTAAGTTATTCTAGATGCTGATTACTAACTTTTTTATCAAGCAACCAATGAAACTTGAATCAGAAGTATTCACATTTTGGTGATGCAGGAGTTAGCAAAGACGGCCAAATTCGCCACTTCTTTCATCGACCTTCAAAGGCATACACGACAGGGACGAGGAAACGAAGGAAGGTCCACACCGATGAGGATGGAAGCGAGACAAGATGGCACAAAACAGGCAAGACCAGGCCTGTCTTTGCCGGTGGAACAGTAAAGGGTTTCAAAAAGATCTTGGTTCTCTACACCAACTATGGCAGGCAAAGAAAACCTGAGAAAACAAACTGGGTGATGCACCAATACCATCTTGGCGACAATGAAGAAGAGAAAGATGGAGAATTAGTGGTCTCAAAGGTTTTCTACCAAACACAGCCTAGACAATGTGGTTCGAGTATTAAGGATTCCTTTGTCGAAGACAAACAATTGATGACGAAGAACCAAAGCATCGGCCATGATCATAACAACAATATTCCTATGCCTAAGAACGCAGCTCTTGTGGAGTATTACAATCCTAATTCTTTCATCAACTATGATCATCACCAGGGGGGGCATAATAGGGAAATCTCACCACAACTAATTCCTAATCTGGTTGTCCAGGGTGATGGGTCATCTTTTATTCGAATAGCTTCAGATGCAAGCAAAGGAAAGTTTGAGAGAAAATAGTGATGGGGGAGCTAGCTTCTGGTGGTGGTTGTTGCTGTTGCTGTTGCTGTGTAATATTAGTCAAATAAGTTATATATATTGGATTGAGATTACAATGAGGACAAGAGGGGAAAGTAAGGGGAATAATAAGATAATGGCTCAAGTATTTCCAAATTGGGTATGGAAAATTTGGCCAATGTTGTTGTTGTTGGAAGTTTCTTTTGTGCAGGCCTAGCTAAGGAATATGTTGGGAAAGTGACGTAATATTTTAGGAATGTACAGATCGAAGGTGATGATCGATGCCTACAAACATCGATCCGTACGTATGATAGGGTTAGTATTTAGTTTCATCATTACTTTGTTCCTCTCATGGATCATGAGGAACTTTTGACTCAATTGATGATGATGATACCGCTTTGTTGGATTTTCGTTGTAGATTTCCTACAAAAGAGATTATTCTTAACTTTCTTGTTTGTGTGTAAGCTTTTTGTTTCATCATTATGTACAATGATATACAATGATTTTACTATATATATAAGTTGATTCTTACTAATTAATTACTTTCTCTTGTTTATTTATTTCATGGCTTTTACTTAAAATTCAAATTCAAGATAGTGATTATGATATTATGTTTAATCATTTATACAAAAATTTCAAATTACTAAAAGATAGAGAATGTAAATATAATTAATATTAATTCTAAGAAATAATAACCAACACCAAAAATACTCATGCAACTGGTTGAGAACAATGTATAAGAAACACAAATGGATTGAGATGGCGTAAATTCTAAATTGCTTTACTCTTAATATTCTTTTAACAAAAAATTATCTTTTTCTTTCTTATTAAATTACACTCCACAATAATTTTCTTATCTTCTTCAAAACTATTTTAATTTTTTGTTATTCCATAGGCTTGGTTCTCTCTGTCTGTGTATCTGAGTCCTGCCAGCTGGAGTGTGTGGTGGTGCGTGTTTGCGGTGCATGCTACATAGGCTCTGACAACAGTACCACGTGGCCCTTCGCCATGCCTGACGAGTTCCACGTGCGATTCCACGCGTTTGCCAGCTAATCCTCAAATCCCAAATTCTTTTTCTTCCTCTTCTTCTCTCACACTCACATACAGAGACAAAGAAGAAGCCCCCGACTGGTCATCCATGACGATGGAGTCTGGGCTCCAAGCGCATCACCATGTGTCAACTATCCACCTCAACGTGAAAGCGGTTCGAGAAGAACCCAGAAGAGATCTTGAAGCTCAACAAGGTTCTAGAGGTTGAAAACTTGAAAAGAAGGGACGAGAGGGTGGAAGGAGTGTTGTGAAAGAGGAAAGTGAGGATTTTTATGAGGATGGTAGTTGCAGACTTCAGAGTGTAAGAGAAAGGGAGAGGGTAGTTTAGGGAATATGTAGAAAAGGTACTGCTGGCAGAAGGTTTTGGGAGATTTTATCTAAATTTAGAAAAGCAAAAAACACAAAATTTAAAGAAGTTGATAAGAGTACCGAGGAAGGAACATGTCTGAGATTATGGAATAACCGACATTTGGGATAGAATGGTCAAAGGTCTCAAAGACGTGGGCTTCATGCACCACTGGGGAGTTCGTCAAACAAGAAAACTTTTTTTGCATACACTAGAAAGTTGTCAACGATGATGTTTGTTTTAATTTAAACAAGTATTTTCCAATTTCGAAAAGATGAGAAGGGAGAGAGGGAGTCAGGATTCTTATGTTGGGGTCGGATTAGTATAATAATGCTATTAAAAATACAACAGAAAATTTTTACAAACTCTTTTTGTCTAACCCCTGTACGTTTTTGTACCTTGTACTTCAATTTTTCCTATTACACCGAAAAAGAAGAAGCTAATGGCATTGTAAGGGCATTCGCGACACGCAAATGAGATAATTTCTGTCTAATTAGACAAAAATTAGTAACGGGGAGTTTAAATTAAAAATTTTTAAAACATTATAAAAATACATTGCCAATTTTTAAACATTAGAATTCAAATTAAAAGCACCAGTTAAAAGCTAATGGAACGGAATGGCCATTTGAGCACCAAAATCATCACTGAAAATCCGACAACAGATACGATTAAAAGCACTAATAAACAATTAAAATTGAAAAGAAAAAAAGGCCACACTTGAAATTATTCATACTTGCTCCAAATCGAAATTTAGTTAAACGATGCTGGCCCAACACCACTAGGCCAACACATGATACAAGAGGTATACGCATATCCACCCATTTGGCACTTCAACAACCACACATCAGACTGACAAATAAGTTCAATGGCAAAAGAACAACACGCCCACCCTAAAGAAGCACCCAAAAATACAAAAAAAGAGAGAATAAATTATAGATGGACAAAGAACTAACATATATCCAGCCTAAAAAATTTTGCACATTTCAGGGCCCGATGATATTAAGAAAAAGCAAACTAGCTAGTTATCCTAGATAAGCACGCTGAAAAGATTTGAGGAAACCAACTCCTCCACTACACCCTATTCTAATCTATCAAGTTCCAACACCCTTTACAATAGGAGTCCTGTAGAATAGCTTGTCATGACCTCTGGAGGACACATTTCTCATAGAGAGCAAGGATCTCTTTCTTGTTGGGATTCCTCAACTGCAGCAATTCAGCACCGAAGTTATGCTTTGTTAGTTCCTGCTTGAGTTTCTGGACAGTAAACTTTGTATAATCCTCCGGATTGCTATGCTGGCTATTGTTGTCCTCGTTGCCCTTGAACACCGAACCACCGTCTTCAGAGTGCATGGTCTTCAGCGGGCTAGTGGTGCTCCTGGTCTTCTTATTTGCTCTCAACATCTTGTCAGTTGTGTCCATGTCTTGAACAGATTCCACACCCATTTCAAAGTCATCTACTCTTGGACGTTTCCCATGGGAAGCGGTCCTAAGCTTGCTATCCAATGCTGTTTCATTTAGTCGAACTTTGGTAAACTCTTGCTGAAGAATATCTATTTTTGCTTGTGCAGCTTGTAGCTGAAGAGATAAGGCGTCTGCCCTGTTGTTAGCCTCCACATGTGCCGCACGTTCGGAGTCCAGAAGACTCTGAAGGGCTTGTACAGTAGTGGCCCTTTGTTCGTTGTTCGATGCCAGCAGTGACTCTATTTCTTTCTCCCTTTCTTCAACTCTTGCTTCTAGTAGCGCAACTTTCGAAAGGGCATTCATCTCTGACTCACGTATTCTCTCTACTTGATTTGCGTAGTCATTCTTCTGCCTCTCCAAATTTTCAATTTGCCTCTCAGCCCTCTCAATTTGGGCCAATCTTTCCATTGCCAACCTCTGCATCTCACCCTTCTCCTTTTGAGCAATGCCTGATTCAGCCCGAGCTTTATCAGCAACTTCAGTTGCTCTCTTGGCTTCTCTTTCAGCAATGTTGCACCTTTCCTTTACTTCATCAAACCGTTTGAACTCAGATTCGTACTTCTGCTCCAAATGGATCTTCTCCTGTTCCAGCATCCTTGCTTCTCTCTCAAATGATTTGGCCTTATCATTTACACTATCTAACTTCTCATTCAACTCTTTGATTTCAAACCTCACTGATGATAATTCCGCATCATAACTCCTCACTTTTGACTCTGCAACCTGCAAAGGAATTGTCAGTCAAGCACAGCCATTAATCGTATGCATACACACAATCGTAGTCATGGATTGCTACACAAGAATATGTTGCTCTATGTGTGTGTGTGGGTGGGTGGGGAGGTGTTATATAAAGTTTGCTTTGCTTAATGAAACAGATCAAAGACACTCACCTTCAACTCTAATTTTAGAGTAGTCAAACACTGCTCAGCATGCTCGAGCTTTGCTGCCTTGTCCTTTATTTCCTCTTCCTGCATATTTATTGATAATGAAAATATATAATCCACATTATTCTCAGGCACATCATTAATGAATTGAAGTAGAACCATATAAAACACATGTGCCGGTAGATGAGTGTGTGTGAGAGATAGAGAGTTTCACCTTTTCAGCCAAATTGCAAGAGAACTCTTCCCTCAGAACATCTTCCCTCTGTTGTGTATGCTTAGTTGTGCGTTCTTGCACAACTGCTGCCTTCTCTAGAGCAGCTTTTGCTTCTCTCACGGCAATATCATATTTCCTTTTCCATTCCTCCGCCTCCTCTTGAGCAGACTGAGCTTGTTCCTGAGCAGCTCCAAGCCTTGCTTCAGCAGCACTGCTTCGAGATTTGAGAACTGCAATTTCTGAACTGGATTGATCTTCCTCGGCTCTCTGCTTTGATAAGACCTGTTCATATTTTCTTTTCCAGTCTGAGGATTCTTGCTTGGTAGAATCCAAAGCTTTCAATAAGCTTGAACACCTTTCCTCCAGTGAACTGCAACTACCCTGTAAATTAGCTATGCGACTCATATATTCATCAGCAAGCTTCTTCTTGTCCTTGATAGCATCTTCATAACGCTTCAGATATTCAGACTTATACTTCTCACTAGCTTCCAGCTGCTTGTTAAGCAACCCCATCCTATCTTCAATGGAGCGGCATTTAAGCATGAGGGAACTCTTCTCTGTCCTGACTTGCTCAATTAACTTCTTGGCGAGATCGAGTACTTGACCTTCCAAACTGGCAAGTTTGATAGCATTAGATAGACACAAATCCAAGCAGAGAACCATATAACACCCCCAAGAAAGAAAACAAAACAAAAGAACACTAATACAAACCTCTGTTGCAAAAACACAGCCAATTTCTGCCATTTTCCTGGACCATGGGATGATGCCTCATACTCGGATAGAAGAGCATCAAGAACCTGCATGACATATTTAAGACAAAATTCAATGGGAAAGGTATTTCCGGGAGAAATTTAATGACAAAAACCATTTATTCAGGTAATAAAGACAGCATGTGTTATATATCATGCAGAATGAACATGACAAGTGTTATTAGCTCTAAACCCTCCTGAACAAACTAAAGTCCCAATTAAAAGAAAGGATGAGAAATTAAGCAGTTTATGCAAGAGAAAGTAAATATAAGGGAATCTCAAACAACTATCACATTCACAAACCAAAGAAAGTAAAGCTCAAAGTTTTAACCTCTAACAATAAATGCTTTATGTAGAGACAACTAGAGACGTTAAAAGCCCTTACCACAAAATTGGAAGATTTGTGCTCGTTTGTCTTCACATAAAAGAAATCAATAGTTTCAATTATATGCCTGACATACAAGTATGGCAATACTAGAAATCAAAAAGCATACATTCCCTTAAGACCAACCAAGCTGCTCAGGACAATTTAAAAGATAGTTGCTCGTAGTTCATCGAGCATAGCCTGCCCACTAGATCTCCTCCCACATTAGAGGGAGCAAAAAACTGCACCTCCAACTCCGATCTGACACCTCAAACCTGACCTGTTGACTTCCAACATCTGTCAGCGTGACGATCAGAAGGTTTTTCAGACTTCCAACGCATGTCGGGTCGGAAAAGGATGCTCAGAAATCCCTTCCAACCCAACCAAACTTTATATTTATTTTAGAAAGAGAGAGAGAGAGAGAGAACCTATCAGATAAATTACAAGCAGTCACAAAGATCACCATGACCACCATCAATAGCCTTGGGAGGTTGTCAAGATTCTCAGATCTTTGCTGTTCACATCGATGCAGACATGAAAGTTTCTCAAATTTAAGCCACCATCTACGTCCACATACCATGGCCTCAAACCTCCGAACCTCACATGTCAGTTGTCACAGAGGTGAAAGTATCAAATTTGAGCCACCATCCATGGCCTCAAACATCCACAGCATTGACACCAACTCAACTTCTGAGCCAACATTGTCAAAAAAACCCTGGGGTGCAGGTCAGCCCAGAACAACTGTTCTGCTTCCAACTTCTGTTGGATCGTAAGTCCGAAGGGTGGGTTTTCCTACCAAATTGGGTTGGTGCCACCCCTACATGTCATCACAAAAGTTCAAAGCACCCTTTTGAGACAAACCAGGCTATCAAAACCAAGATTTCACTTGGATATGCTTACTAGGAAGGGAAAGACTTTTTTTTTTTTTTCATGACTTGTCAAATTGTTACATTCATCATCTTTGAAAAAACAAAAGGGCACGGTAACTATAAAGTCTTTTTTATTATAAGTAATCAAAATATCATCAAAAGCGAAAGACGCAACCTGGATATACAGGAAGCATACAAGAGAAACACCCAACTAGAAGGATAGTTTTCTTCGAACATATATGGTGTCTATTTCATAGAAGTACAATTCTTGCTCCATTAAGATCAATTAATCAGCTAGCCTCCTACCACTTTTTCTTACCCCTACTCAATGCTATCACATGTCTAATTGACATGACAGACAAGTCAAATTAATTTTTGAGGTAGTAACAGTTACAATAGCATGACTATTTTTGAGGTAGTAACAGTTACAGTACTCAGTGGGGCTTTTTGCAAAGTTTATATAACATGCATGTAACTTTAACTATTCCCTATGAGAACTAGAACTGGATGCTTACCTTCACAACATTATCTATGTTTGCATCAGAAGCATAGCAAGCTGCTCTCAGCCTCTTTTCCATGCTTTGTATAGCATTTGAATTTCGCAAGTCTGCCTCCATATATGCAGTCCTTCTATAATCCTGCATCAATGGGCCAATTTGAATTAATAAAACCAGATGCAAACATAACATTGTAGATGCATAAGCACATTAATAACATCTATACACATATGGATAAACAATTAAGGGAGAATAAAAAAGGGAAAAAAAAAAAAACTTCATAGATCCCATTATTCACAAATCCATACTGAAAATAATAATAATAATAATGTGAAATGTTGGGTTGTTGGTCTTTATCAGGCCTGATCTCTCTTTTAACCATGAAATGACCTATAACCAAGAACAAATAAGTACAAAAGTGAAATACAATATGAATAAATTAAAATTTTAGGTTTTAAATTACCCTCTATTCTGTCTCTTTCTCCTATTATTTTGTCACCTCTTTTCTCTCTTTTCCAAACTATCTTATCCACAAATCCAAAAGAAAAAGAGAGGCCATAAGAACATCTGCAATGAATGGCAAAAAATGCATTGAAATTGTAGGACATATGAACGAGGTCTAGGTCATATACTAGTTAGATTAAGCATAGAGCAAATAAATAAGCTTCCAACCAATTTGGTCAGCCTGCAGTCAGTACCGATCACATAGTCAAAGATTCAACACTAATAGGGCTTTTGAGCAATTTCTTTGCCCTCCATATACCTGATCTTTTTGGAAGTGATACGTAATAAAATATTTATAATATTAAACCAAATCAGAAGTAAATTTAAGGGAAAAGTCCACATATCCCCCTTAAACTACCATCCAATTGACAATGTCACCTCCAAACTTTCAATTGTGACAATGTCCCTCCCAAACTACCAAAATATGTCAATGTTTCCCCCAATGACGAAACTACCCTTAATAAAATAAAATAAAAATAATAAAGCTTCTAAAAAAACCTAAAACTAAAAAAAAAATTAATTAATTAATTATCATTAAAATAAAAAATAAAAAATTTTTATAAGAAATTTTTTTTTAAAAAAAAATTATTATTTTTAGTCTGGGAATAAAAAATTCAGCACAAGTTAAAAAAAAATCATTTTATCAGAAAAAAAATTAAAAGATTGAGTTTTGATTAATAAAATTGAAGTGCCTAAGTTTTAAAAAAAAATTATAAATTTTAAAATAAAGTTTTATTTTATAAAAAACTTTTAAATAAAGGGAATTTCGTTTTAAAAATCATTTGAAAAAAAATAAAATTCATTTTAAAAAATTCTTTCAAATAAAAGTTCATTTTAAAAAAATTATATATACTTTATATATATATATATATATATATATTCAGACTATATAGAGGAATTATTTTAATGCTTTTTTTTTTGATAGTAAGATAATTTTTTTTTTTTTTTGATAAGTAATTATGATATATAAAAAGAGCGCAGAGGGACGCAACCCACATACATGGGAAGTATAAACAGAGAGTGCCTAGGAGGGAGAAAAATGAAAAAGAAACTCAGAGAAACTAATAACTAAAAGAGCTAGCCAAGCGGCCGTCCAGAGTAAAGAATAAAGAAGAAAAAATGAGTCAATTCCTCTATAGTCCTAGTGAAATTTTCAAAACATTTATCATTTTTTTCATTCCAAATACACCACATAAGACACAGAGGGATCATCTTCCACACAACTACGCTTCGAGATCGTCCTCCCGACCACCAGCTAGCAAACAAGTCCCTCACCCGGCAAGGCATGAGGGACTTGTTTGTCTTAATGACAAATATATACAGGCATTTTTATCTTTTTTCTAGCTTTGGAGGGAATATTGGCAATGTTTTGGTAGTTTGAGGAGGGCATTGTCACAATTAAAAGCTTGGGGGGAACATTGTCAACTGGGTGATAGTTTGAGGGGGGTATATGGACTTTACCCTAAATTTAATTTCCTAGTTAAATATAAAGTTCAGAAGATGCAGCCTATGTGCTGCTCAAAATACAAAATACTGATTAGACACTACCAGATATTTTCCAACATTAGAGATATTTTATCTAGATAGTTTCAAATCAAATAATGATCAACCATGAGAACTTAAGCTTATAATTACACCATAGACCTTTGTGTGCCCTGTGATATGACCCAGGCTTTGTATTTGAAATCATTGTTTTGAGTTCTTTATAAGTGATTTCCCAAGTTTTCCACCTACAGGTTGCAAGCTAAAAAAAAACCTTGCGATATAATGAGGTAATTTAAAGAAAACATTAAAACACATACATATGAAAGATAAAGCATGTCTGAGCACATCTGCATGCATGCATTTGTACGCTTTTTAATTCCAGAGACTTGTACTACGCTACTCTACTGAGGTCCAAATAATTGTCAAATCAAGTTTAAATCGAAGTATTTTATAATGGTGTTTTTTAAGAAAACAGTTACCTCGAATTCTTTTCTAAAAAATTTCTGGAGAAGCCCCTCATATTTCTTCCTTGTGGAACCTCCACCAACAGCACCAGCATCAAACGCAGCCAGGGATTTTCGAACTGCTTCATCATGTGCTTCCCTTAATGCAACCTAAAACACTGGAATTAGAAAATAATGGCAATATCCAAGAACTAAGACATAAAACATCACTTACTTCCTCAGGCGGCTTTGAACGATCAAAAGAAGACCTATAAACCTCAGTAGCAGAATCAAACGCTCTTCTACACTCGGCTTCTTCAACACTCTGTAAAACAATAATATCAAAACTATATAAGAGAAAAGTTTTATCATTTAATCATCTGACACTGTGGATTATTTTCTTTCAAAAGTTCTTTGAGGTTTCTTCATTCTTTAGTGAACACTGTACTTTAAGATTTACAAAAAGATAAACCACTTGAATTTTCAATGGTATATAACAGAATGAAAACATGTAAAATAAATATTTTATATCGCTTGAACTGCACTAAAGGAGAAAATTTTACATAGATAAAGGCAAAATAGCTATCTGGAAAAGAAAAAGAAAAGAGAACATTACATGAGACTAAAGGCCATGGAAGTGAAGAGGGCATTTTTTTTTTTTTTTTTTTTTGATAAGTAAAGAGGGCATTTTGAATTTTCACATCTTTGGTTCGCTTTAATGAAAGGCATGGCTTGTGGTCTAAATCCTCAGTTTTGAGCAAAATTTCAGTATTTCTTTAATGAATGGACAGTAAAAGTACATCATCAAACATTCTAGCTTAGCAACCATTTTGTTCTCTTGATAAATATTTGATAGGTTTGACTACATTTGACCCGCATGTGGTTTGCCTCGCATTTGAGTTGCCAATTTATAGTTTAAAAACATCACAGGTCACTTTTAATTTTTTTCGGCTCCTAATCTTTAAATTTGAATGAATAATTATGTGCCTCGAAAAAGAAAAAAAAAACAAAACAGAAAACACATAAGAAACCTTATTACAGTTTGAATACATTAACTCTCATGAATCAAAAGCAAATATAACTTAATCTCAAGCGGGTAAAATGCAACTTCTTTAACCAGAGGTTGAGATAGGTTGAGACTTCAATCTCGACCTAAATCATGGGTGGATAGAGTGTAATTATCCCAATTGCAACTTAATCTCAAGCGGGTAAAAAGCAACTGCTTTAACCATAGGTTGAGATAGGTTGAGAATTCAATCTCGACCTAAACTTATCAAAAAAAAAAAAAAATTCAATCTCAACCTACATCATGGGTGGACAGAGTGTAATTATCCCAATTTGATACCAAAGTGTCGAGAGAGCTTATGCGCCCGTTACATCATATATGGACTGAATAAGCTATTTAAATGTAATGGCAACTTTTTGGTCCTAAAGAAATGATAACAAGCAATCCTTAAAAACGAATTTACTACCACAGCTAGCCAAATCCGTGTCTGGAATGGATAAGTTGTTGGAGCTGGATCCCAAGTCTTTAAACATGGAAGAGACACAATATTTTTCTTTTGCTCAAAGTGCTTATTTATAACTTGATAGCAAAGCATAATTTAAGTTGACCCTCATGCAATAGTTAAAAGTTTTTCTTCTCTGTAATATTGGAGTCCAGTCATGCCAAAGAATTCTTGTCATAAATAGTCATCTTAATGACCATTTGAAAGTACCCATATGAGCAGTATGTTCTACCATTCCTCATCGAGTCCCGTCTCCAAAATTACTCTTCCATATTAAAAATAATAATAACAAAGAGGCTGCAATGAAAAAGCTCCACCATTTGGTTTGTAATGGTTTTCTGGTTATGTAAACGTAAACATGCATCTCCTTCAAAGGCTACATTCCAAATCTGACATTGTACAGGTTAATGACATTTAATATAAGCTCCACATGCCTCTCAAAAACAGTAATTGTTACCACATCATATGATTGAAAACTTTCCTCCACTTATAGTGAGAGTTTCATTTCTTTAAACTGCTATGATGAATGCAAATTTCCTTATGATGCATGCAAATAAACAATTTGGAAAACCCAACACTTTTTTCAAACTAAACATTATAAAAGTTACAAGAGAATTTCAGAAATAATACTAACCTGCCATGAGGAGGATATTGTAGGCACTGCACCATTATTGAGAGCCTCTAGATAAGATTCTGTAATACCAACCAGTATGGGGCCCGTCATTACAGTTGCACCGACTTGCTTTGGCCTTGTTCTCTCAAAAACAAACTTTGTCAATGCATCCAATCCAGATTTAAATTCAGGCCTTAGTTTGTCCAACTGCATGCAAAACAAAGTACTTAAATATACAAATAATATACCAAAAAGAAAAGATGGCAAAGCGAGCATTAAACAAGAAGAATAAGTTAACAGGATATGTGAGAACCAAAAGGTACTAACCGAAATCCGGTCAAGTCTCTGTAGATCATTTTCATTGTTCAAAGGTCGCACAAGGGTGAAGCATTCTCTATCTGGAAAAAGAGCTCGGATAGAGTCTCGAATCTATGAACACAGTTACAAAATTAGCAGCACCAAAAAGAAAAAAAAAAATTAGAAGATTCAAAATCCCCCGGTCACCCCTACAATTATTTAGAAGAGCCTATGATAGGCATACTAAAACCATAGATGAGAACAAATTACACCCCAAAAAAAAAGATAAGCAAGAAATAGATAATCCCAGTACAGAAAAATTCTTAAAAAGTAGGAGCAGCAAGGATGATCCCTCTGATTCAAACAACTGCCATACAAATAAATGGAGAGGTGACTGAACAGCTACGACCGCTTTAACTACAAAAGATGGATGCAAAAAGATTGTTTTTTTTTTTTTGGTTGTTGGATGTATGCTGAATACCAATACTCCATTTGTTTCAAAATATGCATGGACATGACCATAATTAAATCAATCCTTTTAGTTTTGGATTGTGCAATGTGCAGTGCACAAAGTAAATGCATCAAGGTTTAAAGTTTGGTTAACCACAGAAATAAGCATTCCCTATGTCCCAATTCAAATGCATTGCTTTCCTTTTTGACACGTTCCAAAATACATGTTCACTTTCCAAAGTGGAAGTTCTCATTTCTGCAATTGCCCTGTTTTATCCTTAATTTTTTTTAGAGAAAAACAAACAAGATTCTTGTTAGAAGTTTGCCCCCTCTAATATGAAGTAAAAGATATTTTAGTAAGATTACTAGCTAACAATCTTGAGACGCTCGCTCTTCTCAACCACGAAAACACGCTTTTCATAAGGTAGTTGCCAAGCGAAACACTTTTAAAAATAACTAAACACTGAAAACATTTTTTAGAAAACTTCTTAAGCCTTTTTATAGCAGTATTTTGACAAAATACGTGCATTTTTTTTTTTACATGTGGAGGTTGACTTATTACTTACAAAAAAAATAAAAAATAGAGAGATAGCCGCACAGCCATTTCCAACAGAGGAGAGGGATGGGCACACGGCCACCCCAACAAGTTAGGGATGGCTGTGTGGCTACCCCAACCAAATAAGAAGTGGTCGTGCAGCCACCCCTCTCCTCATATAATTTCCCAGCAATCTTATTAGAATAACTAAAACAAGACTCAGAAAGTACCTCATTTTTGGAACCAATATCTTTCCCACTACCTTGAACTGGCCTTAAAGCAAGCTCCAAGTAGTCACGGGGTGTTATTCTTCTATTATCCTCTACTAAGTCCAAATAGAAGTCCTGCAAAATATTACCTAGCAATTTAATCACTTAATAGAAGGAAGCAATATATATGCCTCCATGTTTACACTCACACACACACTACATGCATATATGGTAGAGTATAAATAATTAATCACATAACAAATTACCCTTAGAAGCCAAACAAAGATTGGGGAGAATTGGCCAAGTTCAGAAGCAGTAGTTCTTCCTCCAGAGGCTCTAATACGAATATGCTTTGTCATTTGAGTGACAAGAGAGAGACGATCAATTGCAGTCTCATCTATACCGCCCATCTAATTAACAAGAAGAAAGTAAATAGGCAGATCTAGCAATAAATCCACAGAGAAAAATTATATCCCACAAAGGATGAGAGAGAGAGAGAGAGAGAGAGAGAGAGAGAGAGAAAAACTCTTCAGACAATATACTCTAACTTGACTAAAAGTGTATCTAATAAAAAATTAATTAATTAATTAATTAGAAGAAGTAGAGAATAAGGCATTCTCAATTATATTCTGCAAGTGATGTTGCCCAGAAGGATCAAGGTCTTAGCATAAGTTGCCCCAACCTGGTTGTAGACAAACATGCTAGATAACAGGACAGCCAAAGAGAATATCTGGGTGCTGTATGTTCCCTGTTAAAGAAGTAAGATAAACAAAATCATAATCAATAGAAAGATCAAAAAGAAAAAACTAAATATTCAACAGCTAAAAGGATCCTCAGTATTAATATAGCAGGTAGTTATGCAGCTGCAGAATAAAAACTGAAATTCATCATATCCAAATAAATTAAATCAATAAAAAAAATCCAACAATGCATTAAAAGCATTACAAGCAAAGTAAATATTATTAGTTTATCAACCATAAAAATGAGCAATACACAAAATCGTCAATAACTCATGAGCGTAAGGAATGAAAGCTGACCGTTTGATCATAAGCATCTATTCCTTCACTATCTAATAGTAAAAGGTTATACTCAGTTCCATCTAGAGCAGTTCTCTTCAAGGGTGCACTCCACAACCAAAGCCCCTTTGTGCACGGCCGATGAGTTGAAGCCACCTGAAATCCACTACTCCTCCCAAGAAGCTATAACACAAAAAGTTGAAGCATAAGACTCAGTTAAATTGCGATTCATGACATTTGAATAATGATCATAGTAATACGCAAACATAAATAATTATAAGAAGAATCAACTAAGAGAACAGGATCTCAATACTTCAAATTCAAATAATGGTCCGGATTCCATATAGATTTTCAGCAAGCAGTACATTAGTAACAACAAAACAAGGACATTACATTACAAGATAGGGATATTGAAAAGGAAATATTATTTAAAAAAAAAACAAACTTTGATAGAAGTGGGATACTCTTTTTTTTTTTTTTTTTGTCAAAAGAAAATGTTCAAAATCTTATGGTTTACTACCAAAAATAGCTTCACAGTCATTCTTTGAAGCAGATAAAAAAAATGGCCTAAATATATGAACAGATTTTATCTGCTTCCATCTCAATGTCTTTGATTTAATCAAATCCTAATCTAACAACGAAGATCATGCCCATTTACTGAACAATATGGAAAGAATTTCTTGAGCAATATTTTCTTTTCCTTTTCCTTTATAAGTAATTACACATGCACCTGGTGGATCTCAACCCCATGGTCTGCACTATATAACTGTGTTTAACCACAAATATAGACAAATAATTGCAAGAATGCATTCTTCTCCATTCCAACCAAAACATTCAAGACTGAATACGATAATGCCCAAAATGCGCTTATCGTATACAATATACAAGCAAATATTTTTCCTTCGTTCACAGATAATTTCAAACTCTCAACTTCATTTGAAAAAGGCATGCTTAAACCAGTCAGGCACAAAATCTGGTAGCAGCATCTAGTTTGAAAGGAAGACTAGAAAAAGAGGCAGAAACAGGTAAGTAATCAATAACAATTATTGTAAGTTTCTAACACTTCCCCCATGGGGATGAAATGAACGGGATGCAAAAATCATGGATTAGCCAATGGAATTTGCAAATGTGTGCTATTATGGCCTATAAAATTACTTGGCATCTAAAGAATCAAAACAAGGCATAAGCAGTGCCAGAAATGTATGGAACTTTGTCTCTCTTCTGAACTGTCAATAGCACAGAAGGAAATAGGTAGAGAAACCATTTATGAGGTTGGCTTTAAAAAGGCAAAGAAAAAGCTAAGAAAAATACTTCAGTCTTCCAACACTTATGAATATTAATTAATTTATTTATTTATTTTTATGTCGGGGAACCTCTCCAAGGCAGGGCCCTTCGGACCCACCCCTGTAGAATAAACCCCGGTCCCGTATACCGCACCCTCGGAAGTTTCTCTACACGGAACTGGTTAAGTCGCTAGCTTTTCACCAGGGGGAGTGGCCCCAAGGGATTGTTTGCACCCATGAGGTACTGAACCTTAGACCTTGAAGGGAGCAAACCTCAAGACCAAGGCCTTTACCACTTGGGCCAACCCCTTGGGGTTTACCTATGAATATTAATTTATATAACTGTTTTATGCCAATTTTTTGACACATTAGCCAGTTTTGCTATCTTAACTCCCTTGACTAAGACGAGTTTCTGCAGTACTACTGCTTCCTTTATCTATACTTCATGCCATGCTACTCTCCACAAGTCGCAAGAAGAGTCTATCACAAAGAGTATGTTCAATTTAAGTTTAACCGAAACAATTCACATGAGGTACTAAAAAAATTGTATATTTTTCTTTTATTGGGAAGTTACATTTTCAGTTGGTTTTAAAGCCCCAACCTCACTCTCCATGTTATTCTTATAGGGGGAAAAGGTGCCATTTGAGCTAATGCTTATAATTAGCCCCCAGATTATAAGACTAGGTTAAAATTATCCTTCATAAGAGCATTAGGCCTATATAGGCTTCTCTTTTTTTCCCAATAAAGTAATAAAGTTAAATTCAAAAATAAGAAAGCTCAAACCACTCCCAAGGAAAAATTAGTGGCATCAACCACTGATAATGCCATCTCATTTACTTCTGGCTCTAAATACAGCTAATGGTGCGAGACAATGGCATCTCATTTGCTTATGGCCCTAAATACAGCCAATGGTCAAGCACATGACCAATGGCTCGCCTGAAACAGTCAGGATAAAGGCTTTATTGATTCGAGTTCAGTATAAACATTGTCCCTCTCATCTAATTTCCAAGACTACTGAGGCATAAAAATCCATTAATCCTTCTCTTCTGTCCCCTTGCTTTCCATCTTAACTAAAAGCCACAGGCTTCATTCTTTCTCTTCGCATATTGGATTTTTTTATTTTTTGCAAAACCTCTTTCAATAGTTTGGGCCCTAACTTAGCTTGTACCTCAAAATAACTCATTATCATAACTACTGCCCAAGCAAGCTACCCCAAATGTCTTCTCTGAGCAATCACCTATGTAGGCAACAGGACAATTTGCAACCCACCACTTCCATCAGTCACCCACTGCACATGCTGCCTGCTCCTCCCTTTTCATGGTTTATGGCACTAAGCTCCACCACCACATACTACCAATCTTCTCTAGTTTACTCTCTTTGGTTCAGGCTCCATAGAAAACACCAGGTACTGCAAGCTTCGGGCAGCAGGGCACAACAAGTCGCAAAGTCTTGGCCTCTCAATATGATTTGTATTGCATGGCAGCACTCAACTTTACAAGCTCACCTTAAGCGACAGAGCAGCCAAATCATCTTCTCCTAACATTCTTCACCAGCCCGAGGCAGTGATACTTTCAAATTGCTGTTGAAAGTTACTTTACCAGCAATGATACTAAATAGTATTACTAATGTCCAAAGCATTCCGTGAAATCAGAAATGCATTCTCATATTAGCACACTGGAAGGTACCTAGAGAAACAATAGCCATTCTAATGCTTACGAAGGTTACTACTTATCAAAAAAAAAAATGCTTACGAAGGTTACTTTTTCAGCAACCATGCCTAATACGAGTACTAAAGCCTCTCCTAAATTGCTCAAATCACAAAGCCACTCTCCAATTAACATACTGGATCAGTTCTCTAGCTTTAAAACCCTAAAAGACCAACTAAAGGAAAGCACTACTCAAGTCGAAGAAAAATCCACAAAACCCTAAATTTCACACACACAAAAGACTAACCTGGTTAAGAATATAGCTCTTGCCCTGGCGAGCGCGGCCGCAGACGGAGACAACGCCGACGGGACCTTTGACGAGCTGGAGCGCGGCCACGGCCTCCGGATCCATCTGGAACTTCCCCTTCTCGTCGCAGTACACGAGCCGGATCGGCCTCGCCGGTCCGGTCACCGGCGGCCCCGGCGAGGCGGAGGGAGCGTAGGACGAGTGTGAAGTGTCGGAGGGGGAACTGTCATTCCCTCTGAAAAACCTCATCATCGTCGTCGTTGTCCCTCGGATTCTTCTTTGCTCTGTCTCTGCTTTTGATTATCGTTTTTCGTTGCTTTCGATTTCTCTTTTGACCTTCCTTTGCTCTTCTTTTTCAGGTCTTAGAAAGAAGGGTTTAAAATTGGGGAGGGAAATGTGGAGCGAGAGTGAGTTTCGCCTTTTGGGCTTTATATATACTGGACTGGAGAAGGAGTATCAAATTACGACTATGTACCGAAATTGTCAGAACGCTATTTCAATTAGCGAAAGGGTGTTTCGGTCACTGTGGTCGATGACTCTAGTAAGTCGTAACGACAGCGTGGATATAAAGCTAGCTCAGCCAGATAACACGCGATTGCTTTTCCTTTTTTTATTTTTTCCATGAGAAATGCAATATTTTTCTTATATTTTGCTATAAATTTAATACATTAATTATTAAATTTGTGCAGTCCATTATTAACTTATATTATTTTTAGAAAAATCTTTGAGCCTAAATTGACCTCACAAATTTAATGATTAATTTGTTAAATTTGTAGAAGAATATGAATCAAATATTTGTAAGAGAACTTAAATATGTTTATAAGAAATTGACAACCATCTTTTATTGAACAGGTTTTATGAGATGAGTTAGGCCCACAAATTTTTTTCATGTTATCAAAGCCTACCATATGACGCCCACACTACTTACCTCATGACAATGACTAGAAAAAATACTGGCTTGTACGTAAGAGAGAGTATTGAGAAATAATCACACATTCCCTGTGAACAAGATTTTGGGCATGTTTATAAGGAATGGGCAACACTCTCTTATTGAACTGATTTTATGAAATGAGTTAGACCTATAAATTTTTCCAGGTTATAGGGGTGCGGTCAAAAAAATTTATGGTTGTG